>NC_135308.1:58847234-59447234 GCF_048772815.1 Callospermophilus lateralis
CATAAAAAATGAATAAATAAAATAAAGGTATACATACATGGAGTATAATTTATTTAAAAAAAGGGGCTCTTTTGTCATACTAAGGTAACGATTGATTGATTGATTCATTCATTCATTCACTCACTTATCCATTTGTTCTTTTGAAAAAGTACATGGCCAGGGCTTAAGGAAGACAAAATTCAGTCTTTCTTACTTTAAAAATTGTTGTGAGGCACTGGGGATATGTCTCAGTGGTACAGCACTTAACTTACAATGCATAAGACCCTTGGACGGATCCACAGTACTGAAAAAAAAAAAAGTTGTGATTCTCCCACCCACATGGCCTAGGAACTTACATGTGCTCTGTACCAGCAGAATTGCATATACCAATAGACCCTGGTTACAACTTCAGGCACCTGGCTGGGGAAAGCCATCTTCTGGTTGGCAGCATGTCTTGGAGGAAAATTCCTAAATTTGCTTGTATCTCCTTGCCTCAGTGAACTTCAGATGTTTGTCTTGAGTATTGAGCTTAAATGAGGACCCCAGTAGAGAACAAAGACACATTCTGTCCTCAGCTTAATAATTAGATATTTTATCTATTCTACTAGTGTATATTGCTCCTGAAGTTTAAATCCATATACTACTGTCATAACTGAGGTTGTGTCACTGCTATTTGGCTCTGCCAACTGGGGCAGAGTTGCTGAATATGGTAGAAGAGAAAAGCAGGAGGAATAGGAAGCAGAGGATTTTGATGGGGTTTTCTGACCCTCCTCTCTTCTCCAACAAGGACATAAGATATAATTCCACAATATCATAATCATCCACTGTCTATTCCTAGACCCTTCAACAATGAAAAAAATTCAAGCAGACACAAGATAAATATTATGTGTCTGAAAAACTTAGGAAAATTTCAATCTTAATAAAAGGCTGCTTCTGGCAAAGAAACTACATACAAAATAGACACTTAGGAATGAGTGAGGGGATTCAGACTAGAAGTGAATAAATACTTACTGGCCTGCAGCAGCACACAGAAGGGAGGGAAGGCAATTTTCTGGTACGCAAATGGAGACAAGTCAACCAGAACGTGAGAGATTAGGGTGCCTGTATATATCAGAGGCAATAATGGAAAGAGGAAGTGTAGGAGAGGAAGTATAAACTAAAAAGCAAGACTGGATTCACACATGGCTCTCTCTTTGTACAATTCACGGCAGACACAGCAGATTGTCAAATACTCAGAATCCCACAGTACCTTATATCTGTATGCACTGCACCTATGCAGAGACAATGTCACGTTCACTAAATTGCTTTATAGACAATATCTACTTAACTGCCTTTTAGGAATAATAGTCTTATACAGAGAGACACTGGCAACCAGGTGACAAAGGAACTTCCCTCAACTCAATTAAATTTCATGAATTCAATCATCTTTATAAAAAAAGAAAAACATATTTATTGATTTTCAACCTAATAAATCAGATAGAGAGTGTATTACTCTGCAATATGTAATTACTTCCCTGTATGTCCTAAAAATGTATCATAATTTATGAATTATTACTTTTAATTAAATGTAGGTCATAGTCTTTGGTTCAGTGAAGTACTACTAATATTAGGGTATCACATAAGGCCCAATGCTTTAATATGAATTATGTCATCTAAGTATAAGAATATAAAATTAGGCTGTAACAAGGGAGTATTTGATATTTTGGTAACTTCTGGAAATATCTAAATGTGCTGGCATATTTATTAACATACTATCCACCAGTGTCTGAATATTGGTCTTCTTGGAACTGCACACTCTGGTGGTAGGACACGATCACTATGTCAAAGGAGCTGTGTGATCGTTCAGTAAGACACTCATACTAAAGATCTAGGCCATAAATTCATCTACCTGCACTATGTCTGCCTCAGAGCCAGTGAATACTGCTGCAGAAAAAAAAGGTCACCATGACCACAGATCTCAGGGGAACAATCAAAACTGTCTGTCATCTGTGAAGAACAGTGAAGGATGTGAGATTTTAGCCTATTCTACTTGCAAAGTTAACTTGCCACTGTTTCATGGATGCCACAGAGGATATGAAAGTTTTGGGTCAGAGATCAAATACTTGGTATTATAACAAAAGCAGCAGTCAGAGTGTTAGCATTTGTTCTGGTTCCCTGAGTCCCATTTCTCTCCTGGAAATATGGAGAAGACCAGATGACACTGACACACACAAGTGACTACATTTTGGAATAGAAACCATGTGCTTAGGAACCTGAATATTTTACAATGGGCAGTAAGCCTGTCTGGTCTTTGCACCAGAGGAACATATTATCTTTATTGTACTTAACAGCCAATGCATCTTTTCTCTTGCTCTGGAGGAGTACCTTACATTTCTCAAAGCTGTTCACTATATAGCATTGAAAAAGAGTCAAAAACTCTGATTTTAAGATCAGAAAAAAATGTGAAAAGACTCATAAATTGTCTCCCCATATTTTTCTATTCTGTGTTGTGTTTAATTTCATCACTCTTTTAAATGACCATTTCTTCCTCCCCATTTAAACATTCTAAACACCACACCCATGTGCCTTCCTCCACACCCTTTAGTTTTCTTCTACTTTATTTTTGCCCCATCCTAATTTATTTTGATGGCTTTTTTTTTTTTTTGTAGTCTCATGTAAATGTCAGAATGCCCTTGATCTCTGTCCTGGGCTCCTTTCTCTTTCCCATCTGTATGTACTGTCTATGTTAACACAAACTGTTAGGCTCACAAAATTCACCTCCATTCTGTATTTCTCCCATGAACTAAAAACTTATAGAACAAACTGTCTACGTGACATTTCCACTTAGATAATTGATAGACATATCAAAAGATGAATATGGCCAACATAACAGAATGAATTTTTGCCTCCCAAGTTCACTCTTCTTTTCATATGACCTATCTTATTAAATGCCAGCATCACTTATCCAGTGACTGAAAATTTTAGTTAGCTTTTTAATTTTGTTTTCTTTGTTCCCATGCCCATAAGCCAATTCCTTAGCACATATTTACTCTTCTATTTCCAAAACATGTTTAGAATCTACTTTGCATCTCTACTACTGGTATCCCAGACCAAATCACCATTGCTTTCCACCTGAATCCCTAAATAATCTTCTAACTAGACTCTCCAACTGGTTTCTGTCCGGTCATATAGAATCTATTTTCTACACAATAGTCAGAAGATCTTTCAAAATGTAAATCAAATTACATTGTGCCACAGAATAACCCCTTCCAATATGTTCTGTCCCCTTAGAGAATTAGATGTGAATTTTTTTTTTATCCAGTTATAAAGCCCCGTATGATTTGAAACTGCCTCCCTCACTGTCCTTATCTTTTTTTTACCAGCTTTCTTCACACCCTTGATTCTCCAGCCTGTGGTCTGGTGAAGAAAAAGAAAACTTATGCCAGCCTCAGGTTCATCATATTAAACACTTGCCATACCTGAAATTCTTCCCTCTGAATTTTGCATGTGTGGCTCTTTCTTGTCATCCAGGTCTCATTTGAAGTGTTATTTTATTCACGAAGACATAATCTACAAGCATCATCTAGTTATTGTCAGGACACATCATCCTTTTTTAATTTTACGAGTGATACTCATCAATATCTGGCACAATTTTTTTTTTTATGAACTGAAGCTCTCATGAATGTGAACTTCTGAGAACAATGGCTTCCTGTATGTGTGTTGATCACTTTGGCACCTTCACTGTCTAAGCAGCTCTTGGCACAATTGATGTGTCTTCAATAAATGGACGGATGAATGAATAAGTGAATTAATAACATTTGAAAGAAATGCCAGGGTGGAGGCCTTTGGAGAACAGAAGTAATTAAAACAATAGGGCTCTTTTTTCTTGTATTTTGCCCTAGTCTGACCCATGCACATAAAAGGTATTCAGCCATCTGAAAGCTTTAATTTGAACATGAATTACTTCAAATTTATACTTTTAGATACAGAGAGATATTTTTTTAAATCACTTTCAGGTAAGCATAAGTTTCTGAGGTCCCTACTAAGTAAGCATTTATATTTAAAATTTAATGATACGATTACTTTGTTATCATTTAAATTAATTATTTTTTAAAAAAATATTTTTTAGTGTCTTTTATGGGTAGTCACCAAGTAGACACTTGAAAGCTGGGCAGTGCACAGAGCAGAAAAGGATAAGTGACAAAAGAAAAACTAAGCAAATAGGATTAGATACAACTAATAAGTTTCTGAACAGCAAAAGAGGATGAAGAAAAAATCTATAGAATGTGAGAAAATATTTGCTAAATATTCTTCTGACAACAGGTTAATATTCAGACTATATAAAAAAAACTCAAAAACACCCCAACAAAAAACCCAAATAATCCAATTTAAAAATAAGCAAATGCTGTGAACAAATATTTCTCGAAAAAATACAAAATTTTTCTGATGTTAAGTTTTTTGAGTTCTTTGTATATCCTGGAAATTAATGCCTTAGCTGAGGCATGATAGTGAAGATTTTCTCCTAATCTGTAGGAGCTTAGTACATGTTCTTGATATTTTCTTTTGCTATGAAGAAGATTTTTGGTTTGATATCATCCCATTTATTGATTCTTGATTTTTACTTCTTGCACTTCAGGATTCTTTTGAGGAACTTGGTCCCCAGGCCAACATGTTGGAGAGTTGGGCCTACTTTTTCTTCTAGAAGTTCAGGGTCTAGAGTTGAGTTTTCTGCAGGATGAGATATAGAGGTTCAATTTCATTCTATTACATATGGATTTCCAGTTTCCCCAGCATCATTCCATAAATGCACAAAGGAACTGAACAAACACTTCACAGAAGAAGAAATATAAATGATCAAAAAATAAATTAAAAAATGTTCAATATCTCTAGCAACTAGAGAAATGCAAATAGAAACTACACTGAGATGCCATCTCATTTCAGTCAGAATGGCAGTTATAAAGAATACAGGTGATAATAAATGTTGGTGAGGATGTAGGGAGAAAGGTACTCTTCTTAAACTCTGTTGGTGGGAATGCAAATTGGTGCAACCACTATGGAGAGCAGTATGGAGATTCTTTAGAAAACTTAGAAATGGAACCACCATTTGATTCAGTTATCCCATTCCTAGTCTATACCCCAAAGGACTTAAAAACAGCATAATACAGTGATGCAGCTACACCCATGTCTACAGCAGCTCAACTCACAATACCCAAGCTATGGAAACAATCTAGGTGTCCTTCAATAGATGAATGGATAAAGAAAATGTGGTATATATACACAACGGAATATTACTCAGCCATAAAGAAGAATGAAATTATGGCATTTGCTGGCAAATGGATGGAACTGGAGAATATAATGCTAAGTGAAATAAACCAATCCCCCAAAAAACAAAGGTGGAAAGTTTTCTCTGATTTGTGGATGCTTATCCCAAATAGGGGATGTTGGGGAGGCTAGTAGTAGATAGATTGTACTAGACGGGGGGAAGGGGGGTTACGGAGGGAGGGGATCAGGGAGGGGAATAGGAAGGACAGTAGACTAGATTTGTCATAACTTTCCTAGCCTTATATTTGTATACATGATCAGGGTAACATCACATGATACACAACCACAAGAGTGGAAACCTAACAGAATAAGTTATATTCTATATTTGTATATTCTGCCAAATTACATTCTATTGTCATATATAATTAAATTTTTTTTAAAAAAGGAACTTTGTCTTTGAACTTAAAATAGAATAGTTTCTTTCACAATTTGAAAGAATTGCGGTTTAAAATAAATTATAAATTTGCTGTCATGTTTATGCAATGGGGAAAAATACAAAATGCCAGCATATATGTGAAAAAAGATGCTCAATATCATTAGCCATTTGGGAAATGCAAATCAAAACTACAATGAGATATTTTGCTTTAGTTAAAATGAACAAATGGACAATAAATAACAAATGCTACCAAAAAGACAATAATTAACAAATGCTGGAGAATATGTAGAGAAAAGGCATCTCTCATATACTGTTATTGGGAATAGAAATTAGTACAGCTATTATAGGGAACAATTTGAAAGTTCCAAAAGAAAACTAAAACTAGATCTCCCATGTGATCCAGCTATCCCACCTCTTGGTATATACCTAAAGGAAATGAAGTAAGCATAATGAAGAGATACCTGGATGCCAAAGTTTCTTGCAGCACTATTCACAATGGTAAAGATATGGAATCTACTTTTTTTATATTAAATCTTTTTTAAATTTTTTTATTGGTTGTTCAAAACATTACAAAGCTCTTGACATATCATATTTCATACATTAGATTCAAGTGGGTTATGAACTCCCATTTTTACCCCAAATACAGATTGCAGAATCACATCGGTTACACATCCACATTTTTACATAATGCCCTATTAGTAACTGTTGTATTCTGCTAGCTTTCCTATCCTCTACTATCCCCCCTCCCCTCCCCTGCCCTCCCATCTTCTCTCTCTACCCCATCTACTGTAATTCATTTCCCTCCTTGTGTATTTTCCCATTCCCCTCACAACCTCTTATATGTAATTTTGTATAACAATGAGGGTCTCCCTCCATTTCCATGCGATTTCCCTTTTCTCTCCCTTTCCCTCCCACCTCATGTCTGTTTAATGTTAATCTTTTCTTCCTGTTCTTCCTCCCTGCTCTGTTCTTAGTTGCTCTCATTATATCAAAAAATACATTTGGTATTTATTTTTTAGGGATTGGCTAGCTTCACTAAGCATAATCTGCTCTAGTGCCATCCATTTCCCTGCAAATTCCATGATTTTGTCATTTTTTAGTGCTGCGTAATACTCCATGGTGTATAAATGCCACATTTTTTTTTATCCATTAATCTATTGAAGGGAATCTGGGTTGGTTCCACAGTCTAGCTATTGTGAATTGTGCTGCTATGAACAATTGTGGCAGTATCCCTGTAGTACGCTCTTTTAAGGTCTTCAGGGAATAGTCCGAGAAGGGCAATAGCTGGGTCAAATGGTGGTTCCATTCCCAGCTTTCCCAGGAATCTCCATACTGCTTTCCAAATTGGTCGCACCAATTTGCAGTCCCACCAGCAATGTACAAGAGTACCCTTTTCCCCACATCCTCGCCAGCACTTGTTGTTGTTTGACCTCATAATGGCTGCCAATCTTACTGGAGTGAGATGGTATCTTAGGGTGGTTTTGATTTGCATTTCTCTGACTGCTAGAGATGGTGAGCATTTTTTCATGTACTTATTGATTGATTGTATATCCTCCTCTGAGAAGTGTCTGTTCAGGTCCTTGGCCCATTTGTTGGTTGGGTTATTTGTTATCTTATTGTCTAATTTTTTGAGTTCTTTGTATACTCTGGATATTAGGGCTCTATCTGAAGTGTGAGGAGTAAAGATTTGTTCCCAGGATGTAGGCTCCCTATTTACCTCTCTTATTGTTTCTCTTGCTGAGAAAAAAACTTTTCAGTTTAAGTAAGTCCCATTTGTTGATTCTTGTTATTAACTCTTGTGCTATGGGTGTCCTATTAAGGAATTTGAAGCCCGACCCCACAATATGTAGTTCGGAGCCAACTTTTTCTTCTATCAGACGCAGAGTCTCTGATTTGATATCAAGCTCCTTGATCCACTTTGAGTTAACTTTTGTGCATGGTAAGAGAAGGAGATTCAGTTTCATTTTCTTGCATATGGATTTCCAGTTTTCCCAGCACCATTGATTGAAGATGCTATCCTTCCTCCATTGCATGCTTTTAGCCCCTTTATCGAATATAAGATAGTTGTAACTTTGTGGATTGGTTTCTGTGTCCTCTATTCTGTACCATTGGTCCACCCGCCTGTTTTGGTACCAGTACCATGCTGTTTTTGTTACTATTGCTCTGTAGTATAGTTTGAAATCTGGTATTGCTATACCGCCTGATTCACACTTCCTGCTTAGAATTGCTTTTGCTATTCTGGGTCTTTTATTTTTCCATATGAATTTCATGATTGCTTTAATCTATTTCTACAAGAAATGCCATTGGGATTTTGATTGGCATTGCATTAAACCTATAGAGAACTTTTGGTAATATTGCCATTTTGATGATGTTAGTTCTTCCTATCCATGAACAGGGTATATTTTTCCATCTTCTAAGATCTTCTTCTACTTCTCTTTTTAGGGTTCTGTAGTTTTAATTGTATAAATCTTTCACCTCTTTTGTTAGGTTGATTCCCAAGTATTTTATTTTTTTTGAGGATATTGTGAATGGAGTGTTTTTCCTCATTTCCATTTCAGAAGTTTTGTCACTGATGTACAGAAATGCCTTTGATTTATGCGTGTTGATTTTATATCCTGCCACTTTGCTGAATTCATTTATTAGTTCTAGTAGTTTTTTTGTAGATCCTTTTGGGTCTGCTAGGTATAGAATCATGTCATCCGCAAACAGTGACAATTTAAGTTCTTCTTTTCCTATTTTTATGCCTTTAATTTCTTTCATCTGTCTAATTGCTCTGACCAGTGTTTCCAGAACTATATGGAATCTACTTTGATGTCCATCTGTAGATGAATGGATGCAGAAGATGTCACACACACACACACATACACATACACAACACATACTTATTCAGCTATAAAAAGAAAGAAATCCTATCATTTTCAATGAAATAGATGAAACTGGAAGACATTATATTAAGTGAAATAAGCCAGATATAGAAAGTCAAGCCAAATAATGCAATATTCTAGCTTATATACGGAACCTAAAAGAAAAGTCAATTTGAATGTAAGGGAGGGGGATAGGGGACCCACAGGGGCATTGTATAATGAGTACAAAAACACAGATCAAAGGAAAAAGTTCTGGTGATCACAGCACAGTGAACTGACTGTAGTTCACAATAACCTGTTATATTTTATGAAGAACTAGAAGAGAGGAGCTTGAAGACTCCAAACACAAAGTAACGATAAGGAGATTAAAATGTTGATTGCCTTTATTTGATCAGTACATGTTGTATACATTTACTGTACTCCATATAAAACCACAGTGTACCCCATTAACATGTACAATCCTTATATGTTAATCAAATACTAAAAATATTTATAAATAAATTCCCAGTGGGATAATTCTAATCTCCCTAGAAAAAAATTCTATGAGTATATTATGAGGACTCTCAATGATTTTCTATGAACTTAAGAATTCTTTATAATTATGATTAAAATTTTATAATAAAAAATATTGCTCTTTAATTTGACAATTTCCAGTCTACCATTGTATTGCCTTAAGAAAAAACTTTTAATAGCCTGCTGTTTCAATTTCTTAATCAGGAAAACATATTAAGAAAATAAACATCTCATTTTCAAACCAACAGGAGATGATATAATAATGTGAAATCCCTGGGTCTTTTCATAAATCTAGTTTTATACAAAGTATTAATGATGAGATGCACGATAAAACACACAAAAACTGTCTCCTGAATTACGTCATGAGTGTCTATTATTATCTCTGTAGGAAAGAATGAAATAGTTCTTGAGCAAATAACACTAAGGTATCCAAACTAATTGCTATTTGAATTGCATGAATGAAATGCTACCTCAACTTACAAGTGAGTATCAGTTGAACCACATGAGATTCTATTACTGTTGCTTTCTTATAACATCTTGAATAGCCCTAGTGAAACAGAAGGGGAACAAATTGGCCATGGTGGGAATATTTACACCACAGAATTTGGTAAACACTATAATTTAGAGCCTTCCCTACCCACATTCCTTCTGCACTCCCTGCTGAAACTCCTGAAGAGCTGGTTGTTAAACCAGCTCACCTCTGATTCTAATCCATAGATACTACAAATTCCTTCTCTTACCACTATAAAAAAAAAAGTGCTCACATTCCAGATAACCCCTGGGGTAATGATGTTGGAATGAAGCTTCAGACAGGTCTGAATTTGACAGATGCTCTGAGATGCAATCCAACTAGTGAAATCATACACCATCAATGAAACTACCTAGCTTGTAGACTAGTTTCTTCATAGAGAAGGAGAGAACAGAAGAGAAAGGAGAGAGTGGGGAGAGAAAGAACGCCCATTTCTTCTCTAAAATTTGTCTTTCTATTTCTTGCTTATATACCCTAGAATCTGACAGTATTATAAGCCTTCAAAACTCCTTTAACTATAAAGATGGATGATTAAACTGCATTCCTGTTAATTAAAATAAAAGATAGTTTTAAGTGAAACTAGGAAGCAAATTCTCTATTTGAAAGTGCACTGGTGCATAGATTTGAATATTACACTCCATAAAGACAGCCTATTGTGCTAATAGCAAAGCAGTAAACACTACATTATCTCTGATGTGTCCTTCCATCCATTCACACACAAACACCATAATTTATTATGAAGAGCTTCTCCCATACACCCATTAGCCAGAGAATTGGGACAGAACTTGGTGGATAGAAAACAAAAGCGAATCTAAATATTTATTGTGTTAAAATTACAGCACCACTTAAGTGCATGGCCAGAATAAATCTGTCACTTTGTGCTTCCTCTGTCTCTGCCAGAGCTGGCGAGCATTCTTTCCTCTGCTTTTTCTGCATTTGCATTTATGAGAAGGTATCAGTCTCACATGTCAATCTCATGCGTTTTTAGTCATTAGCATGGTGTGAAGAAAAGAGTTCAGCCTTAGGCAGCCGACAGTCCACAGGTTGTGTTGAAATGTTGCCTGTTCAGGAGTTGGATGGCATCAGAAAGTGAGGCACTTGGTCTAAGACATTCTTAACCTTCAGTTGAAAGTCATAAAACTACCTTCCAAAGTTATCTTGGAAACAATGCACACAGAAGGGGTGCACATGGTCCATAAAGAGCCTTCCATGACAGTCCTACACCTCTCTCTTTCTTCATTTTAATTTCTTCTCTCAAATGAGGGAGCAATCCTTGATTTCTTATGACAAGAAAATAACTGCTTCAGTCCAACCACCAAAATACTCAAATCGCCCAAAAGAATAATCTAATTTTAATATCATTATTTAATGTGCAGCTGGTTACTCACAAAACTCAAACCAAAAAATAAACAAACCAAAATACCCCTAAACCCAAAGAGACATATACATACGAATGAGAACCAACACAAGAACTCTGCCTTTTAAATTTCCCTTTCAGTGCCTGTTCAGCATCGTATTTGTGTGCGTGTTTTTTGCCTAATAGGAAAAAAATTCAGAAGACTTTTTATTAAGACAGCTACATAATAATAAAGTTTAGAGTTCACAGTGACAACCTCAGTAATGATACACAAAGGAGGAGATAGTTATCATTCTATAACTATTTTTAGCACACAGGTTGCTCAGTTGGTGCTTTATCATTATTTAAATTCTGCCCTCCAATACCCATGGGAATAAGACAATAATAGTAACAGCCACAAAGGCATTAATATAAATGACACACACCTTTTATTTACTTCCATACCTTTCTCTTGGTGATTTTAAGCGCTTCTCACATATTTTTAGAAGTAATGAAAATATAATTAGCCACAGGTTTATATCACCACTAGTATGGAAACAGATGTCTTATTACAGAGACAGCAAGATTCAGTCAAACTGGAGATTCTTTTCTGAAATTCCTTTATTTTCATGAGCCTTGAGTGGTTACTAGATATTAGACTTTATGGATACTTTATGCAACACTGAGATTAAAAATGCGGCTTGCTGCCCCTGCAGTTTAGGGAAGGTAAATTAGGAGAACAGGTGCTTTTGCTGGAATAGAACATGAAGAGACAAAAGTGCAGTCTACTTTTGTTTATTCCCAATTTCCAGTTGTTTAAGCATTTCTATATTCCTTCAAAAATGAGAGCATAACTGCATTTTCATCAGCGCATTTTATTTTTTAAGGTATGAATATTTCATAACTGGAACCATGCCCAGCAAATGTGCTTGTAGATTCCAACAGCTTTATCAAGGCAGAATTTTTTTTGATAACAAATGAATCTAGAAATTAAGTTATCGTTAGCACCTTGAATAGAATTCAGCAACCACTTTCTTTGCTAAATGCAGTCTTAGCAACTCTGCCTTTTGCCATATGGTGGTGTGTTTGAGTACACACACACACACACACATAATGATACATGTTAGAGGGCTCCAATTTAGACTTTGGCAACAAGAAAGCAATATGTAAACTGCCATTAAACAATGCAGTGATCTGAAGCCCATTCTCCTTCAACCCTCTTTTCTCTCTCTCAAAGTCTTTTCTATTCCTAACACTGAAAGTTTATTCATCTACAAATATTTAGGGAAAGTAGGGAAAGAATAAACCTGGTATTTGGTCAAATTAATCTGAAACTCTAAGAGAACCCAAAGGAATGGGATTTGAGAAAGTGCATTGGTCAATTATAAACCTATAATCTTTTTTCTCTGAAATAAAGATTCACATTCTCTAAAATATCTTTCCCAGCAAGGTATGTTTACAAAGTGTAGATTCCGAATCCCAAAGATTTTTCATGCCTGGCTGTGTATAGGGATTGCTTTAGCTGCTTAAGGCCTGAAACAAGGCAAACATGGACTTTTGAGGTAGTCTTTGGAGCCAAATGCTGACTCCAATATTCCCACTAATGACAATGAACATTAGACGAGAGGAGTAATTTACTTAATAGATTATCAAATGGGCCACTTTCAAAATTTTTAATTAAAGCAAAAAGAAATTTCTATCTTGATCCCTTTTCCCTATTGTTAATTAGTAAAAAAAAAAAAAAAAATCTTTACCTGAGATTTTTGTGAGACTTTCTACTTGGTTTCAATAATGCTACTTGCTACAAATTAGGGAACAATATAGCAGATAATTTGCTTCTTTAAAATCTAACTTTGCTTTTCATAATCGGAGACTTAGAGAAAAGACCTAGCATGCATGAATCATTTGGAAGACAAGCATAGTACAAGACAGATGACAGGCCTGAAGGAAAGGAAGGTGATAAAGAAGAGAACATCTAACACAGAGATATCCTTAATTAGGAAATCTATTAAAAGATGTCTTTCAAACATGACTAAAACTACTATTATCCTCAGCCATCTTAAATTTTAACTGATAAAAGCACAGAGTTCACTTGGTGAGAGATTATCATTAGTATTCTACAAGTTGGCAAAGAAATGATTTCTTGTCATTCAAAAACTTATATTTAAAACACATAGATATCTTTAAAGTGCTTTAGACAAACCAAACAATGTTTCCTATTTATGATAATTAACCTTTGGTGTTTTTGCACAAAAAAATAATTAATGCATTTATACATGTGTATATACACATGTATATACAGAGACATTACACACATACATTGTGCATATAGATCTTTTTCGTTCATAACTTATCAGTTAACAATTTGTTTTGTCAATATATTGACAAATATTATAGGCTGAGTCATGCTCCCCTTTCCTCCTAAAAGAGAGATACGTTGAAATAACTTGGAGTGCCTGTTAACGTAGCCTCATTTGGAAATCAGGTTTTGCTGATACAATCGAGTTAAGATGGAGCCTCTATAGTAAACTCTCATTCAAAGATTGGTGCTCTATATTGTAGGAAGGGGAAAACATACATGAAAACAGAGACGCACAGAGTAAACAGCATACGACAACAGAGGCAGGAATCAGAAGGACAGCAAGTATGAGCCACAGAATGCTGGGAAGAGACAAGGGAGGATTCCATCTAGAGCACAGCCATGCTGACATGATGACTTCAGACTTCTAGCTTCTAGAACTAGAAAAGAATATATTTCCTCTTGTTCTAAGGCAGCTGGCTTGTGGCATTTGTTATGACAGCCCTAGGAAAATACACCATTCAGTTGTTCGTTGAGCAAATATTTCTTATGTGCTTTTTATAAACCTGAGAATGCGCTAGTGCCAGAGTTCCAATATTGAATTATTTCGAGGATGACTGTGCTTTTGTGGAGAAGAAACAATCGGATAGAATTTAGTTTGGGAGCAGTAAGGTAGCTGTGGGAGCACAAATGAGGGACTGCTAATAGAGAACCCGGGAAGCTTTCCCACCTAAGGGAGACTGCTGAAATTTGAAAAATGAATAGAAGTTACCTTAGAAAAGAAGGAAGAAGATGGTTTGAAGCACAAAGAACCATGTGGACAACTTCTGAAAAGTAAGAGTGAAGGCTTTGACATTCGCTGCACTTTGAGAGTGTAAGAAAGAATGATGGTACTGGCCCTAGATGAAGGGCATCCATGATGAAGGTTTTTGAAGGCCACTAAAGGAGTTGAGATTATTATTCTTCAAGAAGGAGAAGAGATAAACAGCATATCTGTATCTGATTTGCCTTGAGAAAATCTATTCAAGTTATAGTGTGGAAAATAGGTTGGAAAATGAAAAAGGCTGAACACTGGAAGCCTGAACATTGGGAATTCTGGTTGCATTCAACAAGCATTTTGACTTGCACTTACCCAAAGTGCTTGCATATATAATTTTACATTAAATATCCACCAAATTTAAGAGAGAAATAGACCAAAAATTACATCCCATCCTACCTAGTCAAGAACAGTGGCACAGCGAAATAAAGCAATTTTCCCAGAATCCCACAGCTGTTTGACAATGAAACTGGGATTGCAAACGTGTCCTCTTAACTTCCTGCCATGTGTGCACTACATTATAGAGGAATGCACATTGCCCACTAATTAAAATTTTACTGCCATCAGGGGGAAGTCATCCTTGCATAAAGCCAGGATGATGCACTGGAAAGATCTTTCAATCCTGAACAGCTGGAGGAAGAATCCAGAGGGACTTCTGTCTCTTTCCCCCAAGCGCATATGTTCAGAGCTCCACCAAGTGGAGGAAAATACCTCATGTTAGCTGCTGGGCTTAGGGAGGAAGTTACTAGATGTATCTACTCAGCCAAAAACCAGAGCAGGGAATGGGGAAAAAGAATAATCTCATCATGTCATTAACTTCCATTATATTACTGTGAAATATATTTACTTTATTAGATGGGCCATCAAAAATTACTGGGGGAGGAGGAGAGAAAGGGAGAGGGGATATTCCTCAATCATGTTTCATTGTTCCACTGATGGTGTGGTTAGCTTCAATGCAGCCACTAAGCAGGAAAAACAAAAAGAGAGTATCCCTTTGCTTTCATCTTAATCAAACTTTCTTTTTATGTTCATGCATTTTGTCCAGAGGGGAAGGTGTGGAACCATAGAAGCCTTAACCTCCTATGGGGGGGGGAGTGTAAATGGGACATTCTAGTCTATGGGCAACCCAAGGTCTCCTCATGCTTATGAACTTTTAAAACACACACACACACACACACACACACACACACACACACCCCTTCCATCCAAAGGGAAGAGTTAAAAAGAATGCATTAAGGACCCATAGTCTATGGATGGGGTAGATAGATGGAAAGAGGTAAAATTCTTTTTTCTATTATTTTTTGCTAAACTTACTGTGGGTATTTCCTCTCCTCAGGTTTATGGCATGGGGACAAAGGCCCAAAGTTACCCTTGTCCTGAGAGGTCCCTTGGCAAATGTAGTAAGTAGCCCTAGTGCTGTGGCCACAACATATGAAGATACAGAGGGCTCAGTTTAGGCTTGAACACCCTAAACCTTTGGTTTATTCTGGTTTAAGTTGTGGAGGTAAAATCCAGCAGGCCAAGGTGATCCAGTTGCTCACCTAGGGAAAAAAGGTCTAAAATCAAGTTACTCATTTGTCCTACACTTTAAGCTTTCAAATAAGGAGACAAAGGAATCCTCAATAAAGTTTATAGGGTTTTTATCTGTTTGCTGGGAAGGAAACTATGTACATGATTGGGACCAATCCAATTCTCCATAGATATTCACCTAATAGGAGATAGTTGGTAGAGGATTCAGGGCTGTGGGATGCAGTTCATCTCCTTAGAGATTTTTATTCCACGTCAGTAGTGAAGCTGTTCTGTAGCTGCTCATTAATTTAATAGAAGCAGTAGAAGCTGGCACTACACAGTTAAGACTCTGGGATGTTGGAAATACACTGATTTGTACTTGGCAGAGAGAAAACTGAAGAGGTAAACATCTTACTGAAAACAACAATCAGTGCAAATGAAAACCAAGCTCCTTTTCCAAGTTTTCTGTTTCCAGAATCAGTGCCACTATGGGCTGGGTCCTTGTTTGCAAAAATGAAGGTGGGCTTATGTTACTACTTGGAGAGAACAGCCAGGGCAAGTCTCACCTGTGCATACAGGGCAGCACAGGGGATCAGCCTTTTGTGAATGCACTCATTTGGAAGAGAAGAAATCTCTAACCTCCAACAGCTGTGATGATGAATGGTCAGTACTTTTGGGAGGTGAGGAGACATTAACCTTGTATTGTGGCCAAATCTCATTTTACTGTATTCTTCTTCTTTATTCTGCCCTCTCTGCCTCTGGGAACGGTGACTAGACATTACATACTGTTTGCTTTCCAGGCCCTAGACTCAAGGCATTGTTGTTACCTAATCCTAGTTTAAGATGGATTAAGCCTATCATATCGTTCAACAGGATTGGGGGTATTCATTCATTAATACCCATTATTGTATGGAAGGTCTAAGGCAAAGGTATAGAAAACCAAAATATTCCTGAAGTTTGTTTCCCAGCATTTTCTTCATTCATTCACAAAACAGTCCTAGAATACCTAACAGTTCTTCTTCTGAGAACTACTGAAGATATGGCTCCTGTCTTGGAGTTTGCAGTTCCACAGAGATAAGCACATAGAGAATTAAAAAGAGCTCTAGTAGAGGTATGTCTGGGGAGAGTGGAAGCAGAGAGACAAAAGGGATTTGAATCTTCCCAACGAAATGGAGAACGCAACATGCAAGCTGAGAAGAGAAAACACAGAAACGAAGTCATAGTACAATCACATTGCAGGGAGCTATGATGAAGAGGGGAAGATGGGTCAACGGTGGTAAAAATGAGTTCCCTGCCGTCACAGGACTAAGAAACAATGGATGGTGTGAGTGGGAGGTAAGATCATTCTATCTAGGAAACAACTAAATAAGAATCAACTTATAGATAAGTAAAACAGGCAGAAATGAAGAGGCTGGAGTGGATCAGAGTACGGTGGTTGTTTAATGTCAGACTAAGAGGTTGGGACTTGATATTTCATGGTAGATTTTTGAATAGGCAAGTGATGTCAACTCTGGAGTTAGTTTGGAAAACTTCTTTGATCTATGCATAATCTGTTAACAGAATACAGAACTTATACCTAAAGTCTGAGACTGCAGGCAGCAATGCCCCATGGAAAAATGACTCAGCAATCCAAGTATGTAATGTTAAAAGGCAGGGGAGCATGATGGTAAAGAAGGCTTGGGAATTACATAGTGTTTGTCTTAGTCCATGTGTGCCGCTGTAACGAAATACCAACAACTAGGTCATTCATAAATAATAGAAACTTATGTCTCACAGCCCTGGAGGCTGTGGAGTCTAAGATCAAGACACCAACAGGCTGGTGTTTAGTGAAGGTTTTAATGTTGTAATCCTCACAGGGTGTAAGGAGGGAGGGCAAAAGGGACCCAAGCTGGTCTTTTCCAGTACTTTGCTAGTAGGCAAACTCTTCCATGAAGGCAGAGAAAGCCCTTGTGACTTCATCTCTTAATACCACCACAAGATGGATTAAGTATCATGAGTTTTGGAGGGGACATATTCAAACCAAAGTATTTCCTGCTTTCTCATCTGTATAATAGGAACAATAATAGAGCTTATCTCATAAGAGAATTAAATGAGATAATGAAGGTAAAGCATTTTGCTAGTTCATCATGTTGTAAGCATTCAAGAAATATTAATTATTTTTACTATAGTATTAATAGTTGTTGCTTTTGAAACAGGAAGGGCTTGGAGTAGTTTATTGGAATGGAAATGTATATAGGATAGGGTGACTGAAACTAAGGGCACAGGTTCCACTTTATAGATATAGCAACCTAAGTGGGTATCAGTAGAGTCCTGGATGAACTCAGACTTAGTCCAGTGTCAGGCTTTGAGAACCTTCTGTGACAGCATTGAGAACACTGGATGCTCATCAGGAAGCACCAATTAATTTGGATGGAAATATTGAAATAGTATTTTGGATTCTGGTTTGCCATTGTTCAAACTTGGTACATGGCAAAAAAAATGCTTTGAAAGGAAGAAAAATAATGAAGGAATGAAAAGCAAGAACACTACAGTTAAGTATTACTAGGTTCCCTAGTTCATACTAAATTAGGTTGTCACGTGTCACTTTGGCAAAATTTCATTATATCCACGCTTGCATTATGAAGAAAAAGGGGAGAAAATGAATTTAAATATTCCATGTTCTGTTCATAAATAACTTCATTTCTTTACTTTGGAGATGTTTCACAGGTAATTGTATTGAGAACAGAAGAAGTAAATTTCCACTGTTTTATTTTGGCCGTCAATAGTCAAACTTCCCCCTTGAGTTCAGCTCTGAGAAGGTTGTAATTCACTTGTCACGTTAACAAAATGGCTTTGAAGAACTTAGAAAAATCTAGAATTAATGTGAATAAATTTTCCTTAACAAGTAGTGAAAATACACCTATATATGGAATCGCTGTGACTGATAGTTACACAGGTACGCTGATACACTTGTCCTCTCTTGGTGACACTCAAATACCATAAACAGCATTGCTGTCTCCCTCATGATTTTACAAAAATGGAAAAAAAAAACACTTATAAAGTTCTCAGCAAAATCAGACAATAATCTTCCCTCAATATACTTAGTGGTTGTATATACTCTTCCAAAATTCAGAATGCATTAAAATCATTAACATTTTTCGTGTGTGTTTGTTTGTACAATGGAGTTCTAATCTAGGAATCCTAATTAGAATTAGATATATTCCAGGCTTGTATAATTATATCAAAATGAATTCTACTGTCATGTATAACTAAAAAGAACCAAGAAAAAACAAAATAATGGATAAAAAAATAAGAATGGAATTTTCACCTACATGTGTGTCCAGGGGGAGATGACAAATTCAGGAGGGATGAGGACAAAAATACAAAAGAAAAAGTCTTCTTGGGGCATCTCTAACTCTGCCAACTGTTATAGCCCTTTCTGACCTTGTGACAACTGCAAACATCCCACAAGTCTCCCTCTGGGAACAGAACCACTGCCACTAAGGACCAGTGGCACAGAGAAAGAGAGCAGAGAATGCACTTTGACCCGGCTGGAAATAAAGGGCATCTGGGGTTGGGTGATGTTGTTTGTTTTAAAAGTGTTTATATTTGTTTTTGTGAAATTAAGGAAGACTGCTGGGATTTATTTCCACAAGGTGAGTTCAAAGGGTATTAAGAAGAGCTCTTAAAATACAGCTTGCCTCTTTAAATCAACTCCCTAGAATTTTCTTGGTTAATCAAACTTACTCTTTTAACACTCTGCTTTTAAAAGAAAAAAAGCAAATCAATAAGGTAAAGCAAATCAATAAGGTAGATTCAGATAAAGGAAATAATTAATAAGTAAATAAAAGATTGTCATGATTTTAATGTATGCTGAATTTTTTAAGAGTAAATGAATATTTTGCTAAATATCCCTTTCTTTGTATTTTTATTACAATAAGAACACATGCTTAGAATGAGAATGTCAGAAACAAAAAACAAAAAACTCTATGCCACAGATTCTTAACCTGAGGTCTATTTTCAAGGATCCAAAGGTGGGATTTAGGGATCTAGAAATTGTATGCAAAATTCTCTGATTATTTCTCATTTGTGAAAAGATTACTCATAGCCCTTATTATATTCTCAAAATAGATTCTGTTCCAAATATGTATAACACAAACAAAACAATTCTCTAAAATTTTTGACCACTAAGAATTAGATTTAACCTAATATGTTTTTTTTTTCTTAATAAATCAGAAAAGTGGCTCAGGAGTGTCTAGAATGCTTTTTCACTACAAAGTTTAAATGAAATACAGAATTCAGAGTGGCATTCAAAAATAAGGAGATTAAGTGCAACACACCAGCAAAGGTAAGGTTAAAACAAAACAAAACAAAACAAACAAACAAACAATAGCAATAATAACTCAAGAAAACTTCCCAGTTCAATTACCAGTCTACATGGAGTCCCAAAGACAGTGCCCATCAATAAAGTAAGTTGTATACCCTAATGTTCATCATGCATCTAAGGTGATTTGCTGTTTGCTACTCAGTTGAGTCAAAATATATTAACTTTATAGACACTGCTATGGAGTGGACACACACACACACAATCACACACAGGAAAACTTCACTCTGAACACAAGTTCACGCAATGTTTCCAATGATTTTGCTTTTCTATTATAAAGGCAATGCAAGGATAAACAGTCTTTGTGTGTTTTTATGCAGTAAGAGGCTAAGCCTGTGTGTACATAGTTCATGCAGTTTATAACTACTGCATCCTTTCTGTGACATGAATGCCATGAGAAGCCCAAAATCTTTAGCAACCTCAGCAGGTAAAGTATGGAGCCTGAGTTCGCCCATGTGTCTTTCAAATGAAAATCCACTCTTCCAGAGTTTATGTCATGTCCTCCTTGAGGCAAAGTCTTCAAATGCACACTGTGCTAGAGACAATTAGACCACCTACAACATTTCTATCCCTCAACAAAATCTGTGTTCTGTGGTGAGATAAACACTCTCTGTGACCATCACTTGTCTGGTTAGGCAGTGATTCAACCAAAAATTGTCCTCTTTCTCTGCTAATACAGCAGTGGGCTAATTTCCTCCTTCATAAAACCCCTCAAATCCATAGGCTTGTTGGGAGAATCAGCTGCAGCTCAGAATTACAATCAGAAAACCAAATCTGCTTCCTGGAGACTTCAAATTGCTAGTTACTACTAATCACTTCTAGCATTGGGGTAAAGAAAGGTGATTTCCACCAGTGAATACAACTTAAAAGGACCTGCTCTTATTTGGATCCTGAATCCCCAAGGACTCATATGTTGATAACTTCATCCCCAGCCTGTAGTGTTTATGAAAGGTGACAGTGCCTTTGGAAGAAGAGCAAGTGGAAGGGTATGCCCTTGAAGGGCTTGTTTGAATCCTGCCTCTCCTCCATCTCTCTTTGCTTGGTTTCCAACCTCCATGATGTGAGCAGCTTTTCTATCAGTGCACCTGCTACAATGCACTACAGGCTCAAGCCATCATGCACCATGCACTAAAAGCTCTAAAAGTGTGCGTCAAAATAAGTCTTTCCTCTTTATATGTTGATTATCTTAGGTACTTTGTCACAATGTTTCTTAGGGAAATTTATTTAGAGAAAAAAAAGGAAATCATCAGTGTGCAAGGAGATTTCCAGACTTTTAGAAGTTTATTTAGTTCTAACAATCCTAAAAGAACAAGTATTATTCCAAAATTACTGATACTGAATCTGAGTCTCAGAGATATGCTATCACTAGTGAATGGTCACACAGGTATTTTTATTGAGGTTTATCAACTGATTTCAAAACTGACACTCTCATTTCACTGAGAGATTTTTTTAAAGAAATAAAATATAAATTTGAAATTTCTCTTATGTCAATATGGAAACCTAAGACACATATATTTAAAAATGTTTTGTTCATACTATGGCATATTTATTTTATAAGCTGTGCAGCAACTGGAATAAGCACAAGTTGATTACTGGAATGGGATAAGTAACAGGAAATAGGGTTTTTTGAAGAGACTATTTTATTTCTTACAATAATTCTGTAATTGAATATTATTTTAAAGTTGAGAAAACTGAGGTTCAGAGAAATTCAGTAAATTGTCCAGGGTCACATGAAAAAATGGCAAGTACATCACTTTAACCCGGGTCGTTCACTTGTCACTACCTTATAGTGACTGTACTATGCAGAATAGGCTAGCCACTAGAAGAAATGGCTCAAAAACTTCAAATGTATCAAACACAACAGAAGTTTATGCTTTGCTAACATTACAGCGCTTGGAAGGGAAAACATTGTTGGAGTAGCTCTCTTCCTCACGAAGACCTCAGGCTGAACAAGGCTTGGGCATCTTTGACTTATGGCCTTCTAGTTGTCCTGGGTGTCATTTCCAACTCAGCTAGCTAGTGGGGAAGGGACATGGAAGAGGAGCCTGGGAGGTTTCTACAGGCCAGGCTGCAGGAGGTGCACATCAGATATCATATTCCATTGGTTAGACCTCATATGGTCACATCTACCAGAGATTCAGATATAGAATTTAGACAGGTGCCTAGAAAAAAAGGGGGACATAATTTGGGTGAAGAACCTAGTCTCTGCCACACTGACTTAGAAAATGAAACTATAAAAGAATAGGCCCAGGAATGAAGGAAACTTCTAGAAATCTGTTTTGAGAAAGCACTGTAACTGTGTATATTATTTATGAACCCAGACTGTGGAATTAGGTACCTTGGTAACCAAGACTAAGCCACTAATTACTATGTGACTTTAGTCTTCCCCTCTCTGTATTTTAGTTTTCTCATTATTAAGTTGGAGACAGAAATACTTATTTCATGGGCTTGATTATAGGATTTAATGAGGTATAAGCACAATAGGGAAAATTAATTGCTTCATAATATTCATTCTTTCCTTTTTCCTTTCAGATAATGGAACCTCCTAAGTTAGAGGTGCATAGATGCTCCTCAAGAAGAGCATCTATACACTTCCCAGAATTCCTTGTAGACTGGGTATGGCCATGCCAGTAAGTTAAAGGCAATGGGATACGAACATAATACCCATCAGACCCTCAACAGAAAGCTGTTTGCCCTCTGTTTTCTCTTTTGTCAGGGTGTATCTTTTCTGAGGGAAGGGATTTAGGTGAGATGTAATGAGCTAGTTTCAGTCCTAGAGAGAAAGGGACATTTTGAAAGTATCTGTGCCTTTAGAGGACCTAGTCATAGATGGCTGCCCTGATTCACTTCACTGGCTGCCACTTCACTGGCATTTCAGAGTTCTTTGTGTAAGAGAAATTTTCTCTTTTCTTCAGAGCAGTCATTTAAGTCCTTGTTAAAGCACCCAAATAAATACATAGCTGTCACAACATTGAAGTACCTATCACAGTTCCTGGCACAAAGTAAGTGCCCAACAAAATAACTACTATCAATATTCCATAAAGAATCCATTCCCCAAGTATATTCCAAGATAAGCTGACTTATGATGATAAGAAGTAATAATTCTCAGACTAAAAGTAAGGATTTATGTGGATGGGGTCTAATAACTCTAGGAAAGTAATACTGGATGAAAAGTATATGAGTTACTCTTCTCTAGTTCTTAATGCTAAATCTGCTAGTGCTAATTCTCACTCCCAAGGAGAAGAAAAGAGTTTGCAGGGTTTCCTGCAGTTATTACAACTTGTCATGACAAGTTTTCCAAGATACATATTGGTGAAAATGGTAAACTTTGAGAAATTATATTTAACTATAAAATGAACTTCACAAATTCTCAGAGAACCAGACTCAGATTATTCTGAATAAACACCTTATGTTTATGTGTATGGCATTTGAGTACAATAGAATACTAATTCATAATTATTGTGATTAAAAACTGTTTCTATATTCCTCATTCCAACCTCAATACAAACTAGCTATAATTTAAACTTCTGAGTTACTCATGAATTTCAAAGGCAATTAATGTATTTCCTAGTGAATCACAAAGACAGTAGAAAGTCAGAAATGGAGAAAGAAAAAGGAAACTAGTGGGGTGGGTTCCATTCTCTTTTTTTAAAAATTTTATTTATTTTAATTAGTTACACATGATAGTACAATGACCTTGACATAATTTACATTTGAATCAGGTTGGGTTCCATTCTGACTTTGATGGAAAACGTGTCTGAGACCTTAATATATTTTTTCAAGCAAAACATTCTAAATAAATAAGTTAATAATTACATGTCTGAAAAAATGCCAGGAAAGTAAATCCAACAGCAGCAAAACCCTCAAATGATTGCAGTGACCAGATGTCCTTGACTCAGCAATACAAGTTCCTGGAAAGACCAAAGAATGCTTGAGGTCTAAACCAAATTTCTGACCATAGCAACAACCAATTAGAGTGAGACAGGAAAGATACCTGAAATATCAGGCAACCCTCTCAGTAGTTTTGATGATTGATAACATGATTAGGAAACCTGCAACTACCCTCTTGCAACCCCTCGGGGCCTAAACCAATTCACCACTTGAACTAAACAATCACCCTTACCAATAAATGTGATAATCAGTGTTAAGAGTTGTTGTTTGACTTTCCAGCGGTGTGAAATGATTTGCTGTGTGATGTTGTGACACATAGAGTATCTGCAAAAACCTATAAATCCTTAGTGAAGTAAGGGTCTGGACTCACTCCTCAGGACCACTGCATTGGAAACGGTTGTGAGTCCAGGCTCGAGCTTGCAATAGTGTGATTGAAAAAAAACAAAAAACCCTAAAATGAAAGAAGCATGCCGTCAACTCTGGTTAAAATGTCATGCTTAACACAGATTATGGAATAAATGAGAAATACCTGTGTGAGAATAGTCACAGCAAACCTGAGCTATAAGGAAAATGCTGGAGAGATCATTATACCAGATTTTAAATTATACTGCAGAACCATAGTAACAAAAACAGCATGAAAATTAACACTCATGTAGACAAATAACATAGAAGACACAGACACAAACCCACAGAGCTACTGTCATCTGATTCTCGACAAAGGTACCAAAAACATACATTAGGGAAAAGAAAGACTCTTTATCAAATGGTGCTGGCAAAACTGGTTATCCATATGTAGAAGAATGAAACTAGATCTCTTTCTCTCTGTACAAAAGTCAACTCGAAATTGACCAAAGACCTAAGTATAAGACTAGAAACTTTGCAATTGCTAGAAGAAAAGATAGGGGAAACATTTTAACAGATAGGAGCAGGCAATGACTTTCTGAATATTGTTCCCATAGCTGGGAAATCAATAAGAATCAATAAATAGTACGGCACTGAATTATAGATAGAAAATGAAACAACAGAGGCAAGAGACAATTGACAGATTGGGAGAAAATCTTTTTCAGCTATACTTCTGGCAGAGGATTAATATCCAGAATATAGAAAGAACTCAAATAACCTCAGTGTTAAAAAAAAGCAACAAACAGGAAAATGAATCAAACAGATGCTTTTCAAAATAAGTACAAATGGCCAACAATAGTATACAGATTCTTCAAATAGCTAACAATAGAACTACGTATGATATGATGCAGCTATACCACTCCTGGTATCTATCCAAATGTATTAAAGTCAGCATACCTTAAAGGTACAGGCATAATCATGCTCATTGTAGCACAATTCCCAATAACTAAGTTTTGCAATCAGTTTAGGTATGTGCCAACAGATGAACAGACAAAGAAAAGATGATATAAATACACAATGACTTAGCCACAAAGAACAACAAAATTATGTTATTTATAGGAAAATGGAGGGAATCAGAGAGTGCATAATGTTGAGCAAAATAAGTCAGACTCAGAAAAGTATTAGATATTTCCTATCACTGGTGGAAGCTAGAGGGAAAAAAACAGGAGAAAAAAGAGATTCTTTGAAAGTAGAAGGAAGATCATTAAGGTGGAAGACGGAGATCAGGGGAAGATGAGGGAGTGAAATTGATCAAATCATTTTTTCATGGATGTATGAATATGCCACAAAGAAATCTACCATCATTCAGGATAATTAATATGTACCAATAATAATAAAATAATTTGGAAATTACAAAAAGAAATATCTGTGTGAGATAATCATGCTATCACTATGAATCTCCCTTTGAGACATTCTTTTGGTTGATTTCACAGATTATATTAAGTCCATGGTGTTTAGCTAGGATTCCAAATCTTCAAGAAACAACACTCAAAACCGGAGAACAAATAACAAAACATAGTTCCATTAATTTTGATAAAACAACCAGCTAGAACAGTATGCTTTAACTCTGTTTTCTACTATCATTTTAATACAAATCTGAGGAAAGAAAGTAGAAACTAAAGACAAAATAGTTTATGCTTTCATGAGCCAGCTGTTAGAAGGGAATCACAAAAGATTTTCTCTGTCAGCCACTTAGGAAAAAGATACTAACAGTGGAAGAAAGGTGAATCAATTAAACCACTTACTCATGCTTTAATATAGTTCTGTATGGTTCAAGCACCTGTCTTGGAGTAAACATTTACTTTTTGCTGCATGATATTTAATCAGCTCATCAGGTGGTAGACAGCTCCCTCCAGGAGGGTGGTTCTCTCTGACCTTACACTTCTCTTAATTGGAAACATTGTTTAGTGCTGGGTCTCCTCCATCCATCTCTTTCTTCTTCAAGTGTCTTCTCAGTGGTCCACTGTAATATATGAGTCCCCTCAGACCAGTTATACCCTTTAATTCAGCACTACTTCCTGGGGTTATTCCCTAAGTGCCAAAGGACAAAAGGCAGTTTGATCTCAGTAGGAAGAGAAAGTAGGAGACTGATATTCAGTCCCAGAAAACAAGGCCTCTTCACATTTGGCAAGGGAATGGATAAGTAGAAAAAAACATCTATACTTGAATTTTTTAGAAAAGTAGTGACTGAAATATTTTAAGGGCAACAGACTATATTGGATTAAGCAATTATAATCCTTAGCACTAAAGCTCAAATAAATATGGAACATGCCGCTAGAAGGGATTGAATAACCTTGAGCAATTTCTTTACTTTATAGATGAGGAAAGAATACTGAGATGGGTTGAACCCCCCAACCCTTCAGATGAGCTGGTTATCACACTTTCTAGCTCCCCGTTCATAGCCGTAAAGAGAAATTTCTTAGCAACCTCATTGCCTTGTTTGATCTTTGGCTCTACTATTAATTGGTTGTGTGAATTTGAGTAAGTTATTTGACATCTTTATTTGTCTGCCCAGCTGGGAATTGAGGAAAATAATAGTACCTCCCCATGGTGTTGTCATGTGGATTAAATAAATTTTTATGTGTAAAGTACTCCATATAGCATTGGCACCACGTAAGACCTATATAAGTGTGAGTAGTTTCTATTCCGTTTCTCCTTCCCCGAGTTGGCAGACACTACGTCCTGCAGTAATAGATACAAATATTATTTGTATCTATAGATATTCAAGACTAGCAACAATACAAGTGAGGTGGCCATGCTATCAAACCAGCATTAATAAGCAGCTCATTAATAAGGGCTGCTTTGGTCCTGGGAGTATTTCTGGGTAGTCTCAGAGAAGTCTACCTTTCCTATAGCTCTATGCTGTTTCTCAGTGTTAGTCAGCTTTTTGTCACTGTTGTTTGTGAGAAAAACAACTTAAAGGAAGAAAGATTTATTTGGGCTCACAATTTTGGAGATTTCAGTTCGTGGTCAGCTGCTTCTGTGGACTCTGAGCCTATGATGAGGGAGAACATCATGGCAGGGAGGCTCTTGTGGAGCTAAATAATTTAATCCTATGGTGTCCAGAAAGCATGACAGGGGGCCAGGGACAAGATACAGTCTCTAAAGGTATGCCATCAAGGATCCCCTGGTCTTCTAGTTGGTTCTACCTCCTATAGGTTCCATCACTTCCAAATAAGTCCCATCAAATTATGAATACACTAATGGATTAATTATGAATACACTAATGGATTAATCCACTGATGAAGTTAGGGCCCTCATGATCTCATCATTTCCTAAAAGCCCCACCTCTGAAGGTTGCTGCACTGGAGACTAAGCCTTCAACATATGAGCCTTTGGGGACATGTGAGATTCCAACCATGTTATGGTTTAGATCTAAAAGTATCTGCCAAAGAGCTCATGTGTTAGGAAATGTAGCACTATTTAGAGGTGAATAGACTGGATTATGAGAGCTATAATCTCATCCATGGATTAATCCATTTGATGGATTAACAATCTGAATGGATTACTGGGTGGTGACTGTAGGCAGGTGGGGCCTGGCTAGAAGAAGGAGATCACTGGTAACTTGCCCTGGAGGACTATATCTTGTTCCTGGTTCCTTCCTCCCTTTCTCTCTTGCTGTTTCCAGGCTTCCCTGGGCTAAACTGCCCTCCTGCACCACATCATTCTGCCCTGATATGGTGCCTTGCCTTTACCCTCACAGCAATAGAGTCTGCCATATGTGGACTGAAATCTCTGAAACTGTGAGCCCCAAATAAACTTTTCTCCTCTAAGTCATTCTCAGATTTTTTGGTCATAGTGATAAAAAATCGAACACAAAACATAACCCTCAGATCCACGGTTCTCTGGAGTTTGATGGATTCAAGTTGAGATTCCTTATCTGATGAAGTAGACAAGATGTAGACAAGAGGCAAAAACTCCTTCACTAGACCTAACAATACCCATTTACAATTGGAATGGCTATGACAGAATAAAGTAACCAGTATTTTTTTGTTTGTTTTTGTATTCACTTAGCAGGTGCTGGTATGTTGATAATATTTGCCAATTATCAATCTCATGGCTGTCTGGCGACAGTTATCTCCATAGTCTTGTGATACTTTTGAAAGAGAAAAACGCCGAAGTTGTACGCTTACTAACATGCTGATTGGGGGGAAGCTGCTCTATCCTTTCACTTCCTGCCAACTTCCACTTTCTTGAGTGAGACCTGCCCATTTTAAAAGATTCAGCTGCAGGAGAAAGGCGTTGCAGGGACAGATTTGTGATGACTCACAGGAAAATAAAATGTTATTTTAAAACTGATTCTGTTCTTTGGAACTGGCTAGCTTTTCTTTTAGCCAAGGCTGGTGACTCAGGCTGGGCTTGGCTAGGTATAATCAAACAAATGTAAGTCAGTGCTTTGGGCATTTCAGTACATCCTGGCCTAACTACATGGAATGATCCTAATGTGCTAAAGTGAGTTGAAATGGTAAATCTTTGAACTATTTGACTGGATTGTGTTTATATGACATGCTCTTGGATAGCAACAACAGTTGCTACAATTTATTGAGTGCTTATTATGTGCCAGAAACCTTAGACTATAGGCTTTTTTTTTTTTGATCCCAGCTGCAAGAAAGTAATAACGTTTTTATGTCACGAACTGGTACACACCACACATATGCATACAGACAACTCTGAGTTTTATGAAACCATACTTAATTCCTTAATTCATACAATGCACCACAATTTTTCTGTTCTACTCTGCATTATTCTATGTTCTAAAATGCTGGTTTTGACCCATTACATCGATTTCATCACTCATAAATGCTTAGAAAACCTTCTCAAATGTGTTCTTTGTAATAACCTTTCAAGATAGATTTTTGTGTCATATTCCATGCAGCATATGGCATATTTAATAGTGGTGAGTACTCTTTTAAAAGGTCTTGGGGTGGCTGAAATGCCAAATAGGGAATAGTGAGGAATTCAGGAAGGAGCTACCACTGGGAATACTAGAGACATTGAGATAAAAGTTGGTGGTATCAGAATACAGAAGCCCCGCTACCTTAAGCAGACTGCCCAGCAGGAAAAATGAGAACCCAGAAAGTGGGTCTCCCAAAGAAGCTGGGATACAGAGAGGAGAGTAGACACAACTGGAGATACTTTGATACTTCTCAGAGGGAAATGCAGAGAAAGGGAGATGAGGAAAGAAGGAAGTAACTTGTTGTTTTTCCTCTCTCCCACACTTCAGTCTCCTAACCAAGAAGACTGGTTAAATCTATCCCACAGCAAGTAGGAAAGTGCTTTTCAGGGATACCATGATAAACAGAAGATAATATCTGAGAGCCACTTGAACAGGTAGAGACAATTTCCTGGATGTACTACCTTCCTGGTCACATAGGACCCATGCTCTGATGGGATCCCATGCCTGATTTAATTGCTCTGTATCACAGTCCTGAAGCTCTCCATGATTTTTGAACAAAGAGGCATATTCATTTTGCATGGGGCTCCACAAGTTACATAGGTGTTCCAGAGCATAGCACTGTTATGACAATTGTTCAGAGGAGTATAACCTGGCTCAGAGAATTGAAGTGCCTTATGTGAGTTTCATAAAAGTGGATAAAGTGCAATTTGAAACCAGCCTGGCGTATCTGAGGCAAAAAACCCATGCTTTTTCTAGTAAGCCATGGGTGCCTTCCATCTCTTTAACTGTACTAAATGGCAGAGAGGAGAATTTTGCAGGCAAATCTCTTCAGGTTTATAGAGGAAGGGACTCTTGTTCTCTACCACAACTACCCTAAAGTACTTCCTGTTACTCTCTTTTGGCTGCTCAAGGCCATAAATAAACATTAACTTAGTCTTGGGTTGGGGGTTGTTAAGATAGCTAAAAGGATGAAAATAAAATAAAAAATAAAAATAAAATAAAAATAAAATTTCTCCTGTTCCTCCTGCTGAAAATGTGGATAAATTCATCATAGAGAATGCAACACCCATTTTCTCTTCAAAATCTGCTTTGCAAGATGGATGGAGAGAACATAAAAAGGGGTAGACTTGATTTCAACGGTCAGTTCCCTTATCTACTCTTTGAATGAATGGAAGCAGCTGGAGCTGAATTCTGCTCCTCCCCAACCAATTCTTGGTTCAGTTTTAGACCTAAGATTTTCCTATAATAAAACCTTCATAGATTCACTTTCTGGTAAATTCTCATTTTACCAATAATTAAATAAGGAAGGAAGCCAAACAATTTGGCAGGAATCTTCTCAGAGAGAATAATACTTAACTCAAAGGGGTCATTAATGAAATTACTGTAAATTCTGTATTCTAACATCCTATTGATGCTTTGCTATTACGTTCGCAAATGATGTATTGCTTTATGTATTGTATTGCTTTATGTATTGCTTATGACAATTTAATGCTACAGTACTCAAATTGACAAAATACTATTATTGCTCAACTTCATGTCACAAAATAAAATGTTACTAATTAATCATCATTATCACTACCTGTTTTTCCATTTCATTTTTATAGGATTCCTGGTGGTCTGAGCACAAACTAAAATTCTAAGTATCAAAGGTTCATATATGGCATAATAAAGGTCGAATTGATATCTGCTGTCAATTCTACACCAGTTCTAGACAGATAAGGAAACATACGTGAAGATGGAGTATAAGGGTGATCTTAGGCACATCTCTCCCCTTCATTTCCTGTTCTTTTCCTGGGATAAGATAAGCTTTATGATTCCCCATGTGCATCTTCATAACAGTCTACATTATGTAGTCACTGAATAAGTATTTATTGTTTACTATTTGACAGGCTGGTGAAGTACTGAGGACTCCAAGATGAATAAGACATATTCATATGTCTCAAAGGGCATGGGGTCATGATGAATATTAAACAATTAATTGTCACATGGTGTTACTGCAATTTATATTTCCAGGCATGACGTGGAAGAGGGAAGGAATGATAGCAGGTTGGATAGGAAGGCACATTGAAGATGTTGCAGAGGAGAGAAGCCTCTGGAGTACTAACAAAAGAGTCATCCATAAAATTCCCATCACTCTCAGCAATAAGACAGCCAAGCAAAACCAGAAATAACATTTGTACAAAGATGGACCCTACCCTAAGCCTGTTTGTCAAATTGTCCACTTCTGTTGTTGGGGAAATCATAATACAATACTTGGAACTGCCTGGTCACTGGAATAATTTGCTTTCCTGTGAAATTTCTGCATTTCTTCAGGTTTCAGTTTCTAATTAGAAGAATGACCTAGAAGTAAGAATCAGAATCTTCAGACAGTCATGCTTCTGGGTATTTGCATCACCAGGTGAGTCTGGGAAATACTTCATTATTCTACTTCATCCACATCTCATGAGACAGATCTCATGTTTTGGGGTAGTGAATGTGGGAACTGTGGAGAACAGTAAAAGCTATTGAAAGCACAGTGATTTGGGATCAGAGAGTCTTTGGTCCAGTTCCCAGATGGGGTAGTTCAAAAAGATCTGTCAAGTACATCATTCAATTTCTCTCAGTCACATAAACTGAGGAGGCCCTATTTGATCATATTGTAATATCACTTCAGACAGAAGGGATTTTTCAAAAGAGAGCATGCCCTTGTTCAGGGTCACCATTAGAAAAAGGGAAGAGAGATTTTTCACCTTATTTCAGTAGCACACAAAAGAGCAAAGATCACTCTTAGAAAGTATTTCCTTTAAGAGATGAATCAGAGGAAAATACAGGTGATTTCAACCACTCACTGTGTTCTTTTCTTCCTTCCTTCACATCTTCCTCAATTATCCCCTTTATAAAACAATGTGGCTTCTCTACTCCCGTTCTCTGCGTCTCTCCTTTCCTTTGACCTTCTGCTGGACATTCCTTCTCTGACATTTTTCCTAGCTTCTCCTTTGACTCACGGGCCCTTGAAGTTCCTTAAGTTCCTCCCCTTTTATGTAGAAACCTTCATTTCTCTGTCTCTCCTTTTCAAGATCCCGAGAATCTTACTTAGGGTTTTCTTTTCCATTTAAATAGTCATGGTCTTCAGAATTTCCAGCAAGGTTCAGGAAAAAAAAAAAAGCCTAACAATGAGATAGCTACTATTTATTTATTCAGTACCTATTATGCTCCAAATAACACTATGGAATTTGCAAATATTAGTTCCTTTTATCCTTACAATAATTCTATGACATAGTGTAGTCAGTTCCATTGTACAGAGGAAGCCGAAGCTAGACTCAGGGAAGATGAATAATTTACCTAAAACACCATAACTAGAAACTTAAAAAAAAATAAAGAGGTTTAGCCATATTATTGAAAGGAACTCAAAGATTTTTAACAATTCAGTAGTAGAGATTGCAGCTAGCAAAGGAGGTAATATACACACTCACTATTCTTTTTGACAATGATTTGATGATTGTTACAGTAAAAAAAGGTCATATTATTAACATCTGTGGATGATGTTGGTTTCAATTACTCTTGAACATAGAACTTTCATTTTCCCCTTGAACTTCTTGGTGTCAATGGGAAAGGTTTAGGGAACATTACAGGTATCAACTTTGGCTGCCTGGACATAATGGCTCACTTATATTTGGGTGGTGCTTTTAATTGTGTACCATCTGGGGATGGAATGTATAGCTCTAGTTGGAGTTCATTATGCAAGAGAAACAACACAGCTAGAAACAGAACACTGAGTGACCCTGGGCCTGAATTTTTTCATTCATGGCTTTGGACCAGATGGTCTCAAAAGTTCCTTCTAATTCTCCTAAAATATATTTAATTTTTTTCTGGACTCCCAAATCAACTTGTTTAAGCAGCATAACTATGTTTGTGCCTGGGGCTAGTCAAGATGCAGTATCCCTTCACACTAATGGAGAACTTTCGGGACAAGGTAGAGAATGAATGATGTCAGTGTGTGTGGTTTGATGCTTGGGTTTCCACCACACTGCTCTTTTCATTAAGCCCCAGCTTCCTAGACAATTAGTAGAGAAATCACAAGCCTTACTCTTATCATGGCAATTGACAGACACTTAAGTATAATTCTCACTCTGATTCATGAAGGATACTTTAATTACATCAAAGATGCCACCGTAGAAAGCAAGCTGTATTTAATAAACATATTTAATAGATGTTCCATCACCATGTGCTTTTTTAGTACACATTACATGATTTTGATCTTAATTGTCCCCCAAAGGCTCATGTGCTAAAGGCTGGGTTACCATCCTTTGGCACTACTAAGAAGTGGTACAATGTTTGGGTGGTGGGGCCTGTGCTTGAAAGTAAGGTCATTAGGGGCATTCCCTTGAAGGGAATATCAAGATCCTTCTCTCTCTCTCTCTCTCTCTCTCTCTCTCTCTCTCTCTCTCTCTCTCTCTCTCTCTCTCTCATTTGCTTTCCCATTGCCCTGAAGTAAACAGTTTCCTGTACCACATGCTTCCACTATGATGTTCTGTCTTGCCACAGTCCCAAAGGCAAAGAGGCCAAGCAACCACACACTGAGAACTCTGAAACTTGTGAGCTAAAATAAGTCTTTCCTGCTTAAAGGTTGATTTTTTTTCCCATGTACTTTGTCTCAGTGACAGAAAGCTGTCTAACCCCACCTTATTGTCTCATGATAGCAGAATTAGGTTTTATTGCTGCTGTGACAGATCATCACAAACTTGGTGCCTTAAAACAATGCCTGTTCTGCCTTGCAGCTCTGTGGGTTTGCAGTCTGGGACTGGCCTCGTGGGGCTGCTGTGTTCCTTTCTGGAGGCTTATGTTGGATCATTTGCCTTTGCCAGCTTTTAGAATTGCCCACGTTCCTTGGCTTATGAAATTCCTTTCTCCATCTCAGGGCCACCAAGAGCAGGACAGTCCATGCACCTTGCCTTTTGTCTTCTTCCACTTTTAGGGACTTAGTAATGATTTCATTGGTCTTACCTGGGTAATCCTAGATTAGGTTTTATTTTAAGGTCAATTTATTAGTAATGACTATGGTTTGAATGTGTCCTGTCCAAAATTCAGGAATTACCAAGTGATAGGATTAAGAGGGGAAGCCTTTAAGAAGTGATTAGGCCATAAAGTAGCTCCCTTGTGAATGGGATTAAGGCCTTTCCAAAAGGCTTCATGCAGCATTTGGTAGCTTGCTCTTCTGCCAGGTGAGGACACAGTGTCCTTTCCTTCTGGAAGATGCAGTCATAATCAGACAATTGAATATTTTCATGCCTTAGTCTTGGACTTCCCAACCACCAGAATTGCAAGAAAATATATTTTTATTCTTTATAAATAACCCAATCTCATGTATTTTGATATAGTCATGCAAATGAACTAAGACATTAGTGTTAATTTCAATCAATAATTCAATTCCCCTTTGTCATGTGGTATATTTACAGATTTCAAGGATTAGGGCATGGACATTTTAGGTCATCATTGGTTTGCATACAATACTATCCAATTTTTTTTCTGGGTTTAAAATTTTGATATGATTCTATATTCACATATCTCTTTTTGTCTCCATTTAGTTATATATTCATAACTCTTTATGAATCTACAGTGGGAGAACTTTTAAGATACATCAGTCTCTATCAAGAACCTTTTATAAGCTTTCAGTGAAACTATATACTACCACAGTAATATAGAGTCAGTCTTTTCATAGCTAATTAAGCTGACTTCATCAATAAGTTAAACAAAAATTAAGAACCTGTACATATTTCAAGAGCCTTCAGGTTGTCTTTATAGGAAAGAGATACTGTTATTTTTAACACAGTAGTTGTTTAAGACCAGCCTGGGACCACCACTGAAACTCACAAGATTTACTCTTTTACTAGAACATCAATCTACTAAATTAATCAACGTAGGAAATGTGGTCTATTAGAACCCACATATTTTATCAGTTACCTGCCAGAGAATTTCAGTGGGCTACCTTGTGAATATTTTACCATAACACTGAGTGTGAGCATAAATAAAGTTAAGTAGTCCTGCAATTATTCAGCATTATGAATAAAGAACTGACAAAAAAAATCAAGAATGAGTAACTCTAACTCTTAATGGCTTTGGAGCCACTGGAGCCAAAAATCAATATACAAAAGTCAAAGAATGTCAATATGCTTATTTTCCCTATGAAAATTCTCCAGAAGTTCTGCTGTGTTTCTTATTGCTCTTGTCTTTCAAATGCCAACTGAGAAATAGCTGTCATTTTTTATCTTCATGTTAGGTCAACTGAAAGCAAATGCCAAAATGAGAAAGAAAAACCTAATGGCGCCTAAAAAATTCCTATCTATTATTTTTATATGCCTAATTTTGCACCTACAAACAAGTCCTGATTTATTCCCAGTATAAATTTTAGCATGTTCTTTGATGTTGATAGGCCTTTATTTAATTATTTATATGTGGTGCTGAGAATCGAGCACAGTGTCTCACACGTGCTAGGAAAGTTCTGTACCATTAAGCCGCCACTCCAGCCCTAAATTTTAGCATTTTAATACAACATGTAATTATATTTCAATCTGATTTTTAAATTGTAAATAGCCCTTGAAATAATATTTACAGGTATGAGTATTACAGGAAGAAAAAGCAATTTTTATTCTTCACTCAATCTGATTTTTCTGACAGAAGTGTATGTATAATAGAATAACTCAGTTCAAATTCTTAAGAAAGAAATAATTATATATGCATTTTCAACTTTGACTACTAATTCTTTCATCAGCTTATCTTTTCTATGTTTTCATGATGAATGTGTTATTAAAGTAATCAAGTTACAGAAGAGATCTCTGTGACATTAACCATGACATCTAAAGAAAGTTGGAATGCACACATTTTGATTATCTCATCATTAATATGAAGGTAAACTAGCTGGGTATGGTAGTCCACATTTTTAATCCCAGTGGCTCAGGAGGCCCAGGCAGGAGGATCTCCAGTTCAAACCCAGCCTCAGCAAAAGTGAGGCACTAAGCAACTCAGTGAGACCTTGTCTCTAAATAAAATACAAAATAGGCTGGGGATGTGGCTCAGTGGTAGAGTGCCCCTAAATTTTATCCCTGGTACTATCCGCTCCCCCCCCCCGAAAAAAAAGGTAAGCTAAAACTTTAAATGAAACTCTATGGACCTTTCTCAGAGAAAGCAAAAGAAGTCCATAAGTGCCAAACTACCATATTCATGTCTTTCCTGTGATCTTAAACTGAAATTGCTCATCACTATGCTACCTGACCTTCCCTAAGATGATTTGCCTATGTGCAGAGAGTTCTAAAATCAAAATACATTTCATATGGTGGCCACTTGGCCACCAAATAAAACCTCATGTAGCTATATGCACAAGGAGTCTGGTTGTTATAAAAAGAAATTCTGACCAGTATGATTACATGTGCATGTATGTTAGAGTATAATGGTTAAGTTCAAAGAACAAAATAAGTGTCTCTCCCATGACCAAAATCTGGAAACTCTAAAGAGATATATGTAAGTTCCCACAGGTGTTTACAGACCAAATATGTCTGAAGCAGCTATCTGATCTCCATAATTACATACAACTTTTGTGCCTTTCCTTTCTCAACTCTACTTTCCATTATATGATTCTATATACTAAGAAAGCTATCAAGTCTGTCCATTTGGAAAAATTAGTGCCACATCAAGAACTGTTCTCTGTAGTGGGATAGGATTAAGTTTTCCAATGAATTTCTACTATTCAAAAGAAATCCTGGGTGTAAAAGAAATAGAATCATGGAAATTGTTATATGAAGCAGTACTGTTCCAATTCACCAGAGGGTTTTATTTTATCATCACAACACATTTTGAAAAAATATCATTAATGATAATGCATTCAAAATTTGTGTGCATTAATTAGAAATATAAATAATTAGAACATTAAGAGTTGTGTTGCATTGCTTAGTAACTTCTTTCTCAGGCAGTATTTATAAGCCTTGTGAGATTCCACAGAATAGGTTTGAGTGTCATTTTATAGATAATGAGATGAAGACTCAAGGGGTTTATAAAAACCCACTGAAGTGCTATCACACTATTTGGAATTTACAATTGTCTAGTTTCCGAAGACTAATCTATTAGGGCCACAATGGTAATTTTAAAAGGCTTTCTTCTTTTAGCAGGAGAATTCCTTAGATGACATCTTCTTCAGAAGGCTGGTACAATCAACAGATAAAAGCAGGGCATGTCTGAGAGATGCTGGGGTGGGAAACATCCTGAGCCCCTAGTTCCACCCCTACTTATCCCTCTCTCCTCCACAGCTCTGCAGATGCCTCTCTAGACTCCTGTGGCTTGAAAAACACTGCATTGCACCACGCTTCTATCTTCTTACCTTTTTCGAAATTTCCCTGTGGCTCCCCCAAGATGAAGTTCTCTAATGACATCAAGATATTATAATGGGGGATGAAGCCAGAAAGGATCTTGGAGGGCACTGATGTAATACCCTTAGTGTATAAGAGGAAACAGAAGCCCAGAGACACCCAGCTAGTAAATGGCAGTGCTTGAATCCAGGTCATCTGACTTTAAATTCCGAAAGCTTGGTATGCCTGGAAGACACTTGATGACTTTCCTGAGCCAGATGCTTTCTGAAAGCATGCCTGTTTGTTATTCTCTGCATTGGCACTTGGAACAATTTACAATTATTTATTTATCAGGGTGTTTGTTTATATTAGGTCTCCCTCCCTAGAGTATAAATTCCTGGAGGACAGCAATAGTGTCATTTTTTTTTTTTTTTTACTCCCTGGCATCTAACATGCAGAAGTCCTCAATTCTTTTTCAAATGCTTGAATATTGTTGAAAGTGTATTTGAAAGCAACAATGTTTTTTCTCCAAGACCTTTTATGAAAAGAAAGCATCCTAAGTAGATACAACCCCTAGTCCACCCTATGATGAAACCTACTAAACTGCCCAAATTTAAATGCAAAGCCCTTGTCTAAAGATATCCTAGAACATTAAAAATGACTAATTGGAAATAAAAAAGCCTAAATTGACTGAAAAGTCATTTCATATGCTTTATATAGCCAGAAAGCTTCAAAAAACTATATCTAACATAGAGACATATTAGTACAAAAAATTTTTTTAAAGAGAGAGAGAGGGGGGAGAGAGGGAGAGAGAGAGAGAGAGAGAGAGAGAGAGAGAGAGAGAGAGAGAGAGAGAGAGAGAGAGAGATAATTTTTTAATATTTATTTTTTAGTTTTCGGTGGACACAACATCGTTATTTTATTTTATATGGTGCTGAGGATCAAACCCAGCACCCCATGCATGCCAGGTGAGCACGTTACCTCTTGAGCCAGATCCCCAGCCCCTTAGTACAAAAATTTAAAAATCCAAAATTTCAGTGCAGTTGGGAAGAAAAGATACATATAAGACAGTTCTTGATTCTTTAACTATGGAGGGGAATACATGGAACTTGTGGGGCTTCAGGGTTTTTTGGTTTTAATCTGTGCTCCACATTAAACACAATACAACCAGCCTGTTATTGGGGAGGGGATGACATATTTTAACCTTGTCTTTGCTCCCAATATTGCACTTATGGCTTTCTTTGTGACTAATCAAGTTTACCTTTTAGAGTCAACTAAAAAGCTCACTTCAGCTGAACTATTTGTATATAAAATAAAAGAAATCAACATAATCTAGGTCATTTATTTTCACGCTCCAAATCTGCTTTCACTCAAAATATGAAAAATTTTTTTTTCCACAAATAAGGGGGTATGGAAGACTGCCGACTGCCTTCCTGCTCTTTGAAGGGTATAGGCTTTCTCTGTTTTGTTTCCTCTGTTTTGAGCAGCCCTGCCGGCTTTGTGTGTGTGTAACACATAAACAGTCACAGGTGGAGATTACCCTGGAACTCTTTTCACTGAGAATGTGAATCCAGGGTCCTGAGGCCCAGAAAAGGTGTAACTATGGCAAGAGGCTCAGAATCACTTCCATTCCAGAAAAAAGGGAAAAACAGATTAGATGAATGAGACCAGAAATCTAAATGCTTTTGGTTATTTTTCAGCTTCCATTTATGCTGTACTTAATATCAACCAGAATGGGTTGGTTACATAGAGTTGCATATTCTATTTAGGGTATAATTTAATCATCAGAATTGAGCTACCAGAAAAAGCAAGCCCAAATAAAACCAATACGTGGGAGAAATACATATTGTGCAGTTAATAAACAGATTTGTCCATTGCATTGCTTATTTGTCCCCTAAAATATGTCATTTGTAATCATCTGATGAAACTGGAGATTGTCGCTTGTGATAAACTAAAAATAACCTAACAAATTATTTTTTTCAGATCCCCTAAAGTTTTTATTACTGAGAGAGACCCCATGTCATTAGGTGTCCTGAACAACCAGGCAACTCCAGCGTGTTTGACATTGCCTGCTTGGACAGCCTCCGGATTTAGAATATACCCTAATAATTATTCAGCCTCTTTGGTTCTCCTGTCATTGACCAAATGCCTCTTGGTCCTTGGCATCCTCATTAAGAATGAGAAAAGGATCCAAATTTGCCCCATTTTCTTATATCTAATAAAAAAATAAATTTTGTTTGATATCTAAAACCATGAAAAGAAAGAAAAAAATTCCAGTTTTATACAAATAAGATTGTGCTGTACACTGAAAAGAGCATGGCATTTGGAACCAGAGGACACAGGCTCTGGAGACAGGCTTGGCTTACATCACCAATCACTAAGCCTCTGGCAACAAATTTAGCTGATAATAATTTTGGCTTCTTCATCTGTAACAACATTTTATAACTATCAACTCCAGGCATTATGGTGATGATCAAATCGAAGGAGTTAAATGCATTAAAGTGGTTTATGTGTTGCAAAGTGCAATATAAATGTTATTTTGAGTTCACCACCACTTAAAATTGTACCCACTGTTCCTTGTAGGAGGGCTGATGGTGAAACATGACCACACTGCTGTTCCTATCAGCATGGGTTTTAAAAAGGCTTCACGGAAAAAGAAAAGAGGAGTAAGGGGGAGGTGAAGGAAAAAAGGGCAAAGAGGAGGAGGAAAGAGTGGGGGAACTGAGAGGGGGAGCAGATGGAGGGGGAGGCAGAGAGGAGAGGAGAAGGAATGAGGGAGAAGAGCAGTGGAGGGGGAGATGCAAGAGAAAGGGAAGGGGAGACAAAGATAGGGAAGGTTTGAGCTAAACACTTCCTAGGCATAGACTCAGGGTCTTGTGTTTGCTCCACTCCCCAACCCCTATACACTCTGTCAACCCCACATCCAAGCGTCCATACACTACCTTCAGCTACCTTCAACCACGGTGTTGGCTCTAACACAAATATCTGTGACAGTAGGAGGCTGCTTCTTTCTAGTACCACACATAGTTGCCTTTGCATTTTTCATTATTTTTTCAGTTCTGCTAAAGTATAGCTATAATCTTCCCACTCTTTAACCATTTCTATCCAAGCCCAAATGAGCCTCGTCTTTGTTCCCCTTTATCCCTTGCAGTCCTGCCTAGTCTGCGACCTCTAATAACTGGTTTAAAGTCTTGGTCTACAGACTCTCCATCTCAGATTGCTTCACTGTTCAAACATTCCCCTTCCACCAGACATCCCTCCATTCTGCCCCAGTCCTGTCTTTCTTTCTGTCCTCTCCAGCCTTCTCACCCTAATGTGAGGCCATTCATCTTCTTTGACCAGATGGTGCTGCCCAGCTTCTGTGTCCGGGCCTGTTCTTTGGGAGTAAGAACATTCAAACCAACTTCCCACAGCCTGTCACTACATACCTTAAAATACATGGGCTCCTGTAATAACATGTTTAAGGACGCAATTCCTGCTTCATATCTAGGCAGTTTACAAATGTGAAGATTGAATGGCTAAAGAGGTTCTACTGCTGCCCACAGTAATGCAAAGGGTCAGAGAGAAACACCTGCAAGGAGATTCAGAGTTCTATTTATTTATTTTTGATAAATGTTTAGTAGTTTTTAATATTATTTTATTTTTTAGTTTTTAATCAGTATGTTTGTGCTTATGTATGGTTTGTACCCACATTCTGATGTGTTTTTAGCTTATCATTTTCTCGAACAACTTTAAATGTTTTGTGCTTGCCATTTAAAATTCAGGTGCCTTTATTTCTCCACTATCATCCGGCAAGACACAAAAGGAGAGTTACACTGGTGAAATGGCTTGCAAGGCAGAATGCAGAGTGATAAAAGCCAAGCAGTTTAAAAAGGAGCCTTGTGCCAAAAAGTTTTACACTAAAAGTGGTCCCTGGCACTAAATTAAAGTATTGGAGTCAGACAATTTAATGAAGTCATATTTTTACCTAATAGAGTCAAGGCTTCAAACACGTTCAGGAAACAAGAACTAACAATCAATCTGAGGTGTTTAACACTCTGGGATTTCTTGGATCCTGTCAGAAAGGTTCAGTGTCGAGGCATCATTTCTGAGATTCTACGTAACAGCAATGTCTATCTGACAGGAGAATCCAAAGGACAAAACCAAAACATGTGTGAGACACAGGGTGTGCCAATTTCTGTGTCTCTTCCTTTGGCCAGAATCCATGTCTTTTAGTTTGATGTACAATTTAAATGCATTGCTCTCCAAAACTACATCATCCAGATCACACATGCGACCAACCAATTCATTGCCAAAGCCAATGGAAACCTTCTTGTCACCTCCTCAATCATCACTTCCTCCATCCTCAGATGCTTTCAAGACACTAGTCCTTGAACTATCAACTTTTCTCCCATCTTACCGACTGACTCTTCACAGTCTTTGTTGGTTTTTTCCTTTACCACCTCTTAACGCTGGAGTTCCCCAGGCCGTGTTCAGGACTCTTCTGTCCATATTCTCTGTGTAGATGATGTCATTCAGCCAATTAGCTTTAAATATATTCCAATTACTTCTGAATTTTTATCTCTAGCCTGACCTCATTGAATTTCAGACTTTTCTAGGAAATCACTTACATCTTTAATTGGATATATAAATATCTTAAATTAATGAAAGTTTTATTTCCTCAATACTCCCTATCTTATATTGTGCCACCACCATTCATCCAGTTACTTAGAAGCCCCAAGGTATTAATCTTAATTGCTTTCCTTCCTTCCCTAATTACCTCAAATTCTTTGGTAAGCTTTGTTGACTCTACCTCCAAAGTAAATTCCAATTTCTCATCTTTTGCACTCACCTACTAGTTCCACTCCAATCTAATGCAACATCATTTCTTTTCCAGAGTACTCAAATAGTCCCTATCTGGTCTCCTTGCTTCTTTTGTCTTCCTACAAGAACAACCAATGTGATATTTTAAAATGAGATCACTCATGAGGCCACTTCTTGCTCAATGCTATCTATTAGTTGGCAGTGGAACTTCAAATAAAATACAAACTCCTTTCAACTACCCCATTACTACCCTTGTACAATGAACTCTGGCTATACTGGCCAGAGTCATTGTCATCTGTGAGCCTTTCCACTTGCTGTTCCCTCTGCCTAGAATACTTTTCCCAGGATGGTTGGCTCTTTCCAGTGACTCAGGTGTCCAAGCTGTCAAAGATCTCCTTCTCAAGACTGGCCTTTTCTGGAGAAGCAACCTAAAGTAGCCCCAGTCACTTTCCACCATCTTACCTCCCTATGTTTTTAGATCTATAAGATTCTGCATCTTCTCAGTCAGTGGAAGAAGGTTCAGGTCTATGATATTTTTTCTTCTTTGTAGACATAAAAGGGAAATCGATTTCTATTTTTTAATCATACTGAGTTGATATTTTTATAAATGTTGATCTTTCGATATTCAAGACATAATGGCATGCACAACAATTAATTCATCCTGTTGTGATGTTCTTTGCCCAGAACAGAGCTATAAACAGAAGTTATCAAGACAGTCATAAGGCATAGGTTTATGTATTCTGTACAAAGCTCTACTAGAACAGATCTAGTGAGATGTTATTTTTCCTGTCTGGAAAATTAAAAAGATATTCTATAAATGCACATCATACTACGTCTTCTGACATTACTACAAGTCAGTACTTCTTGCTCAATCACTGTTAAAAAGAATTTAGAAGCATTTCAGTAAACAGCATCATGTAGTAAAAATATCTAAGTGGCTGCATATTTTATTTTTATGCAAATATTTTAGAGTTACATAGGCATCAATCCAGAGGATGTGGGAACTGCCTGATGAGACACCATGATCAAATGCCATGAGACACTGTCAAAGAGCCCAGGCACCTTTCTCAATCCTACTTATACCTCCTTTTCAGGCTATATTTAAAACAATGAATCCATAAGCTGACATTGAAGAAATCTGCATTGAAAATAAAGATCAGAAATCAAATGTATAAGCAAAAGGAATTTAATGTTATGCTTAAATATTTTAAATAATTGTAGTTGTGGTTGGTATCCAAAGGTATTTACAGCCAGTATTTTATTAAAAAAAATATTTTTTTTCTTCTGGGTAAAAAGAAGATAAACACCTTGTCAAGGTGTTAGTCCTGAGGTGATGGAACCAAACTAAAAGGTAGGAGACAAACACTTGGCTAGAATTCTTGAAGAAGAGACTCAGAAATTGGGAGTAAAATATCTAATGGTTTCACTATAAAACTAATTTTTTATCCCTCTTGGCAAAGTAATTCTAAATCAGGAAATAAGCAAATATCTTTAATGTTCTTCACTAAGCTTCTTATCAATATACACTATTCATTTTCTGACACCTAGATACATGTTAGAATGTCAGAGTATTTAAAAGGTTTTACATATTTTGGGAAATGACATTTTTTAAAATTTTGCTTTAAATTTTTTTTATAAACTTCCTCTTAATTTTTTTATAAAGGTATTGGTGTTTTTGTTTTCAAAATACACATTCACTTTCTATCTCTGTCCATATAAGTCAGACATAAAGCTTCAAACTACATATTGGTAGGAACATTAGGAACAGAAAACTGATTAGATCAAAGTCATAATCCTCCCAAAAGACTCTCATAAACCAGCTCTCACCACTTGGGTCAAGAATCTCACTTTAGCTGTCTGGTTTCCCTGCTCTGGCTCTTCACCAGCCCTGGCTGGCCCTCATCTAGATGGTTCAATTTTACATTATCATCTCAGAATGTCTGGCAACTTGCTTCTACATCTTAGCAACTCTTGTCCCCTATCTGTTTCAGCTGTTCTCAAACCCCATTCTTTAGGAGCTTTGGTGCATCACATCTAATCTTGGAACCTGACTTTGGCTTCTAATCCAGTCTGGCCTTTGTTAGTCCCACACTGGCACAAGCAATTCTCTCTGACCCTGGAGTGATGTGGTGCAGCAGTATAAGAAAATAAGATGGTTAGCATAACAGTGATGAAGCCTATTGTTTACTGAATCTTATTTCAGCTCCTTTACAATGATTCAAATCAGAGGTTAAAATTTAAAGTGTATAATATCAACACATAGATCTACCTTCTTAGTTAAGTCTTTTTATCATTATTTTGAAAAACAAGGCTTTTTTCTCTCCCCTCTTGCTACCATGACTTCTGTGTATGCCATTGAAAATATTATTTTATTAGCATTTAGAGATTATAGGAACTCAGTGAATCACCTGATTCAATTCCTTCACTTGACAAAAGAGAAAGTAAACATGAGCTGCCTTATCTGTATCATAAAAATATAAATACTTTTAATTACATTTTTTTGTTATAATAATGATGATGGGGATGGCAGTGGTAAAGACAAATGAAGAGTATGATGGAGAGGTCCCTAGACTTAGATTAAGAAGATCTAACCCCAAATCTGCTCCTACTTCTCCTTAGTCGTGTTACATATACAAGTCATTTCCCTCCAATGTTGGTAGTAGAATGAAAGAGTTGGTTCAGAAGAACATGAATGTCTCTTGCCTTCTGAAGTTCAAGTGTCTTTATGATAAGCTCAAGGTTTCAAAAATAACCTCCTACTAAGACTTCTTGAGATCTTGTTCATGACTATGACTCAATGTATTTCAAGCTACACATAATTTACTAATTCTTGAAGCAAAATCAAAGTTAATAATACACATTGCTTGCATATTATGCTAAAATTTTCTAAGGCTCTCAGCTATTGTTATTTGTTTCCGATCTATAGAAAGTATGATTATATCACTTGTCTTACAACCTTTAAAAGGTATACCAGATATGAACCTGCTGTTGATAGACTTTTTCAATTATCAATATAGAAGAGTTTCCTCTTATGGTTTGGATCTGGAATATCTCCCCAAAGTTTAGATGTTGAAGACTCAGTCCCTATTGCAGCAATGTCCAGAGGTAGACTTTTTAAGACATGATTGGATTATGACACTGTAACCTCATCAGTAGATTAATCCATTTGATGAATTAGTAACTTGAATGGAACACAGGGAATGGGTAGAGCACCTTTCCTCCTCCATGCCCTTCTGCCATGAAATTCTGCATCACCTCAAGCCCAGAACAATGAAGGCAGCAGACCATGGAATGAAACCTCTAAAGCTGTCAGCCCAAATAAAACTTTCCTCTTTTAAGTTGTTTATGTCAGATATTTTGGTCACAGCACTGAAAAGTTGACTAATAGACCTTTTTTAATTTTCTAAAAAAGACTGACAAATACAGCTACTAGAAAAACTAATAAAGGAGTTCTGCTTCACTACCTATATGATTAAGCCAGGTAAACAGATAAATAACAAAAAATAATTATATTACTTGGAACATAGATAACAGAAAATGTACCATTGCTTTTATCCCCAGAAAGTTTTTTTTTTCCCCAAAGTGAAATTCTTGCAGCTTCCTATCAAATTTATCCTCTCCTCTTCCCTTCTCCTTCTTTCCTACAGTTGTCCTCACCCAAAGTGCTTGCCCCTTCTTTTCTGAATATTTGCTGCCTATCATCACTGAGGTCTAATTTTTAGCTTTTAATGCATGTTCATTTGCTTAACACACACAATGTTATGTTGCAAAAAGGAATTCTACCTTTATTCTTCTAGAGGTTTTTAGTTTGAATTAAAAGATATGCAAAATGAGAGTTACCCTAGAGAAAAAATTGGCATTTTCATATTTTTTTGAAAACAATACAAAAAATATTTTATCCACTACTCCTAATCAAAGTGGTAGTATATTACTGTTTTTCACAGCAGAAAACAAAACACTCAGGTTTAGTATGCAAACACTGCATGCCTAACTGCCTGGCAGAAACTTGCTTTCTAAACACATTAATGGTTTCTGTCTGCTAAGTGTGGGTCACACCACAGGGTCAGGAAGGCCTTCTTTGCAGGGGTACATTCTTGTCATTGTCAAGAGCCTGATATAAAATATGCACCCAAGATGAAAGGAGTGTGTCTCCACTTTCCAGCAGTTGCACCATTGCTGTGGAGCGTGCATAAGCCAGAGGTGAGTGCACAGGCTGCAGCTGGGGAGTCCACAGCTTCTAACTGCCTTTCCCCCACCTCCAGCAGGCACTCCCGCGCACAACACAGACACAAATGCACAAATACACATACACTTCTTCGCACCCAGAAAATTACAAACGTCTTGACATGGACCTAGCATCTGCTTTCCTGACAGTTTAGAGACCAAAATAGGTAGTGTGTGGGAGGTAATCCAGCTTCATACAACGAAATCTAAAATAGGTTTTAGAAATTCAGGTTCTAGTCCTATTTCAGCCACTCTTTGTTTAGCATTTAGGAAGTCATTTCATTCTTTGGATCCATGTTTTCTAATATGAGGTACCAAGAGGTTAAAGTTGATGACCTCTAAATTTCCTTCCACATTCAAATTTCTATGAAATCAAGAAACAGACTAGAAAAGGTATCTCTTGTTTAGGGAGCCATTCACTATTCTAGTCTGTTTTTAGCCAGTTAAGAGGTCTGAGAGTTTACTTTCCACAATGTTTACTTTTTTCAGATCTAGTCTGGAACTCATTTTACATGACTATGTATTGATCAACAGATACTTATTGCATATTCACTAAATCATGAACTCTAAGGCCCAGTGGAGGATTCAGGAATGGGGAAGACCTTGACCCTGACCTTGAGAGGCTTTCACTCCTAGCAGCAGAATTTCCAGATAGACTATTCACACTCAGTCTTCATACATGGTGCTGTGAAGTGCTATTAGGGGTATTGCAAAGGGCTACTGGTTTTCAGATGAGGTAGGATTGAACTCTGCCTCAAAGCAAAAAGATGGAGTCCTGGAGGAGCTAACCTGTGAAGAGGGTCTTGAAGGGTGGTTAGGATACTTACTACCTCAAAGGCTAGGATGGAAATGGAAAGTGGACATAGTGAAGTTAAGGAGGTAAGAACTATAAGGGAAGTAGAGAGAACAGCCTATTTGACTTCAGCTAAGTCTTGGTCACCAAACTGCTTTAGTTAAAACTTTAGTAAAAGGTGAAAACATGGATGAACCTAAGTATAGAAGTACAAAGACTATAAAAATGCACTGATACACTCAGAAACACTTTGTCTTAAAGATAACTGCAGGAGGCTAGTCATTTAGGACAATGCATTTTAGAAATTTTAATTATATATGCTCTATTTGCATCCAAAATAATTACCATTCCTCCCCTTGTATTTACAATATATGTGGTAAGCAATTAAAAAAAAAGAAAAGAAAAAAGAAAGAAACACTTTGTCTTGCTTTTTTTTTTTTTTTTGGCAAACTGCCTGAATTATTTGAGTGAAGTGATTGGTATAGGCCAAAAATACATTTATATTTTTAATTGAGCTAAGAAAGTCTCTTGCTTTCTTCATTTTTTATAATGTTCATTCTAAAATATCAAAGGGAGACTGGGGATGTGGCTCAAGTGGTAATGAGCTTGCCTGGCATGCCTGAGATGCTGGGCTCGATCCTCAGCACCACATAAAAATTTAAAAAAAAAAAAAAAAAATGTTGTGTCCACCGAAAACTGAATAATAAATATTAAAAAATTTTCTCTCTTAAAAAAATAAAACATCAAAGGTATATATATGCTAGATTATACTCTTTAAATTGCTATAACAAAATATCCCCATTAACAAGATGCTCATTTACAAGAGAGTAAATGTTATGAGAACATCATTTCTCTGTCATGCAAAACTTGTGACTCTTCAAAATGCCAATAAATCTTGCTGTGCCTTATGAGGACTTCACAGGACTCTGACAGAAGTGTCCTCTCTTCTATTGAGGAACATGGTATATGAGGTGGTATAAGAAGTAGCTAAGAGACAGAGCACCGAGCATGACACCTGGTTGTAGCCTCTGTCTAACTTTGGGTGAAGCATACATATCACTTCAAGTCAACAGATTCCCCCGCTGATAGCTTCAGACATCTGTCCTGGACTTCTCGTCCCTAGCTGTGGCATTGGGCTTTCCTTAAATTCTGAATACCAACTCAAATTTCAGAAATAGCTAAATTGGAAATAATCCACATAACCTCACATCAGATACTAATTTTAATTACAAATTGCAGTTAGAGGTATATTTAACTGTGCGAGACATCAACATATGTAGAATCATTACCTTTGGAATAAATGACAGATAAATCCGCAGTGAACACTCAGTTTGATGATTAATATCTTTCCATCCAGAAAAAAAAGAAGGTCTAGAAAACTCTTGCTCTAGAAACCACAGTTTTAAAGGAAGGAATTATGAGCACTTTTTTCCTAAAGGCATTTATAAGACAACATTCGTGTTAAGGGAAGAGCTGTAACTATAGAACGTCTAGCATTGCCATCAAATAGCATAATTAAAATATAAAACAAATTCAATGAGAACATCACAACCCAAAATACCTCCAGCCCAAGGCAGAAATGTTCTGTCCCAGAGAGACAGTTAGGAAAGACACTGAAGATTCTCTTCAATTAGCAGACTTGTTCTTACACAAGGAAATGACCAGTAAAAGAGGACAGAAAGATTTCTATGGACTCGTACACATAGCTTTTAAATGCCATAGAATCAATTAGGTTAAAATTAAAGGATTCAGTGCAGTGATTATACAGAAAATTCCTATCTCCTTCAAGGTAAGAGTTTTATCAATAGACTAGTGACCCAGGGGTTTGTGAGTAACTCCAGAGTGTCCCTGAAGTTTTACTGGTGCTTGATAGTAAAGAAAATGTAGTTGGTTATGTAGCCTGGAATTAATTCATCTCTATGAATTAACTTTTACTATTTTAACATAGTTCTGAATTAAAGGCACTCCTTCAAATATATATTCACTACTTTTTACAGAACAGTGGCCAACTCCTGTTCTGACCTTGTCTTTGCACCCTGAAGGCTCCTCAACCCCATGGCCTAGCTCTCATTCAGATCTCTCATCTGAGAGTGCTGTCATCATTCCACCATCTTCCCAGACATATTCCAAGTTGGTCCTTTCAATGCTGGATTTGGTGACCTTTAGCTTGTCTATCACTGTGACTTAGAATTACTGAGAAAAGAAGATTTTCCACAAATTTTTTTATGGTACAAGCAAACTTTAGAAATTTACTCTTGGTGGATCTTACCAAGATCTCCTAATGTTTCAAGACAAAACATTTTGAAGTAACAAATGATATCTTTTAAGATTTTTGGGTTTTTTTTTTTTTTGCAAACTCAATTAGGCCAGTGTTTGTATGCAAAATGGTATTCTAAATAAACCACTGGAAAATATGCATAAGCCTTGGTTGTATATAACTGAAATAAGCTGTAATTTACACATTAATATTCACAATCCAACCCAGCTACTTCACATCACTGACAACCAGCTTTGCTTCTTTATTTATAGAATATTCCTGGAAAGGATCAGCATTTGCTGGGAAACTAAATGACTATGTTCTAATCATGCTTTTGAGACATCATTTGAAATCTCAGAAAAGTCTTCCCCCCACAACTCTAAGATAATAGTTTCATAAATGAACTCATAATGAATGTCTTTAATAAGGGTGATGGATCTAAAAATAGTCCTCTCATGTAAGTAGCAGGAAGTTACAGTACAAAATCTGAGTACTCCATTTTTAGTTTCTACAAGGATAATGAGAATAATGACATTATATTGGTATAACACTTCACATTTGTCTTAATTTAATTTTTTCTACTTTTGTGGACTATCTATGTGTTAAAGAGTAAGGGGGAAATTCCAGAGAAGGGATGCAAAGAAAAGTAAAGCAATTATATTGTCTCACATCAACAGTACTCTTTTGGGGCAAATTTCATGCCTCGGTTTTTTTCTATCACTTTGAAAAATTCTCCCAGTCATTTTTCTGGGAGAAATTTCCTTCAAAAGTTGCTAAGATTTCTTTATTGTTATCATTATGGGCTACTTGGAAAGAGTCAAATCTAAATGTCTGATTGAACTATAATGTATATGACATTTTATTTCTATTTTTAGTGCATTATATATACAGTTCTAACATAAAATTTGGAACAAATCAGATATATTTCCAAATGTGCAACAGAAGTAGCATTGTGAACCTAACTGAAGATATTTGGTTGAAGCCTTTTTACCCCTCTATTTTAGTAAAGCCATGTTTTCATTTCTTTGCTTGAGGGAAAAGAACATGGCTTTTGGACTTTTCCATTTCCTGCCCATCACCTGGTATTATTAATTCAGCTTTGTGCATATGAATGCTTTCAAAAGTCCTCATAAATACATAATACCAGGCATTTTCAACAGCTGTTGTTTTTGAGTATGTTGGGTTTAGCAGTGTTAATGATATAGGCATACTCTTCTCTGTGCCCATGTTTCTAGCTGGAAAACAGATTTATGTAATTCACATCACCTTTGTTGACAGGGGGTCAGCAGTTTGAACAATTTTATTTATTTACTCACTTGCCCTTTATTCAGTTTTTAGTGGAAGAGAAATTGGGGATAGGGTAATGTTGACATATGTATTTATCTAGAATGATGATAAGCATGCAGTTTGAGTTTTAGAAAATTGAATTTTTTTTCACATGTCAGTTAAACATATACTTTATAATATGCAATGTGACTATATGCAGAACCATCGGGGAAACTGATTTCTGGGGAAGCAAGCTTATTTTATCTTCCTTATTCCGTTAAGTCGGTTCTTAAAGCAGATCTTAAAGTTGGATTTGAAAAACACGTGAGTGTGACCAGGCAGTAGCAACTTTCCTGGAAGACTGAGGATTGACAACAGGAAAAGAATATTTGGTGTGTGGTCTTCTGTTACTTTCCTGTCCTCCTATTTGGACCTCAAGTCCTTAGAGACACATGCTAGGGTGATGGTTTAGCTCCCTGTCGCTCTTTAAAAAAAGACATGAAAATATGAATTCCCCATTTGAAGGCATACCTGTACAAGGAGACAGGCAATGTCCTTATGATCAGCTTCCCTCATCTTAAGCATGTTTCTTTTTACAACAAGCTCAAGTTGGATTTGAGAATCTTCACTAGGATTTTAATTCATTGATGTGTGTCTCTTGCTGTAATCTACATTCTTTGCAAGAGAGATTGCTTCTGCCACCAGCTCTACATCCTTTGTCAGAGCCCAGCCTAGATCTTGCTCATAGAAGTATAAGAGATATCTGTGGTTCCAATTCAGATTTGCAAGAGGCTCTCAGATTGTATGGTGTCTATGTTCCTTAGGTAGAGATAGTCTAATCCTAAGAAACCAAGAATATTCTGCATTTCAATAGATAATACCCTGCAGTTATGAATATCTGTACTCATTTCTGAGTGGCATGCCATATTCCTAAGACTTAAACACCAGATCTTCCTGCTGATTCAACTCTGTATCCCCAAGAAAGATGTCCCAGCCATAAACTTAAATATTTATTGTTAACTTATTCAGTTTCTACTCCACTAGGCTATGCTTTCCCTTGTCCAGTTCTGGAGCTATCTGGATCATGTGGAGCATCCTCAGGTCTTGTTCTCAGCCTCATCCTCTTCTCTTATTAAAGGTTAGATGTGTGGGAGATTGAAATAAACAAAAGAGAATTTCCCTCTTCTTCCAATTTTATTTTTGCCAAATGGAAAGGGAAAACCCACAAGGTGTGCACCAAACTGTGCATCCCCAAAATATATATGTTGAAATGCTAACCATCAGTTCCTCAGAATATGCCTGCATTTGGAGATTAGGGATGGTGGAAAAAGACACATACTGGCAAGTGGATGTGTGATGGTCACTGTTATGTGCCAACCTAGCTGGGTCACAGTGCCTAGAAATTTCATCAAACATTCTGAGTGTTTCTGAGAGGATGTTGATATTTACTTTTAAATCAGTGAACTTAAAGTAGATCAGATTGTTTTCTATGGCGTGGTGGGCCTCATCCAATCAGTAGAAGGCACAAATAATACAAAAAAACTGACCTCCCCTGAAACAAGAGGGAATTCTACCAGTAGAAAGTGTACAAACTTGAATTGAAATGCTAGATCTTCCGGAGTCCCCAACCTGCCCACACTATAGATTTTGGACTTGTCATTACTATGCAAGCCAGTTCCTTAAAATAAATCATACATACATAAACATATACCTGGTTCTGTTTCTCTCAAGAACCCTGATTAGTGTGTCCTATCATAGACCATGGTAGTGCCCCTGTGCGTATCTACTGATTATAGAAATAACCCTTGGGGTCTTTGCTGTTGTAGTTGATTTTGTGGGACCTACTCTATAAGGATGTTTACGTGGGAAGATCAGTTCATATTTATGTAATTAAAAAGTGAATCTATCCTAATGCCCCACACTCTCATTTCTACGACTATTTCTCTAAGTCTTTTCTAGCATGACTTCATGATCTGAGCTTAGGTACAGTAACTCTGCTTCTGGGAAAGGACATGACCTGGGGCCCTCCTGCTCTGTAGCTTCAGCTTTTCCTTAGAGGAGGGTCAGGGATGCTCTTTTTTTTTTTTTTTTTTTCATCTTGCTTCTGAGATCCTTTCTTTCAGTTACTAGGACATCTGCATACAGCTTCTACTGGTAGAATTCTCAAATCCATGAACAGAATCTTAGAAGTCAGATGTGAAACTCATCATCATGTTGAGGATTCTTTTATTCCCCACTAAGACTGGACAAATAAGAGAGAAAATCCTTTTTTACAAGTAGGAGAAACATTGCAGATCATGCTCTATAGTAGTGCTTTTAAAAAAGCGGTTGTAGCCCTTGCCAGGTAGATGCGTTTTGCGCTTGTTCAAGAAATGTAGGTATTTCATTCTTTTTTGTTTCCATGTGTTTTTCTCTCAGCCCTGAATCTTGTCCCCTTTGCTATGTTTGTTCCATTAAAACTATTTTTTTTTCATTGAAGTGTATATTTATATATAGGTTTGTATGCGTGCAACATAGAGCTTCTCAAATGTTGAACTATTTAGACACTGAAAATTATCTCAAGAATTACCATAAATATATAATGAACTTGTGACACATTATTCCCACATGCCGAATTTCCCTGCTCTATCATTCTGATCACTTTGTCCCACGTGGGAACAAACCCATTGCCCTGAGGTTTTGCTGCATTCATTTTGCAATGCAATCGGGAGAAAATACTGTATATGCCAGTTAATCATCCCAGATGTAAGCACCAGCTGCACTTCCCATTCTGTTTATGAGCATATTTTACTTCAGGTAAACACTGTAATTCTGGCAGAAATCTCGGCCCAATGGATATGAATCCTGCCATTATGTATTCATTATTTTTTAAGAACATTTACATTTGCTCAGGAAAGAATACTAAATTGGAGAAAAGGGAACTTGAATTCTTGTCTTAGCTCTGCCACTTTGATTTAGGCAGGTTAATTAGTCTTACTTTCCACATCTGTACATTGGGATAACATTATTTACTTCCTAAGAGTTGCTGTGAAAATTAACAGAAATTTTTTTTTATGAAATTTTGCAGTACCTGGATGTTGCTTTTGTTCAGTTAATTATTGTTTTACTCATTCTCTTCTGCAAAGAGAATAATTGTAATATCAGCATTACTTTTTAAGCAAACTATGAGGAGATAAAGATAACAATAACCACAAATACTCTTAGGGGTAGCTTTAGAAGGAAATGCAAATGTTGAGTATGCTTAGTTGCATGTGTGTGTAGGGGTGTGGGTGTGTGTTTCATTTCCACATGCATAAACATTCTGTGTTGAATCCATTAGTTTTAGTTTTAGCCGTACAACACCAATCAGCATAACTGGTACTTCTTGCTTCCTCCCATGTGTTTGTCCCAGTTTTTAAGCCCAGCTCTAATCAACGTGAAAAATGTGAGTCAAAATGTTTCAGAAATGGTTGACACATAGTCAAGTCATTGTTCTTGTTGGAAATTAATGAATAACTGCCAGTTAATATCTTGTTTCAACCCTGCTGACAGAATCCATACGTGCAGGATAGCCTTAGCCAGCTGGAGGAAGCCCTCAACTGAATGGAGCAAGTTAATATTAATTCACTTTCTTAGTTTTAGGGAGTTGGAATGTAATTCACAGAATTAAACAGAAGGGAGGTTATATCTGTGAGAAGAGTGGGATGGCTGTAGAAAAAAAAATTGGAGTGTGTTTTCTTTCCTTTTCCTTAGAAGTGGAAAAAAGTTAATAAAGAAGGCTCAGTCTGGTAAAAGTAATCCATTCATGAAATTTAGAAAGGTTCTGTTTCACATGGTCCAGTTACATTAGAGCTGGCAGAGCTGAGCATTAGATTCTTCTATAAATATTAGGGATGCCCCATAGCAATCGCATATGTCAAATTGGGTCCTCCCAGAGTCTTATCTATTGCTTGCTTAGAAGGATTTTTTTTTTTTTTTTTTTTTTTGCTGTTGTTGTTTTCTCATTGGTAACAGAGACAAGGATCAGAATAGCATAACCAGTTCAGATTGAAGTGGAAAGTGTTCTAGTGACTTCTGAATGAGTTGGAAGAGCTCCATTATTGTTTCCTATCAGGCTCTTTGACAGAATCTAAAAGCTCTCAGCCCCCATTGAAAGGAGCTGGTTCTATATCCACATGAGCCAAGCCTCACAATGTTCCTCATTCAGCTCCCCCTAGTTATAGATCAAACTGCTTACCAATTTTAATAGAGAAACCTGAGTATTTGGATTTGTTTTCATCAAAAGCTTAAGTTTGTTCACTTCATCTAGCAATATTACATCTGCATTTGGGTCCTCAAAGTTCTTAATATCAGAAGTTTTAGCCAGGTGGTATGGTACACACCTGTTATCCCAGAAGCTTTGGAGACTGAAGCAGGAGGATTGCAAGTTCAAAGCCAGCCTCAACAACTTAGTGAGGCCCTAAGCAACTCAACAAGTCCCTGTCTCCAAGTAAAATACTAAAAATGGTTGGTGATGTGGTTCAGTGGTTAAGTGCCCTAGGTTCAATAATCCCCGGTACCAAAAAGAAAGGAAAGAAAAAAGTTTTACACTCCATGTAAAACTACCTTTTCAAAACTACTTTATGGGATATTTTACTGTTAGTTCTTGTATTTTATTTTACTGGGTTCATTTTTTATTTCATAAGTAATATGTGATCAGCATAAAAATTCATATGTGCCTAAAAGAAAGGTTTAAAATGCCTTAAAATAAGAAAATGAAAGTTATTTGTAGTCATATTAATTCAATTAACCTGTATTTATTGTATTTATTGCTCCTACTATGTGCCAGGCACTGTAGATATAAGCACTGTTAATACCTATCATCTAACTTCAGAAATATAAATAAGTGGATATTAACATTTATGCTTGTTATATACCTGGAAAAAGTTTAAAAGAGTGGGTATTTACTTCTATTCATTAAGTTCAACTACAATATTATGGAAAGAATGTTACAAAAAGATCAGAACCTAGGCCTAGGTTCTAGACTATTTCATAGGTTCACCTAGGACAAATTGCATAAGTATTTTTTTACTCTTTAGTACCATCTATGTGTAACATTCTATTAATTTTACCACCAGAAAACAATATATGTATTTCTTTGCAAAGCAAATTATTCAAATAATACTCATAATGTTTTTCAAATCAGTCTTAGGGTTTCTGTCGTAACAATTTGGTACAAGACACAGGTAGACTTCCCATCCACATGGTTGTTCCTGGAAGTATTTTATCTAAATGATCTAATTTTATCTTAAATGTGTCGCTTACAAGCAAACAAACAAACATGTTGACAAAAACACTTAACTTGAACTATACAAAAGAATATCAATGTTTAAGGTTGTCTTTACGGAGTATCTATACCAGAGCTCTGATTTTATTCAAAGACTTAACATATGGAACTTACTTCAGCTAGGAGCTCTTCTAGCATATTACATATGGTAACTCATTTGAATGACTCACAACAACTCCAAGAGGTAGTTAGTATTATCACCCCTGTTTTATAGATGAAGAAACAATAGGAATTTCATTAAAGACCCAGGACAAAGTAACACATTTCAAACCAGAACTTCAGCCATTTGAATCTAGAGACATCGTTTTACTACCTACCTATGCCTTTCAAATATTTAAAAAATTATAACTCTTGTATCTCGTGATAATTCATATTTATTATGAGGAAAACTTAGAGTTTGATGAACGGCAATCAATAATTTGTTCATAAATACTATTAAGCATGTTTACAAATATGACAGCAAAAGAAATCTACAATGTTTATTCCCATCTCCCTACTACCATTTCTATCATGAGATTACATGTCCTGAATTACTTTTCATTTATCAATAAACAAGACAGAAGAAAGGCATATGGCTAATACAAACTTGATACCATAATTCTCAGACAGCACTACCCTGACACACACCCACAGTCCGGAGTCTCATGAGCAAAACAACAAAGACTCAGAAGCCTTCACGAACACAAATTCTATTTACAGAAAGACAAAAGGAAAATCTATACAAGATTCATGGGACCACTGTATTAGTCAGCTTTTCATTGCTCTAACCAAAATACCTGACAAAAACAACTTAGAGGAGGAAACATTGAGTTTGAGCTCACGGTTTAAGAGGTTTAGTCCACGGTTAGCTGGCTCCAAGCCACAAACATCTGGGCAGAAGGGTATGGCAGAGGAGAGATGTTAGATCATAGCAGCTGGGAAGGAAAGAGAAGGGGGTGCGGGGAGCCAGGGACAGATATAGTTCCCAAGGCCATGCCCCCGGTGACCTACTTTCTCCAGCCTTACCTCATGTCCCTATAGTTACCACCCAGTATTCCATTCAAATTATGAATCCATCAAATGGATAAATCTACTGATGAGCTTGCAGCCCTCATGATGCAATCATTCCACCTCTTCATACTGATATGCTGCCTAACACGTGAGCTTTTCGGGGGACATTCCAGATCCAAAGCATAACAGCCATTTTATTAAAGCCGCATCTTTTGGTCTGCAATTAGAATCTTATGGATTCTTCTTTAAACATGAGACTCAAACTTCTATAAGATGACATCTGACTGCTGGAAAGAATACAAAACCCCTCAAAAGTAGATAATATCTGTCCATCACAGGAAAGAATGCAGGCCCATATTGAGGACCCTGAGAGGCCATCAAATACAGTATTACTTCATACCCAGCATCCCTGATCCAGTGTAATGTCTCTCAGAAGAGCTATAGTAATAACTGTGAAGTTATTATTAACTTATTCTTAACAATAACATTTTTGGTGACTTTAGTTCAGAACCTTGGTTGTCTTACTTCACTTTCTGAAGGATGTCTTTGGTGAGATTTGTGCAATGTGTTAAGCTTTTTTTTGTAATATCTTCTATTTAATGTCATCCACCTTGATTTGGGATGAAATATTATTTATTCCAAATGTGCACAATAGTATGTAAAAGAACCTGATGAATGAAATAGGCAGGACATGAAAAAGGAAAATCTTTCTAATCTATGATTTCCTGCATAGTGATAAAACTCCAAATGAAAAATTTAAATTTAAATTATCTGAATGTATTATATACCAAAAATAACCAACTGTGTATTGGAAACACCTGGATCATTCAATGAACAGCTGACATTTATCCTTATGTGTGGAATTACATGGATGCAGCCTAAATAACTGCTAGCAAATGCTTAGATATGTTTTCTTTAGAGAGTAGCTACAGTTTTCTGTCTCTGATTTCTCTTCTCTGAAACAAAGATGGTATTAGAGGCATCATCTTCCTTCCAGACACTCAATTAGGCTTCAGCAGAGAGATGCGTAAAAATGGAGCATTTATGTTATAATGACATGATAAGAAATTATGCCACTAAGAAGAGAGGGATGGGATTCTGCTTTTGAAGGATGAAGCCTGCTACTGAGAAATCCGGCAGGACTTTTCCATTTTTATGTTTGTGTTCTATTTTCTACATCCAAGTTTAGTAATCCTTGGTATATTTTGGCAGAGCCTAAGCTTTCTCCTCAGTTCTAAATTCCTCTTATTAACCTGAAATGAAATTCTATGAAGCTCTGTGCATAAAAATTACAGGACCAAATGGAAAGGTTGCATTAGTGATCTTTTGCCTCCAGCTTCTGCATAATGCTCTATGGACAAGATATGGAATGATGTGAAACACTCGAGGGGTAGGAATGGAAAAAAGAGATGCTAAATAGATGCATGTGTCTCTTAAATGAATATTTACAGAGATGGAAAGCAGAACTGCCTCAGTATTAATTTCCCTAAAGGTCCAACTTCCTAAGAACATCCTCAGGCTATCCCTTTGACTGAATTGTTTTCCAGACTCAATGTCAGACATCATATTTAGGACAATAGCTAGTTTAGGGAGATTTCATCTGTTCATTCAAAATTTCCCTTCACACAGAAACAGATGTTAGTAATAGAAATGAACAAGGACCAGAAAACTTCAGCAAATATTTTGAAATCACAGTCAGTGGAGGGGACAGAGCTACATAGATTGTCATCATTGTCAATAGGGAGCTACTTATTTTTCTGAAAACAGCATGGTCAGTTAAAAAATGTTTATTTTCCACTAAGCCAATAGGGTCTTGAGAAATTGAAATTTGGACTCACTTTAAAATAAGTCTCCGAAATTAGCAATTACATTATTTGCCCTCTTACTTAGACATGTTGCCAGTTGAAATCTGAAAGAATAGTTTTTTAAAAAGTTAGGTATTCTGATGATTGATAGTAAATGATTTTAACCTATGGGTTTCATACCAATCCTTTGTAAGAACAATTAAAGGAGTTTGAAGAAAGGTACTTCACAGTTTCAAGTGAAAATATACAACACCAGGAAGCTGAAACATTTGTTTTTCTTTCATTAGGGCCTCAGGGTGATAAAGAATGCTTCTAGAAATGGGGCTGAGGTGGGTAATTACCTTGGCATCATCCTACATTAAACTGCCAGAGATGTTTAGAACTTTATTTTCCCCAAAGAAACTAAAGATACACCCCAAATGAAACGGAACCATGGAGGGCCTTTCTTTCATTCAGGAGCTTGATTGGTTGTCTGGTGTTCTTTGTATTTTGGCAATTCTTTATTGAAAAGTGCTAACTCATGATCTAAAAGAACTGTAATGTGAAAAAAAAATCACTAAGAGATCTCATGCATAATGGCATAATTTGCCATGAACATACTTTATATACAGAGTTATGAAAAAGTGTGCTGTGAATGGATAATTATGAATGTAATGCATTCCATTATTGTCATGTATTAAATAAATAAATAAATAAATAATGATTTCTTCAGTCTTATGGCACCTGGCTGGAGTTTATTCATTGGTGAAAGCCATATTCTCCTTACTGTTTAATTGCAGGGTAAATTATTTGCATGTGGCATAGTTTTTACCTGAGAAAAGAAGGTGTAAGAACTTGGCAAAGAAAGGACTCTGGCTTTCCTCTCATTCTCTTTACCCTCAAAAGAATCTTAGGTGAAGCTAGCAATGCCCTTATAGACCTTCTGTCACCTAACTAACCACATTGTGTTTACCTGAAATTTAACTAGTTGCCATTTATTAAAGACTCATATTGCATGAATGACCACATCAAATTGCCAAACTACTTCAGAGATCAGAGTTTAAATAGCCAAGTCACATCAAGTGCAGAGCTGAGTTTCAAACCTAGGTTCATTTGATTCCAAACTCTGTGCTCAACCACGGCGTCATATACTTCCCTCAAACAGTATTGCTCAATAATGCTTTTTCCCTGTGCATATTTTTCAAGAGGTATTATCATGAAAGAAAACTTCAGAGACTTCCTTATTCTACTAACCACACTTCCCTTGCTACATGAGGAATATTAACTCATAATGACATGTTGCAAATTGCTTTAAACCACCTCATTAGTGGCATAGAAGGAAGGAACATGCTAATCCAGAATGCAGATGTGCAGGACTGACAATACAGCATCATTTCACAGAGAGATGCCAGGACCTCCCTTGGGAGGTCTTTAAAACTAGAGCATTCAACAAGAAAACAATAAATGTTGTAAAGGATGTGGGGAAAAGGATACACTCATACGTTGTTGGTGGAACTACAATTTGGTACAACCACCCTCAAAAGCAGGATGGAGATTCCTTAAAACACTAGGAATGGAACTGCCATTTGACCTAATTATCCCACTCCTTGGTATATACCCAAAGGATTAAAAATCATCTTATTATAGTAACATGGCCACATTCATGTTTATAGCAGCACAATTCATAAAAGCTAAGCTACAGAGCCAACTTAGGTGCCCTTCAACAGATGAATGAATAAAGAAAATGTGATATATATACACAATGGAGTATTATTCAGCCATAAAAATCAACTTTATGATATTTGCCAGTAAATGGATGCATCTGGAGACTAACAAGCTAAGTGAAATAAGCCAACCCCCAAAAGCCAAAGGTCAAGTGATTTCTCTGCCATGTGGAAGCCAATCCATAATGGGAAGGGGACAAAAAAAGAATAGAAAATCAGAGGAACAAAGGAGAATAAAGGGAAGAAAGCAGAAATAGGAAAAAGAAAAGACACTAGAATGAATCTGACATAACTTTCCTGTGTACATATATGAATACACCTCAGTGAATTTCACCATCATGTACATCCACAAGAAATTAATTTTAGAAAAATACAATTGACCGGGCACAGTGGCACATGCCTGTAATCCCAGGATTTGGGGAGGCTGAGGCAGGAGGATTGCAAGTTTCACGCCAGCCTCAGGAGAAATGAAACACTAAGCAACTCGGTGAGACCTGCCTCTAAATGAAATATGAAATAGGGCTTGGGATGTGGCTCAGTGATCAAGTTCCCCTGAGTTCAATCCCTGGTAACACCCTTGCCCCCAAATTGGGTAAATGACAGAAAGATCAGTAGAATAGAAGGAAGGGAGCAGGGGTAGAGGGAGGGGAGGGAAGGGGAGGTATTGGGGACTGAATTAGAACAAGATATACCCCCATGCTTTTATAATTAGGTCAAAATGGATTCTATTGTCATATATAACTAAAAAGAAGCAACAAAAAATAAGGGGAAAAAATAAAATTGAAATAATCACCCCAAATTTTGAAAGCTCCTTCACATATGAATGAAAGGCTAATCTTTAAAAAAATGAATATTATGTCACTGTGGAGTTTAAAAATTGACCAATCATGTCATCTGCAATTATCTACTATAAAGTATCATTTATTTCAAAATAAATAAATGCCTTCCAACAAGCCAAGCATCAGGCATTCCAAAATGAATGTGAAAGTTCAGAATTTTACCCTTGTGGTGGCCAATGAATGAGATAAAACAAGTAAACAAACACAAACAAATGGTGACAACTGCTATAAAGGAGGCTGGGCCAGAGTGTAGGCTGCTTCAGGTAAGGCTGAGCGTGGAAGGGTAAGAAGGAGGGGCGCCACAAAGAGTATAGAGAGCAGTCACAGGCAGAGAGAGCAGCAGGTGCGATGGCCTCAAGGTGGCACAGAGCTGGTGTGCACTGGGACTGAGGACAGAGTGAGGCTGGGTGAGTGGGAGGAAGCAGGATTTACACGTGAGTATGAGAAGAAATGGAAGAGAATGAGAGATCTGGCTACAGTGTCAACTTCAGATTTAAGTTGAAGGACACTTTCAGGCAAGAGGCCCTTGTGATATGATGTATGCTGTAAAAATAGCACTTGGGCTGCGTTTCACATAGAATGTGTTATAAAGAAGACAAGAGTACAGACAGGGAGACCAGTTCAGGGCTTTTGCACTAGTCTATAGCTCAGGTTAGGGCATTACAGATGGGCACAGAAAAAGATGAATGGATTTGAGATGTATTTGAAGTTGAAATAGTAGGACTTATTGATAGGTTGGAGAAAGAAAGTAGAAGAAGTTGAGGAATTGAAATCAGGATTGAGTTACTGGGTAGATAATGATACCCTTTATGGAGAAGTCAATACAGTACTTTTCTATTGAGTCCAAATTTCTATAGTTAAAATTACTCTGATGATTAAGCATTTGCCAGCTACTGTTAGATACTTTATCAGATACTTTAAAGATATTATGTCACCTAATTGGGAGTCTTGTGGAGCAGGATCATAATGACCATTTTATATGTGAGGAAATTGACAATCAGAAAAATTCAAATAATTTTTCTAAGGCATCAGTGTGAAAATCAGTAGAAACCAGACTGTTTGACTTTAAAAAAACTTGATTTAAACTCCCCAATGGTGGATTTGGTGTCTATCTGGCTACCAGTTGAAGTTCCATATCTAGATCAATAGCTGGCATATGGTATGTTCTTATTACCTATTTATTACCTAAATAACTATATGCAATTTCCACTGTGGCTTGATGCTTATCAGAGCTTCCCAAGTGAACTCCTTTCTATCTGGCATCTTAAGCCCTGACAGTATTTGAGTAGAGTCCTAGGGTTGTCTTACTAATGCCCAACTAGAAACTCCCCAGAGCACTCTGTCATGAATGCACTGCTCTAGAAATAGTCCTATATCTAAATCTTTTGTAGAGAAAGATGTGTGGACACAACATACTGATAGGATTGAGGAGGTATAACAAGAATATCAACCAGGGCTGAGATCCTTAAGACCACTTACAGAGGAACCTAAGAAAGACATGCTAAGTTGGAGATCCTACAGTACTCCCCAGGTGGTTTGAGTACTGCTTTCAACACTCAACAACAACCCCAATCCAAGGTTTCTGCATCCTTGTGTTTTCTTATGGATTAGCTTTTATCATAGGGTTAAGAGCATCCTTCCCCTTATAGGAAGGACCCAATTCACTGTCAGGATTTAGGCTACCCTGGCGGCTCCATCAAAGTGTCCTTTTCTCCAAGGATGTTTCCCCACATTACAGCATTTCAACCACAGAGTCTTGATTTCCGATACCCAGGTCAATAATCAATGCTAGAAAGTTCCATTTTATGCACAGACCATCAGGGTAGAAAGTTTCTCCACATCCTACCTCTGGGGAAATGATGCAAACAAAGGCATAGCTCTAGATTTCAAGCAGATTCTGTGTAGGTGCTTCACTGCAACTGTCATATTGGGTCCCCTAAAATTCAGACTCAAGAATATTCATCATCAGCCCATAAAAATATGCTTTATTCCAATTTGGCTCTCACCTCCTTCCTTCCCTACAGGATCCAAAATGTATGATTCATCTACAGATCTTTGTCTTGCCACAGGGGATTGTGTGTCAAACTCAGACAAATCTACTTTGAACTCTTGCAGAATTCCAGTAAACACAGTTCTGGTATAGGTCTGAGGTCTATGGTCAGACAGTTCCTGAAGACCCCTTCACCATTCGTTAAGGAAATAACATCTGACTGTCTACATGCACTTTGGCTTTACTTCCTACCTATTAAGCTAGAGAGATTTCTCAATACCATTTCTCACAAATGCCATCCTCTTCATGGTTCATCACACACATGCATCCTGCACTAAGACAAACAGTACATTATTTCAATAGATCTTAATCAGGGTCCCAACCCATAGTAATGAAGAAGATTCTCAATGAGGTCATTTGGATTGGACCTGCAATAGTACTGGGATCTACCTTGGTAGCTACAGGAATACAATTAAAGCTAAAGCTAAAGGAATACAATTAAAGGGCACACCTGGGTATCAGTAACAATGTGGCAGTCCTCCACTGCTGCCATCATGATACAAAGCCCATTTGAAGAAGCAAATAGAGGGCAGAATGCATGTGGAATTTATGCAGAGAACTATTTCTTTTACCTCAAGAGGGGTAAGGCCATACATACATCAGAGCTCCTACCTCTCAAAGACGCCCTCTAGCAATGAAATATTATGACTTCCTCTCCTCCATTCTGCTAGTCCCTCTGCTTTTCTACTCACTGAGACCACTTCTTTGAGTCTGAGAAGAGTCAGCACCCCTGTGCACTCTTTGTTGGATCTGTCATCCTTGCCACCTCATCCCATGCTAACACAATGTCTGATTTGGGACACAGTCTCTGGTTTTACTTCCCACATTAAGTCTGACATCCTGTTCATGTTCCTTCACCTTATTATGATCACTAGCTTTGCAATCATTCGTCCTGTCCTATCGTGCCCATGATGTCCCTGAGACAAAATATCTGAAGGACTTGGAGTATTAACAAATTTTAGCTCGAAGCCTATCTTATATACTTTTTAAAATATGAAACTGTAGAAGTTAATTAATTTTTCACAACATCACAAAGTTAATTAATGACTAGAACCCAGGCTTTCTGACTCACAGAACAAAGATCTTTACACCAACCATGCCATCCCCTTCTTAGAAAACAAGTTCCACAAGGAAGGGAATCCAAGGAGGGTGTATCAGTAAAATTTAAGTTTGGGAACAAATGACTCATCTTGAAGGTTAGATTTTGTTCTGGGAAACTATACAAGCATTGAAAAAAAGACGACAATGGCTACAATGTACAAAGAAATGCATCTAGGTGCTTTCATTTTTAACAGTTTCTGCAAAATTTGTCAGACTAAATCCTGATGAGATGAGTATGTAATTTTTTCTCTTTTCTTTAGAGTCATTTAACCAGTGTATGAATAAACTTCCACATTTCCTCAGAAATCTTTGATGGGTAGTACAGAAGACATAGTTTAATATTTGGAAGATCAATCTTTGTTCAAATGAGATATCTCAACCTTCTGAATGTGGAGGTATATAAAGAGTTGTTTTTGTCAGATTTTTCATTGCTATGACAAAGACATGACAAGAACAAGGAGGGAAAGTTTATTTGGGGTTCACGACTTGAGAAGTTTAGTCCATGAACAGCAGAATACAGTGCCCTGGGTCCAAGTGAGGTAGCACAACATGGCAGAAGGGCCTGATGGAGGAAAGCAGTTCAGCACACGACAGTCAGGAAGCAGAGAGAGCTCCACACCTGCGTGCAACAAAATATATGTCCCCAGTTCTCCTCCAGCCATTCCTCATCTGCCTATACTTGCTACCCAGTTAATCCATATCAATGGATCAATCCACTGATTAGGGTTAATGCTTTCACGAGCCAACCATTTCATCTCTGTACTTTCTTACTTTGCCTTACAAATGCATTTTGGCAGGGGATACCTCATATCTAAATGAGACTCTCTGAAGACTCAAATGCCTAGCAACCTGCTCCAAAGTTGAGTCTCACTCTCAGAGTCCAAAAGTCTATGGCTATGAGTCCCTTCTTATCTGGAACACTTTGCTTCATGAGAATGATCATTGAAGTAGCAGGAGCAGCCTGGGAACAATCATGAGCATTTTCCTATCTCTGAGTACAAGCACATCTAACTTGCACATACTCATAAAGCAAGTTAACAGAAAGACAAACATTAAAACTCATATCCCCTAATTTTATTTTCCCCTTAACTTTGGTTACATCATATACATTTAAAAAATATTTTTCAAGTCAATTTTTTCCATAGAATTTTGTTTTCCCCATCTGTTATTTTGGTATTTCAGTGTCTGTACTTAAAGTGTACGTTTAATATACGGTTCTTATTTAAGAGATTCATAAAAATTTTACACTGTTTTTTTGTCATTAACAGCTCTTAAACTAGTGGTTTAAGTGGTTTAAGAGCTGTCACAGACAGAACAGAGAAGCTGGCAGGACCTTACATGTATGTGATCCACTTCCCGCAAAAGGCTAAGAACATTTATAATCTGATCGTAGAAAATAATTATTCTTCTTGATAATCTCCACATTTCTTAGTTAATAAGTGTTCTGTTACCAAACTATTAATCACAGATTTCAGTAATAAGTTAAAAAATTCCATGAGGTTTGGATCTGCTACCTGCTGTGCATGCTGGTGGTTGAATTTCTCCTACTTGGACAGTTAAAGAGCAGCAACACTGTGAGGCTCCAGAATCATCTGCTAAGTCATCCCTAAGGTGAGGCCAGCTGATGCCACCAATCCAATGGCAGTGTAAGGGACAGATGATTTTAACAGCCAGAGAGAACCTGAAAACACTGGACCTTAGAAGTGTTTTGTCACACATTTCCCTCTCTCCAAAGAAATACTTTCTTGCACCTGTCCAGAACATCTTTTCCACCTTGATCTAGAGTCGTAATTTTTTTGTTTCCTCAGCATGCTTTTTGTTTGGTCATCTAACTTAGATGATAATTTCCCATTTCTGTCCCTGTAGTCAAGGTCAGGTAGTGCTGGCCCCAAACCCTCATGCCTAGCCTTGGGAATCAGTCAGATTTCAAGATAACACCTCCTTGCTAGCAAGAGTTTTCAGGTCAGTTTCAGGTCAGTTTGTTTCAAATTTTGTTCCCGTTTACTTTAAACTGCTAAACCACTACCATGATCCCCTGATCCTTACATTCTCCACTCTTTGCACAATAAAAGTAGATGTGGGGGCCAGGAGGCGGGGGCTGGGGCTGTGGTTCAGTGGTGGAGTGCTTGCCTAGCATGTGTGAGGCTCTGGATTTGATTCTCAGCACCACATACTAATAAATAAAATAAAGGTCCATCAACAACTAAAAAAAATATAATTTTTTTTAAAATTAGATGTCCCTAGCCCATGATCTCCCTATATCTGATCCCAAACCCTCTGCGTGTGGCCTCTGGGCATGTTATGTATCCCCCCAAAACTGGAAGTAATAAGATCTTTCTGTTTCCATTGTGTGTCCTTCTTAATTATTGAAGGGATTAGGCTCTCTTTCTTAAATATCCTACATTAAAACATGACTAATGAGTCTTCACAACTTTTAAAAATATTTTCAGTGCAGTTTTTCTTAGCTAAATGTTCCTTTCATTAGAAGATATTATTTGGCATTTATAACACAGATGCATAATGACTGAACTATTGCCAAATGGACCATACATCCTGGTTTTCCCAAGATAGTCTCTGTTTTAAGTCAGTTATCCCAGGATAATTGTTAAGAATGCCCCCCTTTCATTTGCACCACTTTGAACAATATCTTATACTGTCCAACTACCCCTTACAAATGACCACTAATGTGGAATCCTTCCATCAAGCATTGGTCACACTACCAAGTTGATCACTCAAAATGTCTTTTCTTTCTCTAAGCATCATTTTTATGGAACTCTCTCTCCAGATGCATTAGTTGCAGCTGTTTTCTTCTGGAATTCTTTTCTGTGTTTTATATCACTATTTTTTACTTCAATGATACTCAGTGAGGCTTACATAATTTTGTTTTCATCTCTGGTGCTTTTCCTCATGTAAAGAAAAAACTTTTGGCATTGATAATCGACCTAGAGGTGTTCATCTTTTGAATTGGTTCAGCCTGGAATTACACTTGTAAGAAACATCAATCTGACAACTGAAAATAATTAAAGAACGTTTACATTTTTACAGTTGCCTAAACAAAAAATGCCAAAAATCATAGCTTCTGCTACATACAGAACAGCATTCTTTTCTCACATCTTTCAGGAATAGTGTTTTTTCCCCAGAAATTCCATAAAGAAAATACTGTTCTCAAAGGAATTCATTTTAGCCTAATTTATAGTATCAAAAATTAGAGCAATTTCAGCTCTTGAGGGGTTCCAGAAGATAATATAACTGTAATCAGGAATTTTTCATTAAAGAGGTTATCAAACTAGTTAGATGAAATTAATGCAAATTGTGTCTGCATTAAATATAAAGAAGCAGCACAGTTCTTTTAATGAAACCTAAAGAATGATTTGAGGGGATCATTTAGATGGACACACAGTCAAGCAGTGAGAGAGGAAAGGGATCACCATTTAATCAGCACTTCCAAAACTGACAGAAGAAAACACATCTCTCTTCTCACACACAACTCTGAGAGACAGATGCCATCTCCAGTCTTCAGTTCAGAAACCTGAGTGCCACAGAGAATCATGCATGCCCCAAGGACACATGGCCTCTGTGATGGACATAAAGTGACTTGTTGGGCTCTCAAGGTGATGAACCATCAAGTTGTAAGACAGATAGACTCCATCTGCCCAGTGTTATCTTTAACAGACAGACAATTGATTAAGGACAAAGTACACTCGGTGTAGCCAAGTACGCTTGATAAAATTTGCTCACAATTTATTTCCTATAACTCACTCAAAGTCAGTACAAGAATCACACCATTTTTCATATGCCTCCCTCATTTTCCAGAAATGTAGGTTATTCCCTTCGACTACAAAACAAGATTTTTAAGATTAATCAACACTTAACAGCACCAAACTGAAATTGAACTTCTCATCTGTATGGTACGGCCACTTGGAAATCAGGATGTTTAGAGAGAAAAAATCATGATTCCAGCCCTCAGGGAGATAGATATGCAAAACAATCACAACCATTACAGTAGAGGTAGTATAAAAGGGGGATTCCAGGAGAACAACAGCCATGGAGAGGGGAGAAAGGTGTGGAGGGGCACCCAAGGTCAAGGATGCTTCAGAGAAGTGGACAGTGAATGGTATCAGGCCAGGCACCATTCTTGACCCAGATCAGCACAGAAGATGTGTCTCTGAACTGGATCAATGGCATTTACTTTCCTTGGCTAGAATTCATGGAGTAGACACTTGAGAGAATTTTAAGAAAAAAACACTCCCTCTCTGTGATAGACTCTTGAATACCACAGAGAGCCCTCACTAGTCTTGGCAATAACCATCTATTGAACACTCCATGAAGCTGTGAGATTGCTCAAAGGAGTGGAATCCCTAGCAGATTTATACAGATAATCCTGGAAATCTGTATAAATTTAGACAACATCAGTTCCCCCACATTTGAAGTCTGAAGAAACACTTCTTAGTTTATTTCCAAAACTTTGAAGATCCTATCTGCTCAGAAGCAAGACAAACCCAGGAAGACTTCTTTCTGTCCATCTGAATGACACCCCTAAAGTATCTTTCTTCCCACAGAGAAGCAGGCTCTGCTCTAAAGAAAGGTTCGGGGTGACATACACACACACAGCCTGACAAGGAAATTTTATGACAAATGCATGAGTGAACACAAAATATCTCAGAAAAGACCTTTCCTTCTTAAAAGGTCATTGCACAAAACAGTAAAACTGTCTACCATCAATTGCTCTTCTTCCAAGTGACATGCTTCAAAAGTGCATGAGCTGTGGGGGTCCTTCGTGCCTTATACCTGGCTAAGAGGCTTTCAGAATGTCACATCCTCTTGGGTACCTGTGTGTCTGTCATGTAACATCATTTTTCAGGAATTGTACTTCTCCTCTGTAACCTCCTCCTGTTTTTCTCTGCGCTAGATTTCATTTTTTATAATTTCTCCCTGCAATTTGTATTTTAAAATGACACAGAATTTGGATCAGATTTATTACCTTGATAGAGAACTTGCTACAGAAGTATTTTCTATACCCTCTTCTATAAGGTAAGACTCTTCCAAAAGTTTGCCTAGCCAACAGCTACTTGCTATAACTCCTTCCTTATCTAACCTAGCTGTGCGCATTCACCAAAACCAAATGAATTTAGAGGTAGCTTTCTTAGTTGTGACAGGAGAAAAAAAAGAAAAGCAAGTCAGCAAACAGAAGCCAACTGGGAGCCTTAAGTCTACTATACTGCATGGTTATCCACACTGCTAACTTTGAAATGTCAACAGGGAAGGGTATATGGTGCACAGCGCTGTATATGACAAACCAGTACAAGTATTTTCAGAGATCACAAGAGAAAAGGGGAAAAACCTGGAATTATCTGTAATTGTTGCAGTATCTTGGAGAAAATGGGGACTTGTCAGATGGGTAAAGAAAGCTCAGAAACCAACGTGAGAGTAAACTGACGTGTTGGGAAATAGGTGTGCAAGGCAAGAGGAATTCCAGGAATGAGAAATTCACTATACCCTCAGAGGTAGTACAATATCAGAAGTAAATGTAGTAGTAATTAACTATTGGTATGGTGCTTTAAAGAACACTTCAAACACTTAGAACCAAAAGAAGCATGTGTTAGTCAGGTTTTTGTCACTGAGATGAAAATACTCGACAAGAACAACTTGGAGGAGGAAACGTTTATTTTGGGCTCACAGTTTCAGAGGCTTAGTCCATGGTCAGCTGATTCCATTGTTCTTGGCCCAAGTGAGGCAGAACATCATGGTGGAAAGGAGTGGTAGAGAAAAGCCGCTCAGTTCATAATAGCCAGGAAGCAGAGAGAGCTCGCGTGCAAGAAGCCCAGGATAATATAATACCCAAGGAAACGTCCCCCCGTGACATAGTTCCTCTAGCAACCCTCCACCTGCCTGCTCCCACCCAGCAGTCCATTCAAATTATTAATCTGCTTAATGAATTAATCCACTGATTAAGTTACAGCTCTCATAATCTAACTGTTTCACCTCTGGACATTTCTGCATTGCATAACACATGAGTTTTGGGAGGAACATCTCATGGGCAAAGATTAACAATGCAGTTTCCTTTCATTAATTTATAGACTCAGCTTTAGCTAAGCAATTGTAGTTCCAGAAGGCATTCGGGTGTCCTACTAAATATGTACGTAGTAAATCCTTATATCATTTCTAACTATATTATAAATATACTATATATGTAGTATATAAATGTACTACTTAAATAGCATAAATATAAAAGACAGAAACGAGTAAGTGCATAACGGATAGAAGGGTAGGTATTGGTATGGTGGCGATACAGGTAGAAGACTGGAAGTTTATGATGCGAGTCCCTAAAAGTGGGTGGTGGGGGGAGTATTACTAACACAATTCTTGACCTAACATTAAATGATATTTGTATGCTCACAATAATGTTAATACTGTTTATTGCTTTATTTTAAAGTTAACTGGCAGAAGAATCTACAGTTTAACATACGCTACAAGGTAACCTCCAAACTGGTGAATTTTTACAAAGCAACTTCAGGATATCTAAAGACAGAAGTGAAACAGGTGAAGACAAAACTAAATATAAGTTCCATATATGAAAGAGGTATATATTCTGTTCTCCTATTCAGTCCATTGTCTTAATCCTAGACTTCAGGAAACAACTGAACTAGTTTCAAGAAAATAACAAACCATGCCCTAATTCCAAAACCTAATCAAGTAGTCAACCAATCAAACAAACAGAAAACTAAGGGTAGTGCTTCCCTTAAAAACTGAACAAGTTCAGAGGAGGATATATAATCAATCATTAATTACACGAAAAAATGCTCATCATCTCTAGCAATCAGAGAAATGCAAATTAAAATCACTCTAAGATACTATCTCACTCCATGAAGAATGGCAGCCATTATGAAGTCAAATAATAACAAGTGCTGGTGAGGATGTGGGGAAAAAGGTACACTTGTACATTGCTGGTGGGACTGCAAATTAGTGCAGTCAATTTGGAGGGCAGTATGAAGATTCCTTGGAAAGCTGGGAATGGAACCACCGTTTGACCCAGCTATTCCCCTTCTCGGACTATACCCAAAAGACTTAAAAAGAGCATATTACAGGGACACAGCTACATCAATGTTCATAGCAGCACAATTCACAATAGCTAGACTGTGGAACCAACCTAGATGCCCTTCAATAGATGAATGGATTAAAAAAAAATTGGCATTTATACACAATGGAATATTATGCAGCACTAAAAAAACAAGATCATGGTATTTGCAGGGAAATGGATGACATTAGAGCAGATTATACTAAGCGAAGTTAGCCAATCCCTAAAAAACAAATGCTGAATGTCTTCTCTGATATAAGGGAGGTGACTCGAAGCAGAGTAGGGAGGAAGAGCATGAGAAGAAGATTACCACTAAACAGGGAAGAGAGGTGGGAGGGAATGGGAGGAAGAAAGGGAATTGCACGGAAGATGGAAAGAAACCCTCATCGTTACACAAAATACATATACGATGGTGTGAGGGGGAAGGGAAAAAGAAGAAAGAAAGAGAAAAGTGTCACAGTAGATTGGGTAGAGAGAGGTGATGGGAGGGGAGCTAAGGGGAGGAGGGCAGGAAGGGCAGCAAAATACAACTGACACTAGGATTGCTGTATTATACACATGGCTGTATAACCAATGTGATCCTGCAATCTGTACATATGGAAAAAAGAGAATTCATACCCTATTTGAATCAAATGTATGATATGTCAAGATCATTGTATTGTCTTGAGCAACTAATAAAAAAGTTGAACATGTTCACAGGGAAAAAAAGCTTTAGTTAGTTGTTGGCATATGAGAATAACATTTTTCACATTCTCTTATAGTAAAGACTCATTGCATTTGTTGTTTACCATTTCTGTACCAAGATACTCAAGGCTAGATATTTAATAAAGAAAGGAAATTAATTATTTTACCATTTTGGAAATTCATGAGCATGGTGTTTAGATCTGCTTGGGTCTTACCAGGGCCCCTATGGCTGTATAAACTCATGGAAGACAGCATTATGGCAGAAAATTGTGTGAGAGGGAGAGATGGGGTGGTAAGACAGGAAGCCAGAGAGCACGGAGGGGTCAGGCTTGCTCTTTATGAAAACTCACTATTAAAAGAACTAACTGGTGTCTCATGACAACTACCTTAATTCCTCTTGAGTACACACCCCCAATGATCTAAAAACTTCCCATTAGGGTTCACCTCTTATAGGTTCATCTTCTGCCATCAACACAATGGGACCAAGCTTCCAACAATATCAACCTCTCGGAGACACCCACTGTATCCAAACCACAGCACCCATTGACACCAAATCACAACTTAAAACCATAAGGTGATGGTGTTCACCCTCCCCTGTTTCCCCTATTCCTAGGATTCCCATTCAAGACAGAAACTTGAAAGATAAATCGTTTTTAAGACAAAGGAAAGGCACAGCAATCAGCCATTTTTCATTAACTATAGTAGACAATCAAGCATATCAAATATGTTAGGAAATCTAGCAGAGTTGTGAATTAGGAATAAGATTGGCAGACCAAAACAGAGATAATCTAAGAAATAGGAAAAAAACTGAAACAAACTGAAGAAGTTATTACTACCAAAAGTAAAACAAAACTTCTTTCCAGGAAAATAAAGAGCAAGAAAGAGTAGTTGGAAACTAAAAGTATGGTTGTTAAAATAAACAGTAGAGAAATTAAAGATAGATCTATAGGGTTCTCCAAATTATGGACTAAAATATAACAACAGAAATTATGATAAAGGAAACTCTAGAGTCCAAGGTAGGAGATACAGAAAGAAAGTGAAGGAGAAATTATTAAAGAAATAATTAAAATAAACTTGTTTTGCTGAAAGAATCCACTAATCTACAGAGTAAGAAGTCTCACTGATTACAGATCATCGTAAGTACAAAAAGATGAAGCATATAACTGAAAATATTTAAATACCTAATAGATAGATGATCCCAAAAGCTTTTCAAGAGAAAAAGAAGAAACAAGTCTGGGGCTTGGAGCGTAGCTCAGTGGTAGAGTGCTTGCCTAGCAGAAAAGGGATCTTGGGTTGGATTCCTAGCAACACAAAGTGAAAAGGAAAGGAAGGGAATAAAAGAGAAAGGAGGGAAGGACCAGGCAGGACAGGAAAGGAAAAGATAGAATAATGCAATAGACTTTCCAAAGTCTAAAAGGAAAAATCCTAAACCTAGAATTTTATACTCAGCCAAAGCATCATACAACTTTGAGAGAGTGCAAGAACCAGGACATTTATCTCTTATTTACTATTCCTTAGGATGTTACTATATGATATCCTATAATAAAATGAAAGTTTAAGCCAAGAAATAGGAAGATATTAAAACAGGATTTAATCAAGAAGAAGAATAAAACAAAACCCAGGTTGTCAGCTCTTTGGGCAGACCTAGGATCTGTGAGTCTCGTGTGGACCAGAAAAAAAGGAAAACTCTCAGAAGGAGATTTCATTAGGGGACAGACTAGAAGTATAATAGATAGAAAATATGAAGATATAATAAAGAAAAATAAAATACATGAAATAAATGCAATTTAATTTTAATCCAATGTCACTGATTTGAACTTGAATGCTAGGAATCTTTTCAGTGAACTAGGGGTCATGATATGGGTTCCTTAATGTGTTGTATGTGTGTGTGTGTGTAATCTTAACTTCTTGACCTGACATTAAATAATATTTATATAGTCACAATAATGTAAATGCTATTTATTGCTTTACTTTTAAAATTAACCTTTGGGCAAAGACTTGAATTTTTAGCATACATTTATAATATCAACAATCCACAAGAAAAAGAGAGGTTGGTAGAGTAGGACCTAAAATAAGAGAGGAAAAATTGGGGAAAGTTCATGAGAGTAAGATCCGCATTTCATCTTGCAGGGAATAAAGAGATAATGTTGCATATTAACAGGAAGAAAATGGCTTACAGCTTACAGTTCTATTACAGTTACATTAGTAGAAGAAGATTAATAGGAGAGTAGTCAAATACAAATGACCAAAATCCCAACTTTCATATTGCAGAGTGAATTGTCTAAATCTAAAAAGGCCAGAAATTATTGAGCTTTCTATTAGATTGCCTTAAACAAGAACCAGTAAATTTTTAAAAATTGAAATTAAATTTAAGATTCCTCTAGGCATATGGGGCAAGAGAATCTTGCTTTTCCTCAGCAGACACTTAAGTACCACTTCCTGTGTGTATTGTTATGGAACACCTGGATAAAAAGCCAACATGTATTTGCATATGTAATACTTTTCATAGCATTTACTGAGTGCTCTTTTATTTATTTTATAGACTGCATGCAGCTTTTGTACACATATGTCCTTTACCCATAGGCACTTCCCTTGAGTTATATATGATTTTTTAGTTCCTTAAGTTTTTCTTCTTCCCTTATAAAATGTCATGATCAGTGATTCAGTAATCTGGGTTAGGTACAATCCTTTTCTGTGTCTTTGTATCTTTTAAATGCAAAAACTTCAGAAGGCATAAATAGTAAAATCCTAAGGGTGAGGTGTTACTTACTAAAAAGAGAGTAAAAATCCCAGAAAGGCAAAGCAAGGAGCCATCAAAACACTGTGTTCCGTTCACTATTCCAACAAGGTCCTTTATCTTCCTAGACTTTTTAGTTTTAGATCCAGTAAGTACTTAGCTTATATTTACACAGAAAAAAGTGAAAAGTTCAAAAGCACTGAACTGATCCTTAACCCATTGACCTAGAGGACAGGGCATGTTTACGAAACCAGTCTCTTGAAGTTGGAAGAAACATGGAGGAAGGGGTTAGAGACAGGAGTGGTAAAAATCCCTAGCCACGAACCGTCTCACACAGTCCTCTTGAAGTATTTGTTTTGACAAATTTGTACCCAGTGGCCCATATTAATGAGGTGACAATTAAATCACAAGTGAAGTCAGAAACTGAAAAATGGCTTTATGACAAATGTTTACCGTTCTAGGCCATGTGCAAACCTTTGAACTTTTGTGAAGTTCAAACAGACAGGACTCCATGTAAAGCCCCAGGGCCCTTCCCCAGTGTGGGGAATGTTCTTATACAACTGCACCTTCAGAATTCCAAATTATATTAATCTTTGCACATAAACATACATATTCTGTAAAGAGATATTCATACAAGTTATAAATATTTGTCACATTGGGTTTTAAAAAAATTGATCATCTTTGCTCATGAGACAGAGAGTGTGATTACCCTAAAGTTAACCTTTGTGAAGGATTTGACATCTCTGGAGGTGGGCACTCAGAATAGGCTAAGCATTTTTATGTCTCCAGTTGTGTGGTAGAAGATGGGAGAAGATTCTAGACCCATTCCACAAGTACACCCAGGCAATGTTGGAAGTTATTCAACTCATTAATGCTGAAAATATCCTTGTTCCTTCAACCATCTCTTTATTATCTTTAAGACAAGAGAATCTAGTTTGAATTTTTTTTTTGAAATTTCTTTTTGTATTTTTTCTAAGTAAGTCTACTTTCATTTCTATACTATATACTAGGCACAGAGAATATTATTCTCTTCCCTGAAAGTCATCATTGTGCCAATTTGGAAAACAGAGCAAAAAAGAAAAAAAAATATTTTCAGAGCCAGGAGTTGTTACAAGTTGATTTATAGGATTTGAAAGTAAAGGATATGATTAAACAAATGTAGGTTAGACCAATAAACTAAGCATATTTGATTTGAGCATTTGGAAATACTCTAAACATCAATAAAGATTCTAGGGAAGTAATCGTGGGGCTGCAGGGCTGAAACATGATTGAGACTGGATGAATCAATAGTGTGACAGACAAAAGCCTAATTGATTGTACCAAGCCCTTTTTGGAGAGAGGTTGGTAAAGAAAAAGAAAAGGCAAACACCGAATTACCCACTTTGAACTGAAGCAATATAGTTTTCTTGGCTAGCCCACTGTGGTAGAGATAGAATGCCAAAGCCATCTTAGTTGGAAAGCAAAACCTAAGACTAACTTATTCCCATTGTTTTGAATTCATAGTCTCTAACAACTTTCAGAAAATTTGGCATCCCATGCCACTCATCTACAGGGAGAGAATGAATTTGTCAGGCTAACTCCAGTATATTCTCATCAGGCAGATGCATTTCTCATTATAAATTGATCATCTGGCATTCTGATTATAATGTGGATTCCCATACTGCTTGTCTGTGGGGAGGGAGGATTCTGAGAGTCGTTGTTGACTTGAGCACACGGCCTATTTAACAGTTACATTTCTCATTGTAAATAAAAAACAATCTTGGCATTCTGGTTGATATTTAGTGTAATATGTGAACTATGCTAACATAAATCTGATTCTGAGAGACAGACCCGCCCTTATGCAGTCTGCTAACAAAGTCACAATTTTCTGCTTGAAGTGTGCTGAGGGAACATAGTCCTGGATCATATCACTAAGGACACCACCTTACAGGCTCTGTCTAGGCAGCCATCCCCCAGGCAGATCTCCCAGTCTCTAGCATACCCATGAACTCAAAGATGTAAGAAAGACAAGTGAGTATACAGCTCTTTAAGCAGGAAAACATGTCAAAATATGTAGCCTGCATGCAACAAGCATTGGTTTGTGACAAGGGAGGAGAAGGGGAAGAGAAAAATGATAGACTCAGATTGTAAAAATCTCCAAATATGGTTAGAGTAACTTTATGTTCTTCTATATTTGTCTTCTGAGAAATGTTTTGCCTTACTGTAATCTCTAAAACAGCATCTAGCTTTTCAATAGAATTACATTTAAAGAAACAGAGTGGGACAGAGTTTGGTCAAGTCCCTTAAGCATATGATAGACCTATTATACTCATTCCCAGGGGAAATGACTTAATTTTGAGCAGAGCTCCCCAGTGTCAAAGAGAAAATTCTTACAATTAGGGCATTAAATAGATATTAAAATATATAGAGCCAGATTTTTTTAATCAATGGAACTCAAATATTACACAAACACACAAATTTTGCCTCAAAATTATCATAGATTGTGTCTTTATCACAAAACTTTTGAGGAAGAATAACAACATTTCAATAAGCTAATGAGAATTGAGACCTCTTTTATAAATAAATCTGCTTTGCAAGGGAAATAGTGGTTCTGAGCCAGGAAACACCTGAGTGCAGGTCTTCCTGAAACAGAGATTATAGTAAAGTGACAATGAAACCTCAGGGTAGGTGACACTAATTTCTTGATATGTCAGAGTGTTTCTAATTACTTTTTCCCTTAATTAGTTAGTTGCTATAGGGTAGTATTGACCTGTAGAACAGTAAAAGCCCCAAATAGCACAACCAGTAGATAATTCGTAGAGTAGAATGAAACTTCCAAACCTTGTTTTGCATGTAATTTCCAAAGTTCATCATCTTTATGACTTACAAGATGTTACTGATATAGGGATTTGTGCATCCATGGAGCTTAAAGCTTCTATTACTGAGTGCAGGCCACACCCATAACCTCTCTTGAGTAATTCTTACTGTATTTATTGTCACAAGCAATTGATCCTTCATTTGAAAAGCCTTCATTTATTCAAAGTGCTAGTTGAAAGTTTTAGCTAATATCCTTGGGGATGCAAAGATAAAGATGTGGATCACTGCACTCAAAGAACTCACAACCACACCATAGGCTCTAAGTATCCCTGCACAGGATAGGACTGTATTAGAATTCTTGATATGGAATAGCACCTCTATAGTCTCCTTATGTTTATATACTATTCCCATGGCCACACGGGAAATTTCTGTATATACTATGGTGTACTATAAAGTGCTGGGCACAAAAGAGGTTTTCTAATAGTTATTTGTATCTGATTAAGGGCTAAAACATCTTCAATTATATGTGGGGGAATGTATAACACACATGGTCATATTTGGGGTGCTGTATTTCACAGTATTTTAACTTTCTATGTTAGTGTTTTTATTCATTAATTTGCTATCACAAATCTATACTATTTTTGTAATCAGAAAAAAATTTGATAAATGAAAGTTAACAGGAAACTGGCAAACACTTCAAATTTATTTGTGCAATCCCACAAATAACATAGATATACAAAAATTATCACAGTTTTTAAAGTATATTTAGTTCAATGTGGGAAAAAAATGGGAGGCAGCCTGAGAAGAGACCTTATGCTCACCATGATTCCTCATAATTCTTTCTGTTCATGTATACAACCTACCAGAAACCACTGAAACAACAGAGATGGAGTCAAAATCCCTTTGCAATTCACCTTTAATCTTTGACCCTTATTATGTCTGTCACTTTTAATACATATGGTCTCTCTGCGGTATTAGCTGACATGTTTGATAACTAAACACATTATGTCAGAGGCCACCCAGCAGCTTTCATGATGAAAAGAGGCTTGAACCCTAAAACATGACCCCCTCATCCTGGCTGTTCAGTTCAATTCTACCACTGAAATTATTATACAAAGCTGAGCCACTGAGTCACTCAGGGAATAGAGCTCCCACAGTTCCTGGGACTCTTCTTATTAATTTTATCCTTAATATTTAACTACTTATGTAAATACCCTTTTACTCATTCAACATGTTTGTGAAATGTGTATCTGCCAGGCATTATGCTCAGCCCTGAGGATTCATAGCAACAAGCATAAAAGTCACACTACCGTCACACGTCTTTTGGTCAAATGTGTATAATCAGCAGCCTTGGAGCATCTTTTTTTGATATTCAGTTCAGTCAACCAGTCAATCCATATCCCTAGCAGTTATGTGGTCTCCAAAATAAACTAGCATTTATCAGTGCCTATGTTTCCATTATTAAATGATTTTCTTATGTACATTATACAAACTGTTTTACTTTTAAGAAAGTCTGTTCTGTGTTTACTGCCGGGGGGTCATGAACTATAGCTACCTAAATCAACCAAATCTAATATAGGGATCAATATACACTTAATATGAATGTGTATGGAGAACTTCTGAGTCTCAGAGTGTTTATAATGAGCATGCTATCCATAGGAATATGATGGAACACAGCTATTAAAGTTATGGCAAATTGACTGTGATTTAGGATTTTTTTTTTTTTTTTTTTTTGCAGTAAACTATTAGAGTTAACACTCTCTGTTGAGCACCAAGGCAAAGTAAACAAAGTGTTCTCATTTTCCACATTTCCAAATGATTCAGAATTTGCTGTAATTCTGTTTGCCTACTCAAAATCAGATTTCTGGACCATGCAACTTTCCAGAATATAGACACTTAAATCTGTATACTGGGTAAATATTTCCTAATCTGTTTTTACAGATTTGAAACTATAAAGAACTTGAGTTAGGTGTATAGTACAAAGTTAACCAAATACAGGATGGTCTTAATCCATTTAGGCTGTTAGAATGAAACACCATCAATTTGGTAGCTTATTAACAACAAAAATGTGTGCCTCACAGTTCTGGAGCCTGAGAAATCCAAAACGAAGCTACAGGATAACTTAATGTCTGGTAAGGACCTACGCCTTAGATCATAAATAGTACATTCTCATCTCCAAAAATCTCAACTATCAAATACCTGGTGATTAGGTTTCAACATATAATTTTGGGGAAAACAAATATTAAGACCATAGTACTAGCGACATGACTGCCACAGGAATGGAAACTGATATTCTATCCTGGAATTCTCTCCAATGTCCCATTCCTATTTGTATCCTACTTCCTAATAGGACACCCTGTCCCTAAAGTATCTATTCCACAGATACCTCATCTTAACCCCTGAAAGCCATTTGCATTTTATTGATAAGAATTACTCTTCTTCTCATGTTTCTTACTGTTTCAATTTACCGAGATGCCAGTGAAAAATCAAGGTACCAAGCTTGCAAATTCCAGTACATTCTACTCTTTTAATATCTCTCCAGGATGACTACTTCTCCAACTCCCCACTGCAAATATGAACATATTTCTCTTTCACTTAAAATCCTATGCTGTCCAGGTCAAGTCCAGATTATGTCCTGATCCTTGTTTCTGAATCTCTCTTCCTACTCCCAATCAATTTCCCATCATTCCTTCTCTCACATCCTGTGGACCAGGGAAAGTGAAACAAATTTTTCAATTCCTGAAATCTTATTCTCTTTCTCCCTGAAAGCTTTTATATACGCATCTCTCTTTGGCCTTCACCTTGCCCATTTGCTGACAAGTCATGATTCTGCTCAAGCACAATTCTTTGAGGAAACTTCCACATCCACTCCTCCCCACCATTGCTAGACTGAGTTAGACACCCTTCGCTGAGTTCCCACAGCACCCTGCTTTGATCATTAACAAAGCATGCAACACTCTGGAGACTATATTCTGTGTTCACTTCTCTGTCTCCTACCACAAGATGGTGAACTGTTCCTAGTAGGGTCCGTGAATCCTGTCTGGACAGACTGGAATTAGCATTAGATCTGACATAGAGTGTTACATTGGTAGTCAATATGTATTTTAATATATAAACAAAGGTATATCTCTCCAGGATGACTACTTCTCCAACTTTTATGCTCATTCTAGAAAATACATTTACTTTTTTTAAAAAAAGAGAGAACAGAAAAAGGAATGTGTGAATGAAAACACAATGCAGCTCCTTTTCTCCTAGGTGTCATAAGGCTTTGAGAATTTCACAATGGAGAATACAGAGGAATCCCATATTATACTTCTCCAACAGAACCATGATCTCCCATAAATTTTTTACAGGTTTTTAAAATAGCTTTCATTTTTTATAAGCTAATATGTGCATTACAGGAAAATTAAAAACACAAGCAAAGAACAAAATCATCCAGTCACAAGCAGCTTAGTTGGATATGTGCTTCCAGGTTGTGCACATACATATACATATACAATATCCCATTTTATGTGGTTGAGATTGTAGTGTGTATCTTCTTATTCTTAAATGAAAGCTCTAGAATATAACACTAAAGGCAAAGAATTTATGGATTAATCTACTCCTCAAGTATACTCAAATCCACTCTACTCTGGCTTTCTTATTTTCTAATCTGTACATCTTTCCTCTACATTATAGATTGGCCATTCTAAGTCACACTCATTCATAGTTTCTGCTTTTATACAATTTCAGCTTAACTCATGGTCCATGATGGTTATCTTGGTTTCTGCCTGCATCATGCACTTTTGACTTCACTGTTCACTGCTTTGTTCGCCCCACATCAAATTCCCCATAGATAACATCTTCTCCTTTCAAACAAGGCCATGCCAAAAGTTCTTGGCAAGCTTACAAATGACTGGCCACTAGAGAATTAGCTTTGAGCATTGGGGACAATGAAGGTGGCTGAGGTCATGTGGTCTGTACACAGTTTGCTCTTCAGCAAAGAGAAAACTCTCAACTGTATGGTGTGTGTGGAAGAAGTGTTTAAAAGAACCTGTGGGGGTGTTTGGGGGGAAAGGGAAAGATTGTAGGCATTTCTAAGCACACTTGTTAAAGATAGACTTGCTAACCACTTTGGGTTTCATTTTTCAATCAGTAAGCACCATTCTTACTCCCTATGATTTTAAAATACTACTTGTTAGTATTATATGAGGAAAAGAAATCCCTAGAATATCAGATGTGACAAAATACCACTTTGCAGTGGGGCTCCTAAGGCATAATAAAATCATATATCATTGAAAGAGTGATCTCATAGAAGTTTCACATACTGCCTTCCAGCGACTTCCTCGACGCTTTTTTTTTTTTTTTTTAAATCAACAGCAAGGAAAACACATTTTATCTGTTTGTCTTATTTTCTTAGTGTAAGCAGGTACTGACTGGCCTAATGCCTTTTCATTTTTCCCTTAAATATTTCTTTTCTTGCTGCCTTATGAAGCACATTATCACACAACAGTTTACTATATGCTAACTCCTTAGTTTATACAATATATGGTAACCTAGATAATACCTTAGCTTCACAATAAAGGGACTCTCTGTAATCTATATAATCTATATTCCTAACTAAATCCAAGCTCTATTCTCCAATAAGGTTTTTTTGGAGGATTCCTCTAAGATGCATTTAATACCATTACCTCATTCATATTGTAACTGATAAACTTTGGATCCCAAGTTACCTCTCTCTGTTGTAAATATAACATAGCCCTGAGAAGACTGAGAGCTGATTACAAGAGATGTAGAGACAGGTGCAAGCTGATTAGAGGGTCTGCAATGACACTTCATCTCATAAATTCTCCATTTTAGTTCATGACTTGGATTACAAATTATAGTTTTCTCTATCCTTAGTAAAGGCATATAGAATCCAAAACCATCTTTCAGAATCTCCCTCTTGAATGTGTTTCTTCTGATATTATAGACACATTCACCCAATTTCCTTTTAAAGAAAATAAAATATTGAATTTTCTATTCCAAATTATTTAGGATATATCAATTATAAATACTTGCTATTAAATATCATTTCATGTCAAAATTCAGTTTGAAGACTTCTTTCTAATGGTAATGAAAATATGATAATTTTTTCTCAAGCTGCTATTTAATCTAAAACTAATTAAATCTGTGACATCTTGTCAGAAATTAGCCAGAAGCCTAATGGGGGTGGAGGGTGGGGGGGTAAGAGGGTTTCTGGGCATTTTTTACCAGGTCTTTAAATTCCCATAGAAAGAACAGGGATCTTATACTCAGATGACTGGAGTCTGATCATAATTGCATGGCATATACTTAATATATGTCACAAAATTTTTATAAGTTCAGAATGCCAATGCTTAGGGAAGGATTAAAAACAGACTATGTCTGATACCAAGCTTTGCAGAGTTGCATGAATAATCCATTTCTCAGGGTTCCCTTAACTTTGCAGAGTCTTTTGTAGCATTAAAGCTGAGCAAATATTTTGCAAATGAATCTGGCCCTAAGTGATCCAGTGTTAAATTCAGATCATTAATGGAGGAGAAGCTGCTTCTCATCTCAAGAGAAAAAGCTTTGCATCACCAAGTTCTTTAAATATTGACCTGGAGAAAAGCAGTCTGATCCTGAAATAAGCACCCAGAATTCCCAATGGAGCTACAGAACACTCTGTCAAACCTCTGTCAAGCCTGTCTTAAGCTATTTCAGTTAAGAATCTATCCAATGAGAGAAAATATTTGCATATCCACATCTGATAAAGGGTTACTATCCACAATATATATGGAACTCAAACAATTCAATAGCAAGAAAACAATTAACTGATTTAAAACAAATGGGCAAAAGACCTGAACATACATGTCTTCAAAAGAAGACAGATGGCCAACAGGTTTATGAAAAAATATTCAATTTCACTCATCACCTGGGAAATGCAAATTAAAACCACAATGAGATATCACCTCCCACCTGAAAGAATGACTCTGATTAGAAAGGGAAAAGATAACAAGAGTTGGTGAGGATGTGGGCAAAAGGGAAACCTGGAATACTGTTCATGAGAATATAAATTACTATAGCCATTAAGGCAAACAGTGGGGAGGTTTTGCAATAAATTAAAAATGGAACTGCTACATGATTTAGCAAATCTGCTACTGGGTGTTTATCCAAAGGAAATGACATTAGTATGTTGAAGAGGTATCTGCAATCCCATGTTCATTGAACATTGTTCATAATAGCCAAGATACCTAATCAATGTAGGTATACATTGATGGATGAACAGATAATGAAAATGTAGTATGTGTGTGTATGATTTTGAATATAATATGCATATTCTATTTATTACATTTTCTCTCTCACACAGAGCAATGTTATTCGGCCATAAATAGAAGAAAATCTTGTCATTTGAGATAATGGGAATGAACCCAGAAGACCTTATGTTAAGTGAAATCAGCCAGGTGGAGAAAGATAAATATTGCCTTCTTTCATGTGGAATCTAAAAAAGTTGATCTCATAGAAATAGAGAACCAGAATAGTGCTTAACAGGGGCTGGGTTGGTTGAAAGGAGATGGTGGAGATATTGGTCAACTGATACAAAATTTCAGCCAAATAAGAGGGATAAATTCAAGAGATCATTGTACAACATGGTGACTATATATTCTTAGGGAATGGATATAAAGTATTGTAACCACAAAATTCTAACTATGTGAGAGAAGTTATATGTTAGTTACCTACCTTTAGTCATTCCATAATACATACATACTTCAAGGCATCATGTTGCACATAGAAAATACATACAGTCTTATCTGTTGATCAAAAAACAAAAAGACTATCCTTCTCTTAAAGAGATGTAAAGAATGTCTCCATTACTACCCTCAGCCCTGTTGACCAGCAAAATAAACACACATTTCGGTAGGAAATTCTTCCTTATAGTACTACTTAATTCTTAGTAGAACTGATGAGTATTTCCTTTTCATGTATCCTTTGTAAGATACAAACAACTGTTCACTATTTATATAAATGATTTTAATCTCCTTTCAACCATGTTTCTTCTGGAATAAAATACTCCCAGCTGCTGTCATCACAGGGTTACTGGAATCATGGAAAACTGCTCAAAATGTCAGTAGGATGAAATTCCTCTGTGCCCACAGAAGTCTCAAAATTTCACAGACGAAAACAGTGATCCACAGAAAACCCAAAGTGCCTTTGATGAATAAGGTAAATTGTAACCGATCACATCTGCCAAGTAATAGCTCTAGTATACTGCTGGTCTCAAATACTGAGTACTGGTGAGATAATACATGATGACTTGGAACTTTAAGAAATAAAGAAAACTAAGTGAAGGAGACCCTAAGGAGTTAGAAATGCATCATGTCAACCAGTCTTGCTAGAGGTTTATCAATTTTGTTGATCTATTCCAAGAACCAGCTTTTGGTTTTGTTATTTTTTTTTCTCTATTTTTTTTGTTTGTTTTCAATTTTACTGAGTTCTACTCTAGCTTATTTTTTCTTCTGATTGCTTTGTGTTTTGGGGTTCTTGCTTGTCTTTAAGTTCTAAAAGTGGATATAGATTACTGACTTGAGGAGTTGATTTATTACATAGTAAGTTTTCTCTAAGTATTTCTTTGTAAGGATTACACAAATTTGATATGTTATATTTTCATTTTTGTTAGTGTTAGTTCAAAATCATTTATTTTCTTTGTTATAACTTCTTTGACCATAGAGTATTTAGAAGTGTATTGTTGAATTTCAAACTGTGTTTGGAAACTTTTCCCTGGCATTTTATATCACTAATTCACAATTTAATACCATTATGAATGAAGAACAGACTTTGTGTGATTTCAACTCTTTGAAACTTATTTTATTAATTAGAATGATGTCTACTGATAAACGTTCCATGTGCAATTAAAAAGAATGTGTATTTTATTGTTTGGGAACAGAATGTTCAAAAATGTCAATTATATTCACTTGGTTGATTTTTTTCTTCAGTTCTTCTACATCATAAAAATTTTATGTTTACTAGGTCTGTCAAATCATCAGAGAATACTACTGAATATTTCAATTCCAATTATGAATACAACTTTGTTCTTTCAGTTCTGTCAGCTTTTATATATCTGAAGCACTGTTATAGACCTACTTAGGATTGTTATGTCTTCTAAGTAAATTATTCCTTTAACATTGCTTATCTTCTTTATTCTAAAATATATTTATTCTGATACAGATGTAGCAACCCAAATTTTCTTTTGCTTAATAAATACATCATTATTTCAAAGTGAGTTTCTTGTGCCCAGCAGATTGTTGTATTAGATATATTTGCCTGATGTTTGATAGTCTCTCAATTGCTGTTTTAGACCATTTACATTTAATGTAATTATTAATAAGTTTAGTTTTAATTTGTCATTCCATTATTTGCTTTTATTCTTTCTGATTTTGATTTTTATTCCTCTGTTTTGATTTTTCTGAGACATTCTGTATTATTTGATGCTGTTTTAGTATTACATTTAAATTCACTTATTGTGTTTTTGAATGTATCTCTGTATACATATAAAACATATTTGCTAGTTGCTCCAGGGGTGCTTAATTTTCATATTATACTTAGAATTAAAATCCTTTCTTTTCAGGGAATGTAGAAATCTTCCCTATCATCAAACATGTAGGTTCCTTTCTCGTTCCTCCTTTATCTATAATGGACATATGAATTACATCCCCATATTCCATGAAACTTGCATCAGATAATTCCATGATTTTTATTTTTGAATGTCATGAATTTTAAAGCACTAAAAAGAGGAATAATACTAATTGTAATTTTTCAAACAATTACCAGTTCTGTTTTTCTACCATGGAATTTGTTCTTTGGTTTAGTTCCTTATGTCAGAAGAATTTCTTCAACAATCCTTTTAGAACAGTCTCAGGTTTGTTTTGTTTTGTTTTAAATCTGAGAACATCTTTATTTTGCCTTAATTCCTGAAGGAGATTTTTGTTGGATGTAATATTTTGCTTGACAGTTGTTATTTTTCAGTACTTTGAAAATATTGCTCCACTTCTTTTTGGCCTGTGTGGGGTATGACAAAAAATTTTCGGTTATTTAAGTAGTTTATACTTTGCAAGAAATGTATCATTTTTCTAAGCTTTCTTTCAATATTACTTTTGTCTTTTCAGTAAGTTGATTATGGTGTTTCTGGGCATAAATTTCTCCATTTTTATTTTTTTGGGGGTTTGTTGATCTTACATCTCTACGTTTATGTAACTTGGCAAATTTGGGAAGATTTTAGTTCTTGTTTCCCCAAATATAAGGATAATTGTGTGTGTGTGTGTGTGTATGTGTGTGTGTGTGCGCGCGCACTTTTCTACTATCCGGAATCTTCAAAGACATGGACGTTAAACTTTTCTATATTGTCATACAGGTTCCTGAAGTCATGCTCATTTCTTCAAATCATGCTTTAATGTGTTGTTCATATGGAATAACTTCTATATGCTAATTGCTGGTGTATGGATACAAGATGACCCCCTGAAAATCTCATGAGGCAATGCAAGAATGTTTAGAGATAAAATAACTAGATTATGAGAGCTATGATAAAATTCATGGGTTAATTCATTTGAAGAATTAATAATTTCAATGTATTACTGGGTAGTAACTATAGGCATGTGGGGTATGGTTGAAGAAAGTAGGTCACTAGGGGGATGCCATTGGAAATTATATTTTGTTTTTGACTCCTAGCACATATTCATTCTCATTCTCTCTCTCTCTCTCTCTCTCTCTCTCTCTCTCTCTCTCTCTCTCTCTCTCTCTCTCTCTTTGTCTCTTCCCACCCCCATTTCCTGGCTGCCATAAACTGGAAAGCGTTTGTCCACTATGCCCTTCTACCATGATGTTCTGCCTCATTTCAAGCCCAGAACAATGGAATTAACCAACCATGGACCAAGCCTCTGAAACTGTAAGTACAACATAAACTTTTCCTCCTCTGAGTTGTTCTTTTTTGTTAGGTATTCTGTCCTGGTTTAAAAAAAAAACTGACCAATACTGAGACTCTATTTATAAATTTACATATCCTGTCATTTTCATTCCATGGAGTCTTCCAATGGAATTTTTATTTTAGTTATTATACTTTTTTACTTCTAATATTACCATGAAATTTCAGCATATCTTTTATTTCTTTATTGAGAAATTTTTCTTTTTGAGTCATTTCAAGAGATTTGTATCTACTCATTGGAACTGTTTCATAGTAGCTACTTTAAAATCAGTATTAGAGTTTTCCAAAATATAAAACCTCAGTGTTGATTAATGTTGTGTTTTTTTATATGTTTAAATTTGTGTATTCATATACTGAATACTTTGGGGTTATATCCTAGATATTTTGAATGATGATTTGTAACAAAACTGTAGGTCTTGTTTCAGTTTTGTTGTTGTTTTCAAACCAGGTCACTAATCCAGGAAAGTTTTGTCCGTAAGTTCTAACCAGTTTTCTGGGTTTTGTTGGTGTCATTTTGTTTTGCTATTTTCTTCTTTAACATCAGTTCTATTTTGAAAGTCTTGTTATACTATGTACCCAATAACCAGTATGAACCTGAGTGGTGATATATCAAAGTTTCTTTCAAAAAGTATTAAGAATGTTATCCATGATATATTCTTATACAATTTGGGAGTGGAGTGAACACAGACATTCATAAAAAAAAAAAAAAAAGCTTTATGTGGTTGGTTTCCTAAAGTTCTCTTTCTTTTCAATATACCTAGTGTTTTTTTTTTTTCTTTCTCCTTATTACGTAAAGCTTCTCTTTTGAATTCTCTAGACAGAAAGCTAAGGCTTCATTCATTCTTCTTTGCTGTACACTCCATGACTACAGCCATGTTTGAGGCCAAACACGAAGACAGAGAGAGGAAAAAGAAAAAGAAAAGAGTCCTTTTCTTTTGGGACCAAGTTTCTCTTCTTGAGAGATTTAGGCACCTGAGAGCTCTCTGTTGCCATTGCTGTTAATGCCAGGAGACCTTCTTTCCACTCTTTGAGACTCAGCCATAGGGCTTCCCCTAGAGCTTTTTCTATCCATAGCATTGTTCACTTCAGAGTTTCCTATCAAGGCCACATACCTCCAGAGGAAAAACTTGTAAGCTCAGGATTGCTTTTGCTTTATTTTCAGTTCTGATTTTCCCTCAATTCATCTGTTACTATTTATTTTTTTGAGGCTTTAAAAACCTAATTCATACCTTTTGGTCTAAGTTTGATAGTCATAATAAGTATAAGAGACAGGTTTTAGTTGTTAATCTTTCCCAAAATTGGTCCTCACCAAAGAGTCTTGAATAGGGTTAAACCATAATAAAAATGATTAGAAGAAATAATGTAGCTGTTCATTAATTGTGTTTGTGGAGAAAGAGAAGGAAGAAAGACAAATATATTATGCAAAACCTGATTTTAACTTTTACTTATCAACTTCAGTCATTGCAAGATTTATTTATCCTTTTCCTATAAATATAATTACAAATTGGATAATCAGTTGCTAAATAGCTATGTTGTCCATATTATAAGATTATTTCTTAGCACTGGGAAGTTAATTTAGGATGGTACATATTGACAGATACTAGGAATTTTGCAACAAGATCATTCATGTGGATACAGAAATAATTTAAGAAAGGCAGAAGACAAAATGGGATTCACTTTTTAATGTTCCTGTATTTCACCAAGAAAATAAAATCTCCGCCTACATCCTCTATGTCCAAGTGTTTTCTAAATAAAGCCTAGCACTAATAAAGATTTAAAAACACTTTCAGTGCTGAAATAATCCATGTCTAAATAAATCTCTTTATACTTAGGCCTAAAATTTTATCATTTAGCACATAGCAACAAGAGAAACAGCAGGTACCCTATACATAGAAGATCCTATCTTTCAATCACATAGATAATCACATGTGGGGGCTTTCCTGAATTATAAATTGACAATATTTATCTTTTTAGAACACAATGATGTATTTTGAATTTCACTAAAGAATTAATCTATGACTTGGGTAGCTATTTATAAGAATTTAAATTTTAAAAAATATAGGTCAAGAGCTACTCAGGTAATAAAAACTAAGGATCTGGAACTTCTAAAGTCATTTGCAGTTAGCTATGGCTAGTTCTTAGAATTTATTAACAAATGAGAATAATGATAAGGATTTTTTTAAAATGTTATTTTACTCTAAAAACATACTCTGTTACTCAATTATGAACTCTGGTCTTTGTCCAGGTGCTAGGTACTGGGATAGAATAATATCAAGAAAGAGTCTGCTTTTCACCTGAGATGATAAAATTCACGTGAGGATCAGTGCCTTGTCCATAGAAGTGTTCAGTAACATTTGCTAAATTCAATCACTTTCTAAAATGTCTAAGTTTGGCACAAACCCCTATATCCATCATGTGCCTCCCTCTCCTACCTCATCACAAACTCTGAAAATAACAGAAACCATTCACATTTACTATGAGAATTATTCTTAAAAAATAAAACCTCTGTGTATCCATTTTTTTCAGTTCTCTGGGGGTGGTTGTGTGCTAAAGCATCACCCAGTAAGGTTTTCATGGTTTCCTTCTCTACTGGCCCCATGAAATAAAACAAATCTAATGATTCAAGTCAAGTCATTTGAGAACAATGCTAGGAGGACAGTTACAGGCTAAGTTATCCAAAAGGAGAAGACTAGAAATCTACTGAATGCATACTATTTTGTGAAAAAAATAAACTAGTTATTTATATACAGTATATGATTACTCCTCAGAGTAAGCCTGTAGGTTGCTATTAATATAATGCCTCAAATAAGGATACTGAGCCTTGAATGAGATAACAGCTAGTAAATGAAGCCCTAGAACATGAATAGGAAATTAATGAGGAAGCAAACTGTTTCTTTTTAGTGTTGATAGCAGCAATTATAACACAAAGGCAAAACAAACATCCTCCAACTTGGCGATGCTTTATGAATACAACTCAACAGTCCCAGCCTACTTCCTTAATCAATGTTCAATGAAATTACATATTTCTAGATGCAAATTCCCTTAAACTGATTCTTAGAGGATGCAGATCATTTTTGTGATGCTGCCCAGAAAGGGAAAAACACCTACTCAGAGAGAAGCTTCCAGTGAAAGATTCCTCCTGCATGCAAACGAAATTAATCTGAACAACAGGTGGGGCTAGTTTCCTTTACAATGGTCCATAGCAGGATGCAGGTTCTCTCTGCAGGCCCGGCTACTCAGTAAGACAAGTCTTTACAGCCCTCGCCTTAGTGACAGCAATTGGAGTTCCTAAATTTCATATCCTTCCAAAGTCCATACTGAATAGGAATTTCAAAACTTGGGATCAGATTTTTAAAACAAAAACTACAGAGATAATTAATGATGATGTAAACATTTTCTGAACATTGTTATTTTCTTTTAATTATATTGGAAAGCAAAATGAAATGACATGAGAAACAACAAACACACTGTTTTTAGTCATCACGGTGTAAGTTCTTATCCCTTGTCTGCTCAGTTCTGCTTCCAGCAGTGTTTGCAATATAAACCCAAATCAGGCTTGCTCATTTAACTATGAAGAAAGTTGCTGCCTTATTTTAAATGAAAGCTCTACAACAGAAATTCCAGAGACTGTCTTGCCACCCTTACACATGTGGTTGCAAAAATCAGAAAGGGGGAAATCAACAGTGTGTGAGAGACAGCTGCTTGGAGCAGAGGGTAGGAAATACTCCTCACAAGCTATGAGTTAGTTGCACCAACAAAACACCAAGGTTAGGAGTTACTGTGGGAGGACCATGCAGCTGCCACCCTCATCATCCTAGGAGAGATTGTAGTTACAAAATTTAGAATTAAAGATTAAAGAATTAGGAAAGGCCACCTGCCTATTTGTGAAAAGAGCCAGGCCTGAAGGCTGGCCTGGGCATAGAGGCTGCTGCCCCTGGGGACAGAGCTGGGGTGACTGGACGGTAGCTGTGGTCATAGAAAGTTTACGATAAAAAGATGTTGGCACCAGAAACTGGTGCTGTTAACCCAGGCCCAACCAGACCAAGGCATCATTTCTCCAATGAGATGGCTGCCAGCACTCAAGGAATAGTCTAGGAGGCAGGAAACTGTTATGCAATCCTTTGGGTGTCCGAGGACCCTGCTAGAGGGGTACTACAGAGACACAGAATAACTGGCCCTAACAGACTGATTGACCTGAGAAAATATCTGTAGCTGACCTTTGTTAATAACCATGCTGGTTGGTTAATTTTATTTCAAGAGGTTGTGTTTTAAAATTGAAATAATCAAATGATTAGAAAAAAATGAGATATTGTATCCCATGTGATTCAAATGTATGATATGTCAAGGTCATTGTACTGTCATGTGTAACTAATTAAAACAAATTTAAAAAATAGGAAAAAAAAAGAATTATGCTCTTCAAAAGGAGAGATACTCAGAGAATTTTGTTTGATCCTCCCACTGTCCTCACCACAGCCTGAATATTAAATATTAAATGATGCTTAAAGTATGATAGAGGTTCACTGGGGGATTTATCTCAATGAAAGTACCATTGACTTTCATTGGCTTAATTCATATACTTAGAAAAGGGAATTGATTAGAGACAAACATCCAGAGTAATTCTACATATTATCATCTCCCAGGTGGGTCTCAGAGAGATGTCATCCCTTCTCTAGACATTTTAGATATTTTTAGTGGGTCTAAAAAACCCATCCCCAATTGTCAATGAATATTTCACTTCCTATGTGAAACAAGCTGAGTAAGGGGATAACATTTAAAAAGCTGAACAAGTTACTAAAATATAAGATAATTCATACTTGAGAAATAAGGGTAGTACCAATCTGACATTAGCATTAACATCTGCCAAAATCTCTTTGTCTTCAAGTTCATGCTTAGCCTGTGGGTAGCACAATGGCCCAATTTCTATACTGCTGTCATTTCTGACACTCTCACATCACCATCCTATCAAAAAAACAGCATAACCTCAGTAAAATAAACAAGGTGGTTCTTAGGATTTCTGCTACTCTCAGAATGTGTCACAGACACAGGTAGTGTGTCAGATCTGATGAGTGAAGACCCTCCTAGGTACAGTATTACACTGTGAAAACAGTGAGTTAAAGTAGAGATGCATATTTATTATTCAAACAGTAAATGATGCCATAAATAATGATGGTTGTGAAAACTGTTAAGTTATTGTAAAATTATTAAGGATTTTCAATAAAACTAAGTAGAAAAATGGTTTATTTTTAAAATGAATATAAAACATTCAATGTAGATGACTTCAAAAAGAAAGCAGTTAGAGCCAATAAATACTCATTACATTTTAAAATAATATAAAGCTAAATAATCGATTACATCGTAATTTTGACATTTGTAGAATTTTTCCACAAATTAGAATTCATAAGTTTAAATATAATTATCCTTGAGAACTACATTCCACTATTGAGTATTTGATAGCAGTTAGGTCTTGAGATTTTTCAGGAAAAATTCCTGCTTAGGAATTCTTCACATATGTAAGAATAAATTAATAATGGCAAAAATTTACTTTGCAACTCAATTTTATTAGCAGGAAAAACTCTAAATTATGCATAACATTTAAATCATCTTTGCTCCAGATATTATAAAGACTAGGAAAAAACTACAAAGAAAAATGTATTTGAGAAAAAAGAATATTTTACTTCCTTTAATCAAATTCAAAAACAACAGACTTTGAAAGAAGACCTAGAAGATCCTTCTTTAAAGTACTATGTCAATGAAGGGTAAAGTTTAACAAAAATCTTGTTGAAATGATTGCCATTATACATGGATGCCATTTTCAAGAGTTGATAACATTCCTAAATTGATATACCTAACTATGAATGCTAATACAAAACTATTTATGTTCCAGTTATTGATATTTACTGAAAAACTTGTTTTCTCATTTGTTTAGCCATGAATAAGAAAGTTAGTGACATTATTAAATGTACCTATTGAAAGTGAACACCATTTAATATTGCAAATATACTTTGTGACCTTTTGTGCTAAAGGGAGACTAGCAATTTATAGCATTGAGAAAATCTGGTTTGTACTAGAATGTCTAGCTTTGTAATTTAATAACATTAGTGATTAACAAAAAGCTTGTTAATTTTTACATAAAATTTTAGATGTTGCTATTCCAACACTTAACATCATCAACTCAATATTTATCTTGGCTAGCCATTAACAAACTATGCAGTACACCACTGAAAAATGAATGCAAATTTCAAATAAAAACAAAATAGTACAAACTCCTGAAGTGGTCTTAGAAAATATGTAGGGAAATGTTTTATTATACAGATAAGGAAACTATGAGTTCAGAATCAGACATTAAATGTAGGAGCTGATCCCATCATTCATCCCTTAAAATTCCTATCCTGCCATATGTGCATCCCTAGAATAAGTTATTGACAAATCCTTACATTTTTTTCCATTGAACCATAAACCATAAACATCAGAAGAGCATTTTAAGTCTGAGACGCACAGTCCTGATCCCTCTGTGTTTGCTCACTGGAAGAAGGGAGCCATATCCACAAATTGCTAGACCAAACCTTATTGATAATACACAGGCCATTTCTATAGTTTTCCTTCCCCAATAATGAGAGCCATGTTCTTTAGACATTAAGTGAAAATTAATAAATTAAAAATATCAAAAAGCAGTGAAAAGCTGGATTATTTAAAATAGTTTGGACATACTATGAATGCTAGTTCATTAAGAACCACAATTAAAGGCCATTGCTTCCTAAAAGTCATAACAACAAATTAAAGGAAAACTAAATGAATTTTACAAAGACAAGAAAAAAGATTTCTTTGAGCAACTATAATTCAGGGCTTGTTACTGTAGTTTAGCCCTAATAATAAAAACAGGATAAGTTTAAGTTTACATCTTTTAAGAAAAGTTATCTTCAAGTGACAATAAAGTGTTTATTTGATGTTATCTATAAAGAAAACTTCAGTTGTATTCTTCTGCTAAATTAAAATGTCAATTACACAATGATTTTAATGTATAATACTAGATGCATCAGATTATATCTGTTTATACATAAGTATGTATTCATCCATTCATCTTTCCATCTTTTTATTCAGAAATGTCCACACAAATGTGTAATAGGATTTACCTGTCTAATGTGAGTTTTTCTGTGTGTTTTGATGTGAGGCCTTTTTAAAACTAGTTTAATGTATTGCTTACATTGCTTTTATCAAAACAACATAGTAACTTTTCTAAAAGTAAACAAACAAACAAACAGATAAACCCGCAAGCAAAAATTCCAGCATAGTAAAGTTAACTCTAAAAAATAGAAATATGGATTCACTATATGTTAATCTATGTATATTTCAGCATTTTTAACACTTAAAAAATGAAACATTCTCTCAAATTTAGCAGAGAAATATAGAATGCAAAGTGATAGATGTCCTGTCTTCTCCAACATCCCATTCCCATTCCACAGAAGTTACCACTGTTGTGTACCCTTTTTTTCTGGAAACCTCATATATATGTATAACTATGTACAGTCATCCCTCAGTATTCAAGGAAAATTGGTTCCAGGACTCCACTGTGGATGCCAAAATCCATGGATGCTCAAGTCTCTTATATAAAATGGCATAAGAATTTGTGTACAACCTATGTGTATCTTCCCATGAGTTTTAAATCATCTCCAGATTACTTATTATATCTAATACAATGTAAATGCTATATAAATAATTGTTTTACCATGTTGTTTAGGGAGTATAGACAAGAAAAATTCCATATGTATTTAGGCAAAATTATAATTTTTCTCAAATATATTCAAGCCATGGTTAGTTGAATTTATGGGTATGAGACTCATAAAAAAACAGAAATTATGACATATCTGTAGATGTTCTTTATACAAGTGGCACCAAACAATTCTAAAATTCTTTCTAAACAAGTTAAAAACTTTTTTGTGAAGTGAATTTATTTACCACTCTTTATTTTCTAAACAATTTTTGGATCACTTTCACTCACAGTTTCAACAAGATACTGCAAAATTCCTTTCTCATTGTAGGCTTAACATGTATATTAAAGAAAATTTTATTTATTAATCTTTTTGTGACTGACTCTTCATTCAGATTTTCAGTTCTTTGTTAATTTTGTGATTATCAATTGTGGATTCCAGACTTTTGGGTCCCACAAGACTCTCAGAGTTGTCAACTAACTGCAGGGCTTGGTAAAGAGGGAAAATTAAGGTGGAGGCAACTTTATTTTAATAAAACTTCATTGGCTTCCAGGCTATTTCCCAACCATCTTCCAAAATATACGGGGCATTGTGTATATTAGTTCCACTCATGATAATTCCATGCCAAAGCAAAACAGAACAGCAGAATACTGTAGCCTTGCTTCATTCCTTTGTTTTTCCTCCTTCTTTGCAAGCTACAGGGTCTCCCTCCTTGCCCACCACCCAAAACTTAGAATTCGCAGTTCCAAGACTTAGACTTGTTTTCATCAGTTTTCTTGAATGCAAAGGCTCCCTTTGGAACTTTCCACTCACTCCCTTTAATATGGCAGTAAAGTTCTTATCGTTTTGCAGGGGGAAAGGTGTGAGGCTATAGCTTTCTCTATTCAAGAAGTTCATGTAATGGAAGTTTCCAATAGGAATGAAATTGCTGTAGTAGCCTCTGTCACAGAATGCAACTGAAGCTGCTTAAGAAACTGCTCAGGAATGACAGTTTGGGTAGATAGGAGAGCAGAGCATTATGCTCAGAAATTATTTGAAAGACTTAGCTAAAAAAAAAAAAGAGGTGGCATCAAGTGCTTTTTCACTGCACTGTAAGAACTCTATTCTGTCTCCTGCAAGTAGTTACTTCTGTGTCTTTGGATTCAAATTTACGCTACAGCATTCCATCCAAGTAGGGAAACTGGTTAATGTGAAATCAGTGGTGGCTACAAGGTCATCCCCAACAGCTTATGTCCCAGAGAAAGTCTAATGTTAATCTGCAGCTACACTCTTCCATCAGTCTCTGATTTCAGTTAAGTGAAGCTCAAGAATCCTGCTTCAGGGGTTTGGGTTGTGGCTCAGTGGTAAAGCGCTCACCTAGCATGTGAGGTCCTGGGTTAGATCCTCAGCACCACATAAAAATAAATAAATAAAATAAAGGTAAACACACACACACACACACACACACACACACACACACACACACACCAACCCTGCCTCAGGCATTTCCTTTTTCTAGAGAATTCTAAATGTTTGCTTCTCTACTTGAAAGTATTCTATCCAGGTGGCTTTGAAATCTCAGGACCAATGGGTCGCTCTTTGGGTCATGGCACAGTCTCCCTCTCCTCAACTTTTTCCCTGACTATTTGGAAGGACTAGGGTGGCTCCTGGTTTGAAATTCCAGTAGCTGGTCACCAGTGGGTACAACTCAGCAATTAAAACGCCAAGGCCTGTTTCTGCAGAAAAGCTGGAGATGCTTTGCCCTGAAGCTGCACAGAGAACAGATGAACTGCCAGCCAAAGGCAGAGCAGTCCATCATACTCACTTGCAGCTGTTACCAAATTTGCTCGCTTGCTTTCCTGCAAATTCCAGGGTTTTTCTTTGCTGTACTATAAATCAAGTTTTCTTCTAATTTTGTGGAATTTGGTCTTTCTATGTTTTATAAGAAATCTGGAAAACACTTAAGTCTTATAACATCCCTTCACTCTTTTCTTTCAAGCCATGTCTTGAACTATGTGTCCAAGAAAAACATAGCAATGTGATTCTAAAGGAATTCTAAGAAAAATATCAGGTAGCATCTGTAAAATTTGATTACATAACTAAAATCAGTTAAAATGTTCCAAATGTACTTTCTAAAGATTTCCTGAGATGTGACCCAGTTAAGCATTCAAGTCCCTTGATACGTGACCATAAATGATTTTCCAATATTGAAAATATGTGCATAATTATATGCATATGCATCTGTTTCAGTATGGTAACAAATATAAGGTACAAATGCAAAAGATAATATGAAAGGTTATACTGAAACAAATTTTGAAAGTTATGCTCTCAATACACATTAACCTATGATTTTTTAAAATCTCCTTATTTTGAGTTATAATGGTAATAACAGCACAGATTGTGGCTCAATAGCTAAATGAATTAAAACAATTAATGTTAAAACATTGACATACTGTGGACTCATTCATTTCACACATGAAATTACTATACCACGTACAGTAAAAAATATGTATGTGATTATAAGTTCTAGAGCTACAATTACTTTAATCTGAGTACTGACATTTTGCAGGACCAGATGATTCTATGTTATCATATTAAATAGAATTTAGTCAAATAATATGTCAATATAATTTTCAGGTAAACAAACATTGTTCTATTTACTCTGAGAGATCCCTCTCCTCTGCTGTAAGTGGATTGCATTAATTCTAGAATAAATTGAATATACTGTAGTTTGAATATACTTTAGAACACCTAATGGAACTCTCTAATACTAGATTTACCTTTAAATGTCAAAGTTTCAACATTACAGATATATCTGTGTATTTCTTCCTTGTTAAGTAAATAATCTGATTTTAAGCTTGGCACAGAGGGAGAAATAAAGGCTCTGCTAATATTACCAACAGGCTGGCTGGAAGTAGTAATATTTATGTATTGGGCATGCTAATTAATAAATGTTTAGAAGAAAATTATATGGAGTCCAAAGATTCAGGACATTCTCCAAATTAAGCAATGACTCAAGTTCATAAGTGTGCATGGTAAAATTATGAAAATTGAGGTTAATAAAATATTGCGATCAATAGATTTTTGATGATTCTGAAGGCTTTCAAGTGTCTTGCAGTGACTTATAGCTATACATGTGTACATGTTTTGTTGCACATTTTATTAATAGAGCTTAATAAATAGAGCTCTTTTAAAATTATACTTTTCCATAAAAGACCAATTTTAAATATATTTTGAATGTTTACTAGAGCAATACTATGACAAAATATAACATTATTTAAGTGGAGTTTTCATATGTAATACAATTTCAAGAACAATAATAATAAATTTTTAGCAAAAGCAATCAACTTGCATTCATTGAGATAAGGCATTATACTAGTTGCCTTAATAAATTCAAAGGAATGACCTGATCATAGAAAATTCACAAGAAACTGCAATGAAAGTGAACTCAAAAGGGCTGCTGGCCAGGTCAATATACAAAATAAACTGTATTTCATAATACAAAGAAAAATTCAAAAAGTAAAAATACCATTTAAGATAGCATCAAAACATCAAATACCTAGAAATAAATCTAATAAAATTGCATTAAAATCTCTACTCCAAAATAAAACCATTATTAACTAAAATCATACCGAAGTTATTCATTCTCACGGAGTGGAGAGCTTGACATGTTGTTAAGATGTCAATTTTTAACAAATTCATCTATGGATTTCATGAAATAGCATTCAAACCCCTAGAAAGTTTTTTTGAGAGATAGGTGATTTTCAAGATGATTCCAACATTTAAATAAAAATGAGAATGATTTAGAGTAGTCAAGACTGTCTTGAACATCTACTAGAAAGTTGAAAGCATTTGATAGTGAGTAAAGATAGGAAAATAGACAAAAGGGGCATAATATAGGACAGAAATAGACCTACACATACATTATTTATGCCACAGTTGCCACTGCAAATGAGTAGGAGAAAAGAATACTCTTTGTAATAGGAAATCTATAGGAAATTATTATCTGTGTGGAAAATATAAACCTTGACCCTTACTGCACATCATAATCAAAAAATGAATTTCAGAAGGATCATAGATCTAAATGCAGAAGTACACCCAAGTTTCTAGAAAAAATTAAAATAGTTGCATGATTTAGGGACAATAAATGTACATGACAAAGTACTTGTCTCTGGAATATAAAAATAATTCCTCCAAATCAAGAAGAGGAGAAAACCATAAGCAAGACAATTTTTACAAAGGTAAAATTTGGGCAAGGGTCTTCACAAAAATCCATATTCAAACAACAGCAGCCCATGAAAATGTGCTAAACATCATTAGTTATCATGAATATGTAACCCTACTTTACATCTACCAGAATGGCTAAAATGAAAAATACTGTTTATACTAAGCATCGGCCAGGATGAGGAATATTGGAATCCCCATATATCATCAATGCAAATATAAACCAGTTCAACCACTTTGTTAAAACAGTTTAACAATATCAACTAAAACAAAGTACATGCCTACTTATAGCAATTAATCTTTGGATATAAAACCAAGAGAAATAAAAAGGCATCTCCAACAAATGATATGTTCATGAGTGTTTATAAAGCTGTATTTATAAGAGCCCCAGGCTAAAATACATTCCAGGATCTCTATCAATATAAGAATGAATAACAATGTATTATTTATCCATATAATTGAATACAAAAAAGCTATTAAAAAGTACTAATAAACCTAATAAGTGTATAGAAACAAAAACAGCATGGCATTTGGCACCAAAACAGACAAAAAGACCAATGGAACAAAACAGAAGACACAGAGACACATAAATACAGTTATCTCATACTAGACAAAGATGCTATAAACATATCTTGGAGAAAAGATAGCCTCTTCAACAAATGGTGCTGGGAAAAATGGAAATCTATATATAGAAGAATGAAATTTAACCCCTATCTCTCAGCCTGCACGAAACTCAACTCAAAGTGGATCAAGAACCTACACATTTTACAAGAGATCCTTTGCCTACTAGAAGAAAAAGTAGGCTGAAATTTCCATCATGTCAGCTTAGGAACCAAATTCCACAACAAGATGCCTTCACTTTAGTGCAGGAAGTAAAATCAAGAATCAATAATTGGGATGATATCGAACCAAAAAGCTTCTTCATAGTGAAGGAAATAATAAAGAATGTGAAGAGAAAGCCTGCAGAATAGGAGAAAATCTTTGCCACCTGCACCTCAGATAGAGCATTAATCTCTAGGATATACAAAGAACTCAAAAAACTTAACACCAAAAAAATAAATAAGCCAGACAATAAATGGGCAAAGGAACCGAACAGACACTTCATAGAAGAAATAAAACTCATCAACAAATATATGAAAAAATATTCAGCATCTCTAGCAATTAAAGAAATGCAAATTAAAACCATACTGAGATTCCATCTCACTCCAGTCAAAATGGAAATTATCAAGAATACAAGTAACAATAAATGTTGGTGAGGATGTGGGGGAAAAGGTACACTCATATATTGCTGGTGGGACTGAAAATTGGTGCAACTACTGTGGAAAACAGTAAGGAGACTTCTCAGAAAATTTGGAACGGAACCACCATTTGATCCAATTATCCCATCCTTGGCATATAGCCAAAGGACTTAAAATCAGCATACTATAGTGGCTTGGCCATATCATTGTTTACAGTAATTCAATTCACAATAGCGAAGCTATGGAACCAACCTAGATGCCCATCACAAGATGAATGTATAAAGAAATTCAGGTCTACATATACAATGGAATATTAATCATAAAGAATAACTTTATAAGTACATGTATGAATACACAAATGGTTTGACTCTCCTTTGTGTTCAACCAGAGACACGAAAAATTGTGCTCTATTTATGAAATATGAATTGAATCACATTCTGTTGTCATATATAACTAATTAGAATAAACAAAATTTTTAAAAAATTAAAAATACTGAAAAAACACACTAAAGAAAAAAAGAATAACTTTATGACATTTTCTGGAAAATGGATGGCTCTGGAGACTATCATGCTAAATGAAATAAGCCAATCCCCAAAATCTAAATGTCTAATGTTTTTGCTGATATGTGGATGCTAGCCCACAACAGGTCAGAGAAGAGGGAAAAAATAGAAGTTCAATGGAATAGATGAAGGGAAATAAAGGAAAGGAGAGATAGGAATAGGAAAGATAATGGAATGAATCTGACAAATTTCCTGTGTACATATATGAACATACCACAATGGATCTCTATATCATGTACAACCACAATATTGGCATCCTAATTAGAATAAGATATACTCCATGTTTATATGTCAAATTATATTCTACTGTAATAGAGTATATATAGTATATATTATATATAATGTATATATAATATATGCATAATATATTTTATATTATATTCTTTCTATATAATATATATATATATAACACATAAAAATGAATAACTTAAAAAACTACTGACACATGTCAGAATACAGATGAAATTTTTTAAAAATATTTATTTTTCAGGTGTAGATGGACACAATACAATGCCTTTATTTTTATGTGGTACTGAGGATCGAACCCGGGTCCCGCCCATAATAGGTGAGCTCTCTACCACTGAGCCACAATTCCAGCCCCCAGATGAAATTTTTTAAAAGACTTTATACTCAGAAATAAGATACAAAGAACATATGTATTTTTTAATTCCTTTGTTCTTTGCTCATCAATAGACAAAATGAGTAGAGCGTATCAGTTGAACTAGTATTTGACTTTCAAAGAGGAATAGAAGAATTATACAGGAACATCTAGGATAATGACATTGCTCCTTATTTTCTGCATGGTATTTACACAGGAGCAAATATGTAAAAATGTTTATGATATACTACTTAATATCAGTGTATTAGACTGAATATAAATGACACACAATTAAGAATGAAGAAGTTCGAAAATGAGATACAGTACTTCCACCTTTTAGTTGTAAAATTGGGAGATAAATAATTCAGTTAATCCTCTGACCATGCAAAAGTTGTTCTCCCACAAGTTTCTTCTAACTTACCCTGTAGAGAACAATGGGAAAGAACAAAGGCAATTTATGTTGAGATCTTTCTAAATTCCAAATAGGAAAACTGAATTACAAATGTATGTTCTATAAGATAGACTGTGACAAAATGTACCAACTCTATTTCTATTTGTCCTTTAAGACTGCAAACACAAACATATCAGCAATTGTGCACAGATAAGTTGTTTTCTGCTACCTTCTTCTGAATCTCAACCCTAAGATGAAGGAAATAGCTGGGATCTTCAGTAAACAGAACAGAAGCTACTCATAAATATTCACAAATTCTAATAGTCTCCTCTACACTATGGCATCTTAGAATCTTCTGGATTAAGATGTTTCTTAGAGTTTGAAATCTTACAAGCAAGCATTTGTATATCTGATGTCATTTCTTTTGGAAATCTTGGAGAGAAATATAAAATAACAAATCATTAAATAACTCCTGTGGCAGTACTGTGGCTGTGTGTCCCTGCAGAGACAGATAATTGCAAAGGCCATGCTCACAATAGCTTTTGATTGTGGCCATTTATTGTTATTACCAACTTCAGTTCTCCATCCCCCAATTCCTTTCTTAAAAAGTTATCATATTTGCTATTCATAGAATCAGGACTTTAATTGGGTGGGTTCTTATACCCAACACTTAAAAAAAATTAAATGGGAATGGAAATGACTCAGAATGAAAAATGACAAAGTAGATATTTGGTGATAAGGAGAGAAATTCTCAAAAAATTTTTCCTGTTATAATCCCAAGAGCATTAAGAAGTCAATGGTAGAATCAAATCAATTGTGCAACATATGTTTGTTATGACCTTAGTCTGACAAAATAATTTAGGAAATCCGTTGGAATTTTTTGAAGTAGGATCTGATTTGTATTGCTGAAAGCAGTTTGATAGTTATTTTGTGAAAATATTCTTTAAAGTAGTTGAATGGTTCATTTTTAAAGTAAAGAAATACATTATTTCATATGGCTCTGGCAAGCCAGAATCAAAAAGGAATACATGCATTTGCTTTTTCTAACAATAGGCTTTGATAGATTTGTTTATTCCTGAAACAGCCTCTCTCTCAAGACAATTTCTCAATCATTGGAAATCAGAATGTTTTGCCTAGTTCATTTTCATATTTTGGATTAGGCTTTCCCAAATCATGTTTAATTTTAGACTTGTCTTTGCTATACCCATGTCTTCACACACTGAACCACATCAGACACAGAATTATAAAGCTGCTATTAATGAAACATTATATTCAATAAAACTCTTGTATTTTAAAATGAAATGCAAGTTCAGATTAAACTTAACTAATAGATCCAAATAAGAATGATCAAAAGAAAAACAAGACTTTTTTCCTACTTGTGAGGTGGCAGCTGACTTATCTTGCCAGATTCTTTTGAGCATTTGAGTAGTGGAGAAAGATGTCCAAAACTTACATGGATCACATGCAGTCAAATCATAACTCATGAAAATAAGACATTCATATTCTTTATTTCTTGTTATGCCCATTTAGTCTTATATGTTTGATTACAAGATCTGATATAATAACTCTGTGAAAGAGGAAATTACATGTGTATAAATATCATCTACAAAGTAGGGATTGTATTACCAAACTTTATACATACTTCTGATTATGGATTATGTACTGAATTTGACAAGGAAATACCATGAATACATTGTTGAGTATGCAATTTAGTAGGTACAAGAGGTTCTGATGACTGTAGATAACAATTTACTGTACATTTTAAAAAGCTAAAAGAAAGAAGATTTCACCATAAAGAAATGACAAATGTTTGAGGAGATGACCTCTCAGCCTGATGCACATTACACAACGTATACATGTATTGAAATAATACATGGTACCATATCAGTATGTATAATGATCATGTTTTTATGTTTAGTTAAAAATAAATTTGAAAATTTTTAATTTTAAGTTAAATTTTAAATTTTTTTAAAAAAATAACTCAGGGCTAAGAAAAAGTTTCACTTCCCCCAGGAACTATAATATTTTTTCTTCTGTAATAATAAAACTTATGTGGACAAACACATAACTCTTTTCATTTTGGTTTTAAGGAAGCTCAGAGACAAATTAGAAGGTCAATTGTATCAGATAGACTTCTGTAGTTTTTCCTAATACAGTTTTCTATTTATATTCGCATATTCCATAGCCCCTAAATGATCTATAATTTCATCACAGTTTTGTTGCTTGAGGGTTTGTATGAACTGTCTAAAATCTTTTATGGTATAAGATATGGAGAAATATTGGTGAGAAATAGGTAACAGGTTGTATTACCTTGCTGGAGCTTTATAACAAACCTAGCAACTTAAACAGAAGAGACGTGTGATCTCACAGTTCTGGAGCCTGGAAATCCTAAATCAATGTGGTAGCAGGATTGGTTCCTTATGAGTGCTATGAGGAAAAACCTGTTCCAGACCTCTGTTCTGGCTTCTTGTGGTTTTCTAGCCATCTTTGGTGGTATTCCTTGCTTTGAAGATACATTACCCATTCCTTGATTGGTAGATCTTTGTAGATGTATCACCCTGATCTCTGTCTTCATATGACCCTATGGGTACATTGGTCTCTGCATCCAAATTTCCTCTTTTTTATATGAACACATTCATGTTGGAATGGGATAAACCCTAATAACCTCACCTTAAGTTGACCATTTTCAATGATTTTATTTCCAAAAAGTCACATTCACCCATAATGGGGTTTAGGATTTCAACAACTTTTGAGGGGAACACAATGAAACCCAAAATTTAAAGAAGGAGTGAGAGGACAAACCGGAAGTAAATCATATCCATGTGTCTTCAAATTCCATGCTGTTCCTACTCTACCATGTAAGCTTCCTTGTATCTTCTCATTCCAACTTAGCTTGACCATTTCTTCTCCTGCCTACCCTTCCTGTTACTTGGCTTTACCAATATCTCCAGCACTCACCTTGCCATATCAAGAATATGACCAACCAAGGTAGAGGCAGATGTGACTGGCTCCTTTTGAGTTCACTTTACCCCAGCATTTTGCATGATAATTTGTGAAAGAAATTGGAGATGTGAGGTCTGAGAGTGTACTGCTATTGTCTAGATTTTATTAATATACATCCATAATAATAATCAGGGCATGATTATTAATTTTTTCTCCCTCAAGTTGGCTGTGTGAAAATGCAGCTTCTTTCTTTTTGCCTGTAGTGTGCTGCATCTTTCTCTTGACTCCCATTCTGTGGTATAGGTGGATTAATGATGTTATCAAAAGGGGCAGGGGTAGGACTATAGTTAGTGCAATCAGGTCAATTGCACTAAAATTAGTTCAACCCAATAATTTCAATCACTTCACATTTTCCCTTATTCCTCTGTTAATCTTCAAGATTGCATTGAGCGTACAGAATATAGTGAGTTTCAGGACCACAGGAGAGTGGACAGACAGGGTCTCCAAATTTGGAAACGTCTCAGGTGTGGGTTGTCTCCTGAATAGAGCCTACCTGGGATCTGATGCTAGAGTCTGGCAGCCAGTGTCTTGCAGCTCGATTGGGACAAAGTGGTTTTCTCTTCCTCCTGATAGCATTTCTTTCAACAAATATAAAATACTTTTCCATTCCTGGACAAAGCTTGGAGAAGGAATACTGTCCTGTCTTTCCTATTTTCCTCTCTTCTCATATTCCTCAGATCAGAAGAGGTGAACTTCCCTCTTTTCTCTTTCTATCTAAGCAGGTCATCCCTTATGTAAAACTGTATGATCTAGTCTATCCACCAATCATAGTGAGTTGATTTTTTTTTTTTTAGAGAGAGAGAGAGAGAGAGAGAGAGAGAGAGAGAGAGAGAGAGAGAGAGAATTTTTAATATTTATTTATTTTTCGGCAGATACAACATCTTTGTATGTGGTGCTGAGGACCGAACCCGGGCCACACACATGCCAGGCAAGCGCGCTACCGCTTGAGCCACATCCCCAGCCTTTCCTCTGTTGATAGTCTGGCTTTCATGCCTCCTGTCCACGCATGCTCTGAAAATTCCCCATTAGGGATGTTAAAAGCTGGATTTCATTTTTCTTTCTCTTTGCACGTCTCCTTTAACAATCCTAAATCAGTTTTCCATGATGGATGCTTCAGTTCAGTTGTGAGAAAGTCATGCAGCCACACAAATGCAGAGGAGAAAGCAATTCTCATTCTCAATCTCTGTCTCTCTCTTGCTCTCTCTCTCTCTCTCTCTCTCTCTCACACACACACACACACACACACACACAAATATTTTCTACATTATGTAATAATCTATACCACATCTTGAGCTTTCACTAAGTGCCCAATATGGCACTAGGAACTTAGCATGTATTAGGTCATTTAATCTTGGCAACAACTCTGAAATGTGAAACTCTTAAGTCCCATTTTCCAGAGAAAGAAACAGAGGTTTAGAAGAAAGATGTCATTTTTCTCATGTTCAATTACTTAGTTTATTTGTGAATTACTTACCAATAGTCAATCAAAAAATAAACCTAAGTAATTCTCTATTTTTTTCTTATTTCAATATAAAAAGGTCTAAGTACCTGAGCAGCACCTCAACTTCGGGTTCCACTGAAATTCTCACAAAGCTCATATTCTTGTAAAGCTATGCTACATAGCCTCTATTATTCCCATCTGAGATTTCTACCAGGCCGGAAACACTCTACAGTCAGCAATTCCACAAGCTACCCTCTCCCTTGATGTCACTGTGCTCCTAAGTATCAACTGCAACTCTCCCACTGACAAGTGACATTGATGCTCATTTTCTCTATACAAAAACTGACTCCCATAGATGTCCTGTTGCCTAAGCATTGTTTGCACCTATTACATGTAACTATCATCAATAATCTATTAGCATCCAGCAGCTTCATCTGTTGCCTTCCATGCACATCTCTTTGCCCATCATTTTCCCCAATCTCACTCTCACTTTGTGTTCTGAAAATTTTATCTGTTTTTCCTTTGTTTCACATATGATTTGACCTGACAGATACTATTCTAGCTGCCACAGATTTTCAGCATTCATTCAGAAAACAAAACCTCTTCTAAAAGTAAGCACAGTTGCCTAGCATAGTGGTGCATGCCTGCATTCCCAGATGCTCAAGAGGATGAGACAGGAGAATCCTGAGTTCAAGACAAGCCTCAGCAACATAGTGAAACTCTATCTCCAAAAAGGGGGATGGTGCTGGAGATATGGCAAAGCACTAGGGTTCAAACCCTAGTACCAAACCCAGCAGCAAAGAAACACAAAATGAAGGACAGTTGATGAACAAAATATGGAGGGGAATCTCACTTCATCAAGTGAGATCATTTTAGAATTATGGTTACTTGGAGACTCCAGGTAAATTTACTTGGCTTCCAAGCCAAGCAGTGTACATGTAAAGCAAAAATCAACTCTTCCAAATTCCCCAGGTTTTCTACATCCTCCTCCAACTAGTTACTCTGAAGAAGGAAAGAGAGAATAATTTCAGAACCATCCACAAGTGACATTGTATATCCTCAGAGAAGAATTTGGACAACAATTTTTATAACAGTACAATTTTTGACAAAATAATAATAACTATCAGTTGCAAAAGTGTCAGGAAGCAACAATGGAAAAGAGAAGTTTAAAAAGGAGTGTCTGATAACAGGGCTTTTTAGGTTTGTTGGTTTAATCATTCTGAGGTTTTGATGAATACCTAACCTTACAGAATAAGATGGTGGACAAAGGGTTACTCTAGCAATGCATAAAGGCTGTTGCTATTGTGCTGTCTTGAACGTAACTGCAAATGAAACCTAAATCTTGAAGGATACTTTAGAAGTTTGGTCTTGCTAAACTGGCTACCATTTCAAGAAAATCTAGTAATTCAATTTTATGGTCCTAAATTGAAAAATACCTGTATATTCCTCAATATACTAAAGAAAAACCAATTCATGGGCTCTGTGGGAAATGTATACATATTTTCTTCAAACTACCTTAATGCTATCCTAGGTAAGGAACTATAGGTATTTCCCACTCAAAGTCAATCTTTATATGTAATCTGTTTGCCTTGTTTTATTACCCATTGCACTTTGGTATCCTAGTATCTTGGCTTGGCCAATCAGTTATTTCAGAGAATACTTCCTCTGAAATACTACTTTTTAAAGCAAACATCTAATAATCTAATTGAATAACAGAGAATTCTTTTGACAATGCTGAGTATTCAATTTCTGGTTGCAAGTGATTTCCATCATCCTTCTAAAACACAATAGGACCTCAGGTTTAATACATTATGGAATCAAAAATAAAACACTACCTCAATTTCTCTTTACTCTCACAATTGTAACTTTCTGAAGATAACACCAGCCACACATAACAACATCACAAAAACATGTCAATGTTAAGGGGTAAATTATTTTCAAAGAAAATCAATCACCTGGAGAACACATAACAATGGGCAATGCTGAAAAAGCAAACTATTGAAACCAAGAAGAAAACAAAACAGTAACTCATTTCAATGAAACTGACATTTTAAGCAATAAAGAACAAGTGGCATTAAAGGCATCGGAAAATGACCATTCTCTTCTATTATGCAATCTGAGGATTAAAAACTAACAGCAGCATAACAAACATGTGCTCAACTTGCTTGATGTTACTTGATTTAAAAGAAAGAAGGATTTGTATACTGAATCTTCCTTTATTGTTCTATTTCTAGGTATAAGAAAAACTAATGGAGAAAGGTTAGGGAGAATGAAGTGAGAAGGGGCTATACTATAAATCTGCTCTACTGGGATCATCTGCATGGGGTTGAAAAACAACCCAGGGGTTTATTCAATGAATGTGATAAAATATGTACACTCTTTGCCTTGTTTTCTTTTAGAACATTACATGTTGAACTGTACGATGATATTGACTTTATCTTAATTATAACGCGCTTCCATTTCTGTGATAACTTAACAACAATAAACACAACACTTAAACCTTCTAATTTGGTATGAAGTCATTAAGAATAATTCTCAAGCTATTGTTTAAAGAGACTTTTAAAGGGCAGGTGCCTAGGAAAGCAGACATCCCGCCACTGAATGAATCTGATTTCAGCTCTGACTATCAGCAGGTTACATCACCCTCTCTATCATGAATGCCAAGAAAATGTTGATCCTTGCCATAAAATGCATAACTGATGCATGGGGCTCTCTTTCTGGGTTTCCCCAATCAGATCAGAGTTATTCTTAATGTTACAGGGAAGCAGAGGAGAACAGAGTGGAGGGATGGCTGTGAGTGAGTCATAAGCTGTACCACTATCCAGTGACTTTCCCTAATAAGTAAATTAGGCCTTCAACACTGAGAGAACACCTTAGTCATTAAGACAATAAACCTAATTAGCTAAAAAATAACTAGGAATTTGAGAAAATCTATACAATGGATAAGATCTTATATGAAGATTTTAAAATAAGAGCTGGTTCAGAGAACATGATATCAGAGTCTCAGGAATAAGATTAGAGACTCCCCAGATCTTGAAAAACAGACTGAAAGTTGACCAGATTGGACAAAAACTATCCCATTATGTATAATAGTTAAGGATTTCTGTTATATTTCTATCACTATCAAAAATACCTGAAATAATCAATTTTATAAGGCGAAAAAGGTTATTTTGGCTCACAATTTTGAACATTTTAGTTCATAATTCACTGTCTCCATTGCTTCTGGGCCTGTGGCAAGGCGGTGCACCACAGGAAACATGTGAGGATGCAAAGCCATTCACATAATGGCCAGGAGGAAAATAGGAAGAAACGGGGGTCCCACACTTCTCTGCAAGAGCATGTCCCTCAATGACCTTTAAAACCTCCACTTGGCCCCATCTCTTGAAGTTTCCACATCCTCTAACTAGCACCACTCTGGGGAAACAAGATTTTAACACATAAGCCTTTGGGGGACACTAAATTGCCAAATTCTAGGAGAATTATTTTGAGATTCCTAGTGAAGAGAAATTACACTTACACTAGAAACTTACTGTATTATAGAGAATTGGCCAATCTCAAAAGAACCTTTGGTCCTGATAAAACATCAACTGACAGAAAGGACCAAGAAAGTGCTGCTATCACAGTAAGCTCTTAGTTCCCAGATTCTGCAGAGTTGGTAGTAACATATGTAATTTTGAGTGCATAGTTTATTTCCAACAGGTTTGTTGCGGTGTTTTTCTGACACAGACTGTAAGTAATTTTTAATGAATGGTGGTGTTTTACTGCAGTTTTCCTCATCTCATTAATGGCATCTCCATCTTTCTAGTAAACGAGCCAAAAACCTTGAAGCCATCTTTGGCTCCTCTTTTTGACTTAAATCTCACATTCAAACCATCAGCAAATCTCGGTTATACCTTCAAAATATCCATAATCTGACCATTTATCATCATGTTCATGGCGACTGACTTGTTCTAAACCTTCAGCTCTTTCCTGACCTGATTCAATTCCCTCCTTACTTGCCTCCCTTTTCTGCCTCTCCCCTGCTCCAAAACTCTTTCCTCAACATGCCCAACAAAATGTTTCTTTACAATCATGTCACTTCTCTCCTCAAACCTTCTAATGGCCCCCTCATTTTCTGTTAGCTTCCAAAGACCTGTACAGTCTAATGACTCCCTCACCACCCTCCATCCTCTAACGGCATCTCCTGCTGTTCTTCCCCGTACTTGGTTCATTCTGTTTTGTCCAACTTGGCCTCCCTACAGTTCTTCCAATATACCTGGCATGCTTCCACCTCAGTGCTTTGGCACTGGCTATTGGTTCCGCCTGGAATATTCCTTTCTATACATTATTATCCTCATTCCTTCACCTCCTCCCCAATTTTACTCAAATGTTGCTATCTCAATGAGCCATGCCTAAACCATCAAAGTTCTTTTTCAGTGCCCTCCCTCCAATTCTATCCCCATTCCTGATTTATTTTTCTTATCTAATGTTTATCAACTTATATTTTATACTTATTGTCTTTCTCCTCCAACAAGAATATTAGTTTCAGTAGAGTAATGGCCTGCTGTCCAGTTGCTAAGTCCTTAGCACTTATAAAACTATCTGATACAGAGGAGAAAATAATTAAAGATTTATTGGTTGAATTAAAAAATACAAAGTAGGCCACTGCATGTACAACTGGCAATACAATGCACCTTACTGGTTATGCTCAGCTTTCTTTTCTTGAAAAAGGAGGGGAAGATGAAATGGCTTGGAATGGAAGCAAGGAGAGTTTGGGTCTCTACCAAATTCCATATAATTATTCGGATCTCATATAATCATGTTATCTATTATGAATTTTCTGAGAATCTTCAGTAGATTGCACTTATCATACTGAGTTTACAGGAGTCAGAAAACTCCAAGAAATCAAGCAGTGTGACTAAGTTTTCCGTATTTGGACCTAAAAGTCATCAACAGTTCCACCTAATCTTGAACCATGTGCTGAAGACAGTATGTCTTGGAAAACATCCTGCCTGTGACCTTCTGAATTTTTGAATATACATGGATAAAGTAGGAGGAATGAGTAGTAAGCATATTTTCACAGTGCTCCTTTGACATGATGACAGTGATGGAAAGAACCAGGACACAAGATTAGCAGGCACAAATGATATTCAACTTCACAGAGTTTTCTGGCATTCTGAGTCACAGAAAGAGAAAAGGCATCTTTCAAGGCTTATACAACTTTGCAAAAAGCTACCACAGAGATCCCCCTTTCCCTTTCATCCTGAGGCCAATTAGCATCATACAAATAATGAATCTGACCTACTCTGGTCAATTGTTCTCAAGTAAATGGTATGACTTCTGTATTGGGAGTCACTGAAAAGATTGCCCTTTTACTTGTCTAAATCCACACATATCAGTGTATAATATATATTAATGTACATTAATATATATTATATAAATCCATGCATAATAGTCTAATCAAGAAGATACTTAATACTTTAAATATTCACACTAAGAAAGTGAAATAGGCAGATAAAAGCTTACAATGAATCCTTTCTCCTAACAAAGTTATTTTTCTCCCCTCTCAATGGAGATAAAGTGTTTTCTAGTGTCTTTCTTATAATTAATCTTGTTTGAGACTCTTGAAGAAGTGTGAATTGGATAGTTATACATGTGTAACAACTTCTTGGTATCTAGCCCTCAATAGGTCTCAGATTCAGTGGAGAAAACATCATATAGTTCAAACTAGCTTCAAAAAAGTCACACTTTGTACCTACAGGGAAAGCATGCTCTAATAAATATGTAAAAGAACAAAAGTGAGCTGACATTCATCTTTGCTAAGTGGCCTATTCATCAAAAAAACAAAAACAAACAAACAAACAAAAAACAACAATATGTCTTAATGGTTCAAGGGACTCAAGCAATAGACACAATCTTTAAGTATGACCAAATGGATGGAGAAAATAGCAACAGAAATACACTGGCCCCAACTATACTGATCCGAGAGAGGTGTTTATTCCCAGAGCCTATTTTAGCTTTCAAATGTGGCATATCTTCCAGTAGTTTTTCTCTGTAGGGTTTGGGACTGGGAGGTGGGTGGTGAGAAAGGGAATAAATCATGGTTTCATGGTTTAGTCACACTTAGTGGGACTGCGTTACAGCCATCACAGGCACCCATTTCCATTCTTCAGGTATGTAGCACCAGATTTGCCTTTTAGCCAATTTCAACACATATCTTGGAGGCAGATATATGCTAAAATGGCTTTTAAAAATTTGTTGCCCCAGAGAATATCACAGCCTGGCTCTAAATCAGGGATATTTTGGCCAGCAAAATTGGGAATATATTTTAATCTTGAACTAATCTGCAGCCAAGCCTGCAGAAATGACATGTTGGCACAACACAGTGCACAAATATACAGGGAATCAAGAGACTTGGATTGCAGTTCTGTTTTTGCCGTGAACTAGCTGAGGACATTTGAACTAATAATTGAATCTGTTTGGGTCCCAGTTTTCTCAGTTGCCGAGAGTGACCTTGGACAAGCTGCTTATTTCCTGTGGACCTCATTTAATTATCAATTAAGACTAAGCTTGCTCTTGTATTTTATGATATTATTAAGAAGACTCTTATTATAATATTGCTTTTGAATCTAGTTAATGTCCCTGCCTTCAGCAGATATCTAAAAAGGATTCTGGGCAGAATTAGTCAAATGATCAAACAAGGTTGAAAAAAGTTGAGATATGTGCCCAATCAATTAAAATATGAAGGTCAAAGCCTATGTGGCTTGAGATTGCCAGGTCAAAAATCCTGCATCTTGGCCTCTAGTACCAGCTTTGCTTCCTGCTACCTGCATTAAAATTACCAAGATTTCAATATGATAGTTCTACACATGTATACAGTGTATACTGATTGAATCCAATCTCTTTTTCTGCATCCTCTCCCCATACACCCTTTCCAGCCTCTATTGTCATTATTCTACTTTCAAGTTGACTTTATTTTAGATTCCATGTTGGAAAGTAAGTATTTGTCCTTCTGTATCTGGCTTACTTTGCTTAGTATTGTATGCTCCAGATCTCTCCATTTTGCTACAAATAATAGGATTACATTTTTCTCTATGGCTGAATAATAGTCATTTGTGTATATGATACCACATTTGATTTATCCATTTATCTGCTAATGGGCACCTAGGCTAATTCCATACCATAGCTATGCACAATAAATATGGTCATAAAGGTATCTCTTTGGTATGTGATTTAATCTCCTATAAATATGTAACCCCATCGTGGAATATCTGAATCATATGGTAGATCAATTTTTAGTTTTTTGAGGAAACTCCATATAGTTCTCCATAATGGCTGTACTAATTACATTCCCCAAAGTGCATAAGCATTCCTTTTCTTCACATCCTTGATATTGTTTACTTGTTTGTTTGTTTGTTTGTTTTTGGATAAAAGCATTCTAACTGGGGTAAGACAGTATTTCATTGAAGTTCTGATTTTCATTTCCTGATAGTAAATGATGCGGAGCATTTTTTCATGTATTTGCAACTGAAACTTTTTTATTTTATTATTATTATTATTATTATTATTATTATTATTATTATTGGTACTAAGGATGGAACCCAGCAGCACTTTACCACTGAGGTGTATTCCCAGCTCTTTTTTAAAAATTTTTAATTTGAGACATGGTCTCACTGACTTACTCAGGGCCTTGCTAAGTTGCTGAGGCTGGCTTTGGGCTTGTGATCCTCCTGCATCTGCCTCCCTGATACAACATACTAAAATCTCTGGGACACAGAGAAAAGTGCTAATAGAAAAGTTCACTGCATTCAGTTCATTCATTAAAACAAGAAAAAGTAAACAAATAAATGACCTGACATTACATCTCAAAGCCCTAGAAAAGGAAGAACAAATCAACCCCCAAAGTAGTAGAAGACAGAAAATAGTTCAAATTAGGGCTGAAATCAATGAAACTGAAACAAAAGAAACAACTAAAAAAATTGACAGAACAAAAAGCTAGTTCTTTGAAAAAAATAAATAAAATTGATAAACCCTTAGACACCCTAACAAAGGAGAGAAAACTCAAATTAATAAAATTTGTGATGAAAAAGGAAATATAACAATAGATAGCACTGAAACATAGAAGATAATTAGAAACTATTTTCAAAATGTATACTCCAATAAAATAGAAAATATCAAAGACACCGACGAATTTCTAGAGAAATATGAGCTGCACAAACTGAATCAGGATGTACACATTTAAACAGATCAATTTTAAGCAATGAAATAAAAGAAGCCACCAAAAGCCTACTGACCAAGAAAATCCCAGGACCATGTGAATTCTCAGCCAAGTTCTACAAGAACTTCACAGAAGAATTAATATCAATACTCCTCAAATTATTTCATGAAATAGAAAAGGGGGGGACCCTACCAAACTCATTCTATGAGACTATCTATCACCCTGATACCTAAGACAGACAAAGACATAGCAAGGAAACAAAACTTCAAACCAATATCCCTGATGAACATACATGTAAAAATTCTCAATAAAATTCTGGCAAATCACATACAAAAACATATAAAAAAGATAGTGCACCATGATCAAGTGCAGTTCATCCCAGCGATGCAAGGTTGGTTCAACATATGGAAATCAATAAATGTAATTCATCACATTAATAGACTTAAGGATACAAATCACGATCATCTCAATAGGTGCAGAAAAAGCATTTGATAAAATACAACACCCTTTCATGTTCAGAACACTAGAAAAACTAGAGATAATAAGAACTTCCCTCAAAATTGTAAAAGCTATCTATGCTAAGTCCAAGGCCAACATTATTCTAAATGGAGAAAAATTGGAGGCATTCCTTCTAAGAACTGGAACAAGACAGGGATGCCCTTTATCACCACTCCTATTCAACAACAGTCCTTGAAACTCTAGCCAGAGCAATTAGACAAAAGAAATTAAAGGGAAAAGAGGAACTCAAACTATCACTATTTGCCAGTGACTTAGAGGATCCAATTCTATAGGTCAAAAGTCCTGGCAGGTTCAGCTGGGTCCTGTCAAGGTATCACACAATCAAAATCAAGATGATGACTTGCTGGTCTTTTATCTGGAAACTATGGGAAAGAATCTGCTCCTTTCTGGTTGTTGATAGACGTCAGCTCCCTGTGGTTCCAGATTGAAGCATGGTCTCCTTTGTTGTGTGTCAGCTGTGAACCTTATTCCCAACAAACTACAGCTAACAAGTTTTCTCTCATGTGGCCCTCCCATCATCAAAGCAACAACAGCTGTCAATCTTCTTCCATGTATTCCTTTCCCTACTGCCTTCCTCATTAGTCACTAGCATACGAAACTTCTCTGCTTTAATTAGTTCGCATGATTAGACCAGGTTCGCCAAGATAATCTCCCCTTTTATCAGGTCAACAGTGACATATACAATAATGCAGTCATAGGAGAGGGAACTCACCAAATTCAAAGATTCTGGATATCAGCTACATGGAATTTGATGTGCTATTCCTAAAAATTCTGCCTAACATATGTTTTAGTCATTCTTTTCTGGAAGTCACTAGGCCGAAACAATAATATCCTTTTTTTGTGTGTTTTGGCCAGGCTATTAAAGATGATATAAAGTTTTCTAAATAATAGATATTGTTATATCCATGCAAATATAATACATGGGTGTCCTCTCTCTCCCTCTCCCTCCCTCCCTCCCACCCCCCCCCCTCTCTCTCTCTCACTCTCTCTCTCTCTCTCTCTCTTTGTTAATAGTTCAGAGGCTTTAGTTATGTCTGTATTCTGACCACAATTACTGGACACTCCAAACAACTGCTCCCAGTTCACCTTGCACATAGCCAAATCATGCGTCAAAAGCAACTTAACCTATGTTCACATTAAAAAAAAATCAACTTAGAGAGTTCAGTGAGTATCTGAAGAATATAATTCATGTAGTAATCAAGATATGTAATATTAAATAAAATTCCTCATTCTCATATGTAGACTTATTATAATTTGGATAGCTATTTGAAAAATTACTCCCCAAATTCATACATTTTCCTTGTGCATGGTTCCAAAGTACAAAAATATAAAACTCTAGGCTAAGGTAGTGAATTAGATAGACAATGAGAAAGTGAGATGTTAAGCAAAGTAACTAGAACAAAGAAATATCTAGTGAATGAAAACTCAAATCAAAACTTCTTTTTATACTACCACAAGTGACCTAAATTGGATTGAAAATTTAAGCATAAACACAAAGAATAAAATGGGATTAACATTAGCTTATAGATTATATAAAAGCAACAAGACAAAATGGCTCAGCTCATTTTTCTACTAAATAATAATAATTTAACACTCATCTTACTGAACATCTTGTTTCTGTTCATCCATTTTGAAGAGGCATTTGAATTACTGTAAAAAATTTTACTGTCAGTCAAGTGACTAAAGCATCATACCAATTGCTTCTGAAATATTTTAGGTTAAATTAAATAAAAAGATCTTGATGTGCAAAATTACTTTTGATCTTTTGAGAATCATGTTTCAATAACTTGATAGCAATACTTGAAACTAGCAGTTATACCAGATTCTAAAGATGTCTTTTACCAGTTATCATTTTTGAAAACTTTGAAAGTTATTGTGTTGATTTTTATCCTACAAATAGATAATATCCATTCATTATGGACCAGTTTTTTTAAGAGCAGCACACATGTAATTATCTATATACTACAAAAAAACTTTAACAAAACAGATCAGGGAAGTTCTAAGAGGGTTTCCATTGGATCTCCATTATGAACTTCAGGGGAAACCTAAAAATTTGTGAAGACACAGAAAGCTTTAGCATCTTCCCTTAATTCACCCAATCACCATCCTCTCATCCACTGGTTTGGCTCATTCTTTTCCCCTTCCTCCTTTCACTCTATCTCCTTCTTTTCCTTTCAATTCATTTCTTCTACTTTCCATTCTTCTTTCTTTATACTCCCTACCTTCCTTTACTTTTCTTCCTTCTCTTAGACATAACATTTTATTTGTCTGGTTTGACAATTATAGTCTCAAATTTTATTCTTAATTACTTTCACTGTATTATGACAATACTTGTATTAAGTTCCCTTTGTGTGTGTGTGTGTGTGTGTGTGTGTGTATACACACACACTTCATATTGCCCTCAAGACAAGTATCCTATAATATTCTCACCTTCTCACCTCTCTCTGAGTTCTCCTCATGCCCAACCTTTCACCCCATTCCATTATATCATGACTTTTTGTTTGGTTTTGTTTATTTGGTGCTAGAGATTGAATTAAGGGCTTCACACATACTAAACACACGCTCTGCTTTTGAGCTACACATCCTGTAACTCCACATCATGTTTTATCTTTGAGAATTTTTGATCTAGATTCGTATGCATATACTTTTTCTTTTTTGGTTATTGCTTGTTTACAAAAAATAAACCTTACTGGAAATTTCATCATGCATACTCCCATATTTTCTTGTGCTTATCTAAATTTATTCCCTAAATTTCTCCTGCATTATAATTTTTTTTAAAAAATATTTTATCTAAAAAACACCTTTAGGCTTACAGAAAAACTGACACAAAATACAAGGAGATCCTATGTATCCCTTCCTTCCCCCCTACACATACATATAGTTTCTTACTTTAGTGTGATATGTTTGTTATGATTTTTAAAAACAGAACCAACATCAACAGATTATCATTATTAGATCCATAGTTTATGTTAAGGGCCACTTTTTGCATTGTACATTTTATGGACTTTAAAAAATAGTCGATGTCTTCTGTCCATCATTAAAGTATCATAGAGTTAAGTTCACTACCCTAACATCTGGGATCCACCAGTTCATCCTCCCTTTCTGTCCCTAAGCACCTAGCAACCACTTACCATCTTACTGTCCCTATGGTTTTGCCTTTTCCAGAGTATCATACAGTTGAAATCACATTGTATGAAGTCTTTTCAGACTAGTTATTTGACTTAAAAATATATGTATACATTTAAAGTTCCTTAATGATTTTCATGGCTCACTAGTTCATTTCTCTTATTGACTAAATAATATTACAGTGATATCTTAAAAGCACAGTTTGAGCCATAAAATTAAGAATAAATTTATTTAACCTTCATGTCTAAACAGTATTTTATCAAGATATAAAACCCCATAAAGTACATTTCTTTGAACAATATATTGCCTTCATGCATCCAGCATAACTGGTAAGAAATATGGTAGCAATTTAATTCTTGTTCCTTTTCTATCCCAGAAGTAGTTCTTGGTCTTTGGTGTTCTAAAATTCACAGTAAGGCATTGAGATATATGTTCTATTTTGACCTTCAGTTTGAATTCTTACATATTTACATAATTTCAAAAATTATAAGATATATTGGAAGATGATATTACTTATATTTACTACCTTTTAATTATTTTACATTGCTTCTGAAATTTATGTTTTATGGATATTAACAATTTAATCTCTTTCTTTGATTTCACTTTTCTTTCACTTCATATGTTTCATTTATTTGTCCTTTATCTTTACTTGGAGAGTTTCTCAGAGTGACTTCCACTCTTCTGAATTTGTTAAGGTATACATTTTGGCATAGAATGAGGTCTACTTGGGGAATGTGCTGTGTGAGCTTGACAAGAATGTGTATTCTGCCATTATTTATGGAGTAATCTATACTTGTCATTTAGATTAAATTGATTCACAATGATGTTGATATATATATATATGTATGTGTATATATATATATATATATATATATATATATATATATAAAGAGAGAGAGAGAGAGTTTGCAATAAGCATTCATCCTGAGATGAAATGCAGACCATGTCAAAGGAATCTGACTATATTAAAAATTAAAAATGCAATATGTGATAAAACTACACTGCAGATGATTGGTCAAAAGTTGTTTACTAGGTAATATGAAAATAAGTGGAATCTATAAGATTAAAGGCAAAATGAACAGAACATAAGCACTGTACTTTAGTTGATAAAATGTTTTTTCCATAGCAATATGAGTAATTTATTTTTGTTCTATTATATATATATATATAATTCATATATATTACATAATATATATAATTTATATATATTATATATAATTTATATATAAAATTTATATATTATATATAATTTTATATATTATACATAATTTATATATTATATGATTTATATATTGATATTATGTATATGTATGTGTGTGTGTGTATATATATATATATCAATATATATATATTCAACAGTTAAGGAAACGGATGAGGATAGTAAAAGTCAAATTCCTCATTTCTTGAGTAGGAATTTATAGATAAATAATGGGAGGATGGGCTGGGGATGTAGCTCAAGCGGTAGTGCACTTGCCTGGCATGCGCAGGGTGCTGGGTTCAATCCTCAGCACCACATAAAAATAAATAAAGATATTGTGTCCACCAAAAACTAAAAACTAAAAAAATAAAACTAAAAAATTGGGAGGAGGCTAGAATCATTCAGGTGATCATACAATTGAACACATCAATATGAACTCATGTACTGCTTTATAAATACATATAATTACATACAAAATATTTGTAGGTAGATATATATGCACTCTAGTAAACACACACACATACTCTCACATATACATGCACACATATTACTTTGCTTTGTTAGCAAATCATGCCTAAACATGAAGCACACAGGAGCAACAAGTATACCAAGCACTAAAATCTTGACTTCTTATGTCATTCTATTAAAGGAATCAGGGCTCTTTGAAAAACAAACATTTTCCCTATGATGAACTTAGAGAATTTTGTAGTTCCAGACAACAAGGAAGTAAGGGAATGTTAAACATACACACACACACACACACACACACACACATGCACGCACATATTGATGGGTAATGTCAAAAGGACACAGGAGTCCATGACCAAAGTTGGTACAGTTTGAGAAACAAAATAATCCATATTATATTGTAGCCCCAAATACAAAGTAAATATCCAGGATTCCATATAGATATAAAGGAATAATTTAATCAGTAAATAAATAGAGTAAAAGAGACAGATATCCCATGCAAAATAATTCCAAAAAACTTTTGTAGATATTGGAATCTGTAAGAATTGGAAAATAGGGGCTGGGGCATGGCTCAGTGACACAGTGCTTGCTTAACACAGTGTGGCACTGGGTTTGATCCTTAGCACTATAAAGCGAATAAAGTAATGGCATTCTGTCCACGTTTAAAGTATAATTTTTTTAAAGTATTGAAAAATAATTTCCAAATCCTTAAGTTTGAGCCATGCAGAACAACTTCTTTTGAAAATTTAAAAAAAATAGTAGAAAGGAGAAGAAATACAATACCTTTACAGTGGAGAAATCTGACAACACTACCTCAGCCAGTTGAGCATGGATAATGTGGTGTTCACAGAATGTACTCTTGATATAATGTTTTGAAACAGCTTTTCACCTCTGTCATCTTCATTTCTAAAACATATATCTCTAGCCTAACACTGAGAAAAGCAAGAGAGAAACTCCAGTAGAGGGGCATCCTGCAAAACACGTGACCTGGTGTTTCAAAAAAATGACAAGGTCCTCAGAAACAAGGCAAGTCTGAGAAAATGTTCTAGTGTAGAAGAGGCTAAAGTGACAATGACTAAATGCAATGTAGCATCCAGGATGAAACCCTGGAGAAATAAAAGGACAAGAGGTAAAAACTAAGGCATCAAAATGAATTATAGATTGTCATTTAAAATAATGTGTCAATATTACACAAATGTTCCATTAATACTATAGGATACACAGAAATTCTTTGTACCATTTTTGTAATTCTCCTCTAAATCTCTGTTTTTAAAAATAAGGTTCACTTTTCAAATTATCAATGCAAAAATATTCACTATAATGTTATTTGTAATAGTGAAAAAATTAAGGCAACCCTAACATCCAATAATAAATTATAAATAAATGATGATTCATTGATAGGAAAGGGTAGTTTATAAGTTTATATATTTTTTTAAAAAAATTCTTGTAAAAGATGTATCAGTTCAATAATGAGATGTAGTTTCCTCTGGTGAGTAGAACCAGACAAAAGACAGAAGAGATCTTATTCATGTGAATTTGTTGAAAATATAATTTGTTACAAAAAGAATAAGATAATGAGGATGTCAATCTCTATTTGAAGAACAATGCATATTTAAGACAGTTCATGAAAATATAGGAGTCTCCCCTCATTGGTAGAAAGTGCATTCTAAAACCCTCAAAATCTGAAACTGTGAAGAATATCAAACCCTATGATTTAGTGCCTTTTCTATCTTAACTAAGTACTTACTCTATACCACTTATGTAAGTTTTCATTTTGAGGTGACAGCAAAACTAGCATGAATTTTTCCTTCTTCACAAATTCATAGATATAAGAGTCACTCTTACCATACATCCTAGCAACCTCAATATATGATTTTTTTCTTTCTTTCTTAAGTTATGAAACTTCACCTATTCACTTAAGACTTTATGGCTTTTTTTTTTTTTTTTTTGGTACATGTAAGTTGCCAGCATCAATACTCTTGTCTTTTGGGATCATGATTAAGTTAAAAAGAGATTATCTGAACACAAGTACTGCAATACTGCAATAGTTGATCTAATAACCTAAACAGCTACTGAGTGACTATTGAACAGGTAGCATATATAGTATGGACACATTGGACAAAGGTTCTGAAAATATTTGAGCAGGGTGGCATAAGAGTTTATCATACTACTCAGAATGGTCCACAACTTAAAACTTATAAATTCTTTATTTCTGGAATTTTCCATTTAATATTTTTAGAGTAGAGTTGACCTTTGGTATCTGAAACTGCAGAAAATTAAACATTGAATGGGATGGGGCACCTTGTAAAAACAGGAAATAATCCTGGGCACATGACAATAGTTACCCACAATTACTGTAATTTGCAATACTTATTCTAAATAGATTTTCAAAGACTATATCTTTATAGTTTAAAACCGTTATCATTGACATCATTTACACAACAAAGTCCACACATTTAATAGGGCTTAAAAGATATTCATAATCAATCTGTCTTCAACAAATCTTTCATAATTATTTCTTGCCCTGTTGTGTGCATACCTATAATTCCACTATTACACCATACACCTACCTAACAATTTTCCATTCCTTTTTCATACATTTCTCTTTGCCCCACTAAGATTTCCTTTATTTCTCTGGTTATTAAAATCCTATGCATAGTTTAATTGCCAGCTAAAATACAAACTCCACTTTAATTTTGCCAATCAGAAAAAAGTACTCATTTTTTTCTTCTTATAGTCTTTTATTTACAAAAATAATGTATGATATCTATTTTAAGGTCCCTAAATTACTATCATATTGTACATATGTTTCTTCATATAGTCTTTACATATCTGTTTCTTCATTTAATTGTAAGCTCCCAGAGGCAAAGACCATCTTGTTCATCTCCATATCCTTACCTCCTCTTTACTTTATGCAAAATAGTTGAAAAAACATTTGAATAAAGCAAAGTAGATGCCTATGAAGAAGTTGCAAGTGAACCTATTTTTTTCAACTTCTCTTAAATAATTTCTAGAAGTCAAATATACAAGCTAGAATCCTTCTTGTCTGAATTCCATAAGAGTAAATTTTAGGCATATCACAGGACCTGCAGTTTTCAATTAGTACATCCTTTGAATACTACACTGTACTTCATCTTTGGTGTGTGTGTGTGTGTGTGTGTGTGTGTGTGTGTCCTGCTAAATGAAAACTAGTGGACCACTTGGTTCTGACAAGAAGCTTTATTATAGAGAAAACATGAAATTTAGGTTTATTTACATTTAAGCTCAGCTGCCACAGGTAGTCCACATAAGAAATGAGTGTTGAATTGCTTAAGTGCAATCAAGACACTTAATGAGAAGAAATTGCAAACAAAAATTTAAATATTATGTCTTCTACTTGATAGTGTTGGTATGATTATTGACAGTCTAATAATATTCCTTTATTATCAATCCCTGTATTTGTCAGTTCCCATTTATTTATGGTTTGGGCGTGATTTGTCTCCCAAAAGCTCATGTGTGAGACAACACAAGAAGGTTCAGAGGAGAAATGACTTTATTATGGATCTAATCAGTGGATTAATCCCTGATGGGATTAATTTAAGACTCTCTGTTTAATTAACTATCTCTTTAATTAATTAAAGACTCTCTTTCTGTTATCTGATCATATATGAGCTGTTTCCCTCTGCCACACTGGAGCCTGAGGAATGGAGCCAGCCTTTTATGGACTAAGACCTCTGAAACCATGATGTTCTACCTCACCTAGAGCCAGGAAGAATAGAGACAGTGTTCTATGGACTAAGAGTTCTGAAACTATTAGCCCTGAAATTAACTTTTCCTCCCCTAAAATTGTTTTGGCTGAGTCCTTTAGTCACAGCAAAAAACTTGACTAAAACAGAAATTGGTACTAAGAAGTAGGGTTGTTGCTGTGACTAACTTGACCATGTGGTTCAGAAGCTTTTGAGCTTTTTGGAATTCGTGGGAAGAATTTTAATATGTTAAGCGGTGCAAGCTAGCTTTAGATTGTTGTAAGCCGAACTTAATGGATGATTCCTGTGGGAGTTCAGAAGACCAGAATGCCAACAGGACTATGAATACTGCAGACAGGGCTTGAGAGGAAAGGGAAGACACTATTGGAATTTGGGAGTAGAGGCCATTCATGTTATGTTCTGGCTGAGAAGTTGTCTGTATTTTGCCCATGTCCAGAGACTTTCTGTGCAAGATTGCCTTGAGCCTTAGAGAAGACTTTGACTTCTTAATCTGGCAGAAGAAATTTCTTGGCAGCATAGAATCAGGAAGTGGCATGGATATTGCTGATAGCTTTTAGCCAAATTTATTTTGATAATCAGGAGCAGAAAGTACAGCAGAAATATTTTGAAAACATGGACTTAAAAGGCAGAAGTAAAACTCCAGCTAAGGAAGTTGTAGCCGTTGAAAGACATTCCTGCCGCTAAAGACTTTGCTGACAGACAATAAGAAAGTTGACTTGAGGGCATCTTTCAAACTGGCAAAACTATAACCACTTCAGGCTTAAAGAAGTAAAAGTAAAAATTATCTTGAAAAGAGACCTGTGAGGCATCCTTCTTGAAGAAGGGGGCCGAGGAAGTTTTTCCCACATGCGCAGGCAAACAGGCACTCAGAGGCTGCTTTAGCCAGAGTCCCTGTGGGGTTAGCTGCTCGAGATGGCAACAGACTTTGTTGTGAACTATACCAAAATTCTGGTTCTGCAGAAATGCAGAATGCTGGAGTTAAGGGGTCATGGAAGCTTCCATCATGATTTCTAAGGAAGGCCTTGGAGGCCAGGCAAGGTGCAGTAGGTTCAGAGTCCCTGCGGTCATGCCCTGGGAACACAAAGTGTAGAGATGTGAGGAGAGGCCAAAGCTACAATGGAGATCCCTGAGATAAAGAAATGCCAATAACGTGGAATATCATCCAGGGAAAACTGCAGGAATTGAGCAGAGACAAGCCAACAGAAGGCCACTTGAGCTGCAACCACAAGCCCTTTGGAGAGAACACCATGATGCCATGTGCCCCAGATGTCGGACATGGAGCTACAGAACTTGTTTGCCCAGTTGGATTTTGGTCTTACTTTGGTTCCATCCCTCCTTTCTCTGCCCCTACTTTTGTGAATGGAAATGTTTACTCTGAGCCATTATATATTGGATATTTGTAAATTCTTTTTAATTTTACAGGAGCTCAAAATGCAAGATTGCCTTGAGCCTCAGAGAAGACTTTTAACTTGAACTTTGAGCAATTTTGTAACTGTTGAGATTATGGGGACTCCGGGAAATGGACTAAATTTATTTTGCATTATCAGAAAGTTGTGAGCTTTTGGGACCCAGAGGTAGAATTATATGTTTTGGACGTAAGGTGTCTTCCAAAAGCTCACTTGTGAAACGATGCAAGAAGGTTTGGAGGAAAAATGATTGGGTCATAGCCTTAACCTAATCAGTGAATTAATCCCTGTTGGGATTAATTGAGTGGTAACTGGAGACAGGTGGGGTATAGCTGGAAGAAATGATTCAGTGGTGGTGTGGCTTTAGGGTATAGACTCTGTATCTCCAGAGTGAAGCCTCTCTCTCTCTCTTTCTATCTGATCACCATATGAGCTGCCTCCCTTTGCCACACTCTTCCACCATGATATTCTGCCTTATCTGGAACCCTGTGGAATGGAGCCAGCCTTCTATAAACTAAAATCTCTGAAACCATGAGCCCTGCATTAATTAAACTTTTCTTCCCATAAAATTGTTCTGGTTAGGTCCTTTAATCAAAGCAACAAAAAAGTTGACTAAAACACCACTGAAAATACTTCCAGTGTCATTTTTTTAAAGAATGGTATGCCTTTCAGTAAAGGAATCCTTAGTCTCAATATTACTAAAAGAAAGAACTACTGAAACTACTTGATGTTTTAAAAAAGCTACTGACCAAAACCTGTCTTGATAAAATCATCTGACATTCTTATCTGCATTGCCCTTGAATTTCCAGTTTAATAAGCAACGTAAAAGTCAGAGAATTTCATTTGAAAATCATATTGATTTAGCAATAATCAAAATGTGCATTGCATGTTCCACAAAAGTAGATATAAATAACTCTAAGAATTGATTCTTTCTTAAGGTCCCCAATTCCCTTCAAAGTTCAGGGAAGAGTGGGGTGAACGCAGAAGTTTTCCTTCAACAAATATTAGTTGAGGTTCCTCTCATGGTTGCAGAGTGTGCTTTAAAATAGATCACTTCATTCTCACCTTCACATAGTCTTTATTGACTCATGGACTAAGTTCTATAAAGTTTGTATTTGATGAGATGTTCCCTAAAGAACACTTATATAGTTATACTATATATTATAATTTGCCTTTTTCCTCATTTTTACCCAAACACTAGCTCTAATGCTACTGTTTCTATTAAGTCTTCATTGCTTTCTACACACTAAAAAATTTTAATGTTTCCTTGAAGATTTTTGCCTTTAAGAGGTTTATCAAGTATCTGTATTCAAACAATGTCCTTTATTACAGTATAAGCTTCATGGGGTTACTATCCAGGTGCCTAACACAACCCTTGAAAATAATAAATGTTCAAAAATTTATGTATTTCATTTCATTGAGTAACTGAAATCCTTTGGTGTTTGTCTTAAAATTAGCATCTTTATGGCAATAACATTATTCTTAAAACCAGGCACTATGGTTTCTCACCTAGCTCTTATAAAGGTAATTTAGTGAAAGAATATCTGTTCAAATTGGTGTGTCTGTAAGGAGATGATCAATGAGACTCTACTCTGCTGCCATCTTGCTCTGCCTCCTACAGCACCATTCTTGACACCTCACTAGACTAGAATCAATGACTTCTAACTAAACACACAATTTAATTTGTTTTACTCAGTCAGGACCCATTCTTTTTGGAAAGTGCACCAAGATAATAACTGTGGAAATTCTTATGAATGTGAGTGGTATTGAGAAGCTCATCACAGGTTCTGCTATTTATGAGAACAGTCATTTACAAATTTTTAGGGGTTTTGGTAATTTAAGAAGCAAGAAAGAATGGTAATTTACTATACAGTTTCTGGAGGCATACTGTCCATATCTGAGACCTACTTATTGCCTATGAGATCTTGAGCAAGTTACTTAAGATCTATAATTCCTTGTTTGTAAAATGGAGATGATATTTGCTTACCATATATGTGTTATGACGGTTCATTTAGGTAATACATGTAAGAGCTGAGAACAGAGTCTGGCACAGAATAGGTTCTCAGTAAACAGCTGTTCCAAGGTGTTGTGTTGAAGACACTAGCTACTTAGTTCCGTAAGTAAGAACAAAGCATGGTAGAAGGAGATAGTTCTGTGATGTGGAAAGGACCACTCTAGAGTGAAAGTAAGAAGAAATGGATTTAAGTCCTCGCTCTGACACTAACTTTGTGTTCTCAGCCAAATCATTACTTCCCTGAGCATCAATTTCCTCACATTTAAATGTGAAAAATAACACCTAGCTCATAGCATTGTTTTTGAGGTTTAAATGAGGTAATGAATATGAAAAAGCTTTGTGAAACTTAATGTTGTAGAATGTGAAGAGTTATTGCTATTTATCATCAAAACTAGAGTGAGGAACATATACTCAGCTGGGAGAAGGATACTATAGGTTTGTGCCATGCAATTCTGCTATTAGTTCCACTATTAATATCCAATGGTGGCCCAGACATTTTAAATCAATAGGAAATATATTCTTTCCTTTGAACCTAACATGCCTGAAGGACAAAGACTAAAATAAAGCAAACACTAAAAATAAAATAAAATGAATGCCTTCATAGTAAAAGGACAGTTACCTTATAAAGTGTAGCATTTTCTCAACTCACTTTAAGCAAGTGATAAAATTATCCCTGTGATTTTTCTTTTCAAATTCTTTTAAAAGTAAGAGAAATCAATTTTCACCAACATAGAAAAATTCTGACTTTTCATCTTTATTTAATGATGAAACTAGTCTAGAAATAACAGATTGCCTTAATAAATATAGCACTTCAAATGGAATTTGAGATAATTACTGGAACTATTTTATATAATCCAAAAGATATGGGCTCTTTTAGCACTTTACCCACCCTTCCTAGAGATGGAGCATGGGTGAGGGAGCTTGCCCCCCAGAAACTATGGCTCCCACAGGTTTTTATTCAGTCGTCCAAATAGTAAAACATGGGCAATGATGCCTCATTCAACAAATCAATCCAACCCTTTAAGCTGAAAGATTTATATTTTTCATTTTGACTTTTAGTCAATTGAGCTAAGTGTATGTTATTGAGAAGGTGAGAAATCACTTTCTTCTTTATGTGTCGGTTTGCTTGCCTAAATGCTGCTTCTACTGATAACATGATTTACTCTCAGTCATTCATGCTTATTGTGGCTTTTGCTTTAGTGCACTTATCAGGCTTCCTACCTTCATCTGGAACATGGGCTTTCATTTAATTAGGGTGACAACAGAAAGAACATGCAAAAGATGTTGTCTCCTCCGGAGGTGCTTGTACCCTTTGAGTACAAAGACTGTATGGGAAAAAAAGTAAATCTTTTCAAGGGATTTCTTAGAGAAAAGACCTGAGGCCTATTAAGTGAGGAGATGAAAGAGAAAAAAGTTCAGGAAAAAAAATAGGTGTAATAACAGCAAAAATGAAAAAATAACATGCACATTTAATGAGAAAAGTAGGAGAAATGGGCTTCAGAAAATGAGAAGGACATGTATATAGAGCACTGTGAAAAAAGAAACATGCTTCATTTAAAAGGGGCATAGGAACTATAGACATAGAAAAAGGATAATCTAGTAGGGAAGCAGAATAGCAATAAAAGCGTGTGAACAAAAGTCAATAAGATGCAAAAAATAAAATAAAATCAGGGTTATTGTAAAAATAATATTTTAAGACTCTGCCTAAACCTGTTTTCTCTCCAAGTCCACTGCAAAGAAAAGTGTACCTTTATCTTCAGAAAATAAGAAACATAGAGGGAAGTAAGTTATCTGGAAACATGAAGATAAGGCAAATTCAAGTGCAAAAAATAGGGCATTTACACTCCAACATTCTGATATAACATAGAGCCTCAATCTCAAAAGTCAGCCTCTCAAAATGACAACATCTGGCCATTTTAAGTGAAGAGGCACAGTGCAGACAACCCTTAGTGCCTGAATCACCTCCCAGGACTTCTCTCACACATAGCAAATGTTGAGTTTCAGTGTAATCTTTATTTTAGAGGAAAATAGTGCCTAAATTTATTAGTGAGAATGTCTGAATAATTAGAGGACTCAGTGTAAAATAAAGGGAGACATGTGAGAAGGACTTATCTAAAACAGAATAAATACCTTACTACAATATTATCTCCTAAGTGCCATAACGGCAGAGTATATGAATCAGTATAGATATGGAGAAGTAAGGAACTCTGTGTAGACTAACGGACAGTAGGGAGAAGAGGTTCTTCCTGTGCTATGTCTTATATCCACCTCAATTTAAAAAAATCTGAGGATAAAACAGTAAATTGTAACTCTCAGAAGGGAAAGCTACTCAGACAGAAAGTAAAATTATCCCAGTACATTGCTTTCTGGTAATATCAAAATATGGAATAAAACTTTAAGAAAAGGTGTTATTAGATAACCTGTCACTCAGATATTCAGAAATTGTACAGCTAAACCAATGCAGTACTTGAAACACTGGATCTCTGTCCTGTTGGCAAAAGAAAGGCATTCATTATTAAGCTAGTGATAATCTAATATTTTAATTTAAAACCGAGTATCTTAATTTATAGTCTCACTGAGGGTCCTTCCACCTCTAAAAGAAAGTTGGGTCCCAGTGGTTCATGTTCTTTCACTCTGAAGAATTGTGACAAGAGTCAACTCCTAAAGTGCAAGGTTAAAGTTCTGCATGAAAGCAAAGAAGAGAAATTGAAAGCAATCCCAATTAGTCTTCTCAAAGGTGAACTATTTGGAGTATTCTTTAATCCATCATACCATTATGATCAGGTAACACTTGTCTAAGTTAATACCTATCTTTGCATTGACATTCATGCACCAGTATTCCTCTACTGATTCTACTCTTAATGGATTACTCCCTTCTTCTGGCCTGAAGCACTCTTTGGAATAATCAAGAACACCCTGCAGATACACATATTATGAATTTGTATCATTGCATATCTTTTGTATAGTGATTTTGGCATGCTCCTTAAAACTTTCCTTCTTTGTTGTTGAAAGTGCTCTAAAGAAGACCATAATACCTTATAATACCTTGCTTTAAGAAGCCAACTAGCCCCTGACAAATTGAACCATTACATCTAATTTTAACATCACAAAAACTGAACTTCTAAGTCTGTTAAATCAGAAACTCTTTCTACCTATTTCTTCTTGTTGGGTTGGAACCCTAACTCCATTGGATTATCCACCATCACCTTATGTTCTAGTGGAGTCAACAGTTTATAATGTTCATTGTGGGCTATTTTGTGTCCCTTTCATCAGACTCAGTGAGCACTGCAGTCAGGCAATTGTATGGATGAAAAAATTGTGTTTACACCATGTAAGGAAAGTAATGAGGCAGGTGCCTAGGGGGAAAGTCTTTAGTCCAGAGGTCCCTGGTAGAGTCTGAGAATGAAATGAAGCAGAACCAGGGATTCCAAATGAAGCTCCCTGGGGCCTATATTTGCAGCAGGGAGATTCCTTAATTGGCTGTGTACTATTTCTCTTGCCTTCTGCTGTTTGGCCTTTTAAGCTGCATTCTTTCTCTTGCAAGTTCTGAATTTACAGAATATTGCTTATCTTAATTTCATAATATCCCAACTGATTGACCACCTTCTACTGAGTCAATATCACAGACTTAGTAACTAACTGGCCCACCCTAAAATACAATGTGTCGTTTTGTCTCTCATATTAGAATATAAACTCCATTCAAGAGCATATTAATTCTTATAATCCTTCTGTATCCCATGTTGATTAGGAGACTAAGCTTTAATAAATGTTTGTTAGCTGACCAATTGTTTGGTTAATTCACTATATTTCAAAATAACACAATCATAACATATTAGTACTACTACTTGGACACAAACTCATTTGGCTCTGAGTTTGGGAGACTTTTAAATGCTTCAGTATTCATTTGTTATAGGGAAAAAATGTTTCACACTTGACAACATTGAACATTCAGTTTTAATCCTATTTTATAATAAAACTGATGTGTATAGCTGCCAAAAAGTGTGATAAATGTACTCTCTTTCTCAATGTCTTTTGTTCATTACTAAAATCAGTAAAAGTATAGATAATTTAGAGACAACATTGTTCCCAACTGTGGAACTAAAAAGAGCAATATATGATTAGAATGTTTTTCAGAGAAGACAAGTCTTCTCAAATTAAGTAGGAGTCAGGTATCAGAAATCTTCATACTTCTTATGGAAAATTCCATCCTTTCAACTCTAGTTCTTCTCCTCCCAAGATATTCCTTGGCTGCTTTTGGCTCCTAAGTTTTAATATCAAAAGCTGCTTGTCAGTCACCCTTTATTTTCTCTCATGTGTAGGATACGATACACGTGGTTAAGAGTTCAGTATCGTACAAGTAGCAGTTACATCAGCAATGCAGGCATCTTTAAATTCAAGAGCAGACATTTTTGTTCTTAAATGCCATTTAGGAAGTGCACCATGTTCCTTGGTCAACACAGTCTCCATTTGTGGGTATTTTCTTTCAGAAATCTAACACTATCAAATAAAGAAATTGAGTTCCTCCCATTTTCTTTTTGAAGCAAATCATTCTTCATCCTTCTTTGAACAGTTAGAAGATTTTGGATGAGCTTAGGTGTGTCATGAAATTTAAGTCGTTCCTAGCTTTCTCCTTCCCCTAGCAAGCTCCACAGGGGAAAGGGCATAGTCAGCGTTGTTCTTCCGTTAGCAGAAAGTGTCTCCAGGGTAGAAGCATGGAGACATTTTCAATAGGAAGGAAAGGGGAAGGAGAAAGGAAGAAAAGACAGACTTAATTTGCCAAACAGATAGCCTTCTAACCATGGGCAAGGAAGAAAACTTAATACCATTCAAAGAATATGGCATAGGGCAGCGTATCAGCTCTACAGTGGGAGAGATGGTGTGAAATCAGATTTCCAACAGAATGTGACCTTGAGCCTCACTTCTTCCATCTCTAACTTTAACTATTGTATCCTAGCACTTACATTAAGAATTGTGAAGATCAGGATAATATTTGTGAAGATTTCAGACCATGGCTAACCATAAAAATACTAAGGAGTCAATGAAATCATGATGATATGATGATGATGGTGGCGGTTGTGGTGATGGTAGTGGTGGTGGTTATGGTGATGATGTTGTTCAGAATGAAACAAACTGTTTCCATTCCTGGGAAGCAATCCCTTCTAAGGTAGGAATGGGAAGTTGTGTACTCAATTGTTAAAAAAAAAAAAAATTATCCTCAGTGTATAAAACAACCCCTCAGGACAGAAAGGGCAGATATTCTAGGGTATAAGTTTAAGACAGAGTATTCTCAGAGACACTCTCAATTTATGCTTAGACAGTCCATAATCAGAGAAATGAGAGAACCTTGTCCTATGGCTTTACAAGCATAAAAGTCTATGATCAAGCATGAAATTAAAAGGTACTGAGAGTTTCTTAAACTGCCTATTCTAATAATGAGAACTACTAAAATGTCCTCTTCCCTTTTGGAGCAGCAACTCACAGTGAAGGTGATGGGGACTATTACCATTTATAATTGATATGCAAACTACTGAATCAGGCCAACTTCAAAAAGCAACAACTGAATAATTGTACTTCTTCTTAGTTAAAATTTAACCTTCACAGTTTAAATAACCGTCATACAATCTACATGGAGTAGGTAAGAAGGAATTACAGTTTCCTTTCTGCACAAGGGTCCCCACATTAACCTTGTCTCTTCAGTAACTTGGCAACCATGCATGACACTCATCAACTTCTAAGGACTGAAAGAAAAAAAATGGTATAATACTAAGGAAATTTTAACCTGAACCTATTTTACTTCATGCTGATACTTCAATCCTATTCAATTTAGGATCAGGGTTAGGATGGCTACAAAAAAATAAAATGAATGCCATTGAATGTCGTGTTCTTTAATAGAGGGATAGTACTATCACAAATGCTATTTTTAGAAGGTTTATGTTTTGCCTTATGTTAAATATGACAAAAAGAAAATGATAATATCTTATTCTCTTCCCACATATTTTTCCTGTCTATTACTTCCTTTCATACTTATACTGCAACCAGTAACCTCCTGCTAATTTCTAAAACTCAGATACAGTAATGTTACCTGTTTTTACTACAACAAATCAACTGGGCTTTAACTGCACTCAGTCCTGTGTTGTATGAGCAGTTCCACTTACCACATCTATAAGACACTTGTTTTGAGGTAATAATGAAAACTCTTCAAATTTACAGTCTGTGATTTGGTATATAATACCTATTTTGTAAATACAATTTAAGATCAGTATCTCAAAAGTCAAATGCAACATAGATTGTTGAGACAACATAAGGAATCTGGAGGTGCAGTTTCTATCCATTTCTCTACCAATCACTTCCATTATTAGTAAGGACAAGTTAACAGCTCTGCATTTTCCCATCTGTAAAACAATATTTTTTTAGTCTGATTCAGAAAATGACATAAGGCACAATGAAAATAAATGAGTATTTGGTACCATAAACTCCTTAGAGGCACAGTGCCACACAAATCAGGACATTCCCTTGTCACCAGACAATACTTATTTGGATAACAAATCAAAGCCTGGAACAGCACTAATCTGACTAAATTTGCAATACAACATAAGAATAAATTTGCATTCACAACATAACTGTGTGAATATAATTCATAAGAATTTGCTTACTACTTTGAGATATGGAGAATTCACATAAGAATTCAGAGTCCAGAAGGCGTGTGTGTGTGTGTGTGTGTGTGTGTGTGTGTGTGTGTATAATTTTAATGACAAGATATTCTTCCAAAACAGTTCATATTGGCATCTTTTGAAACATCAGGCTTGCCAAAGATAATATATCAGAGATAAAAGGGTTACAAAAGGCCTGGAAGAAATAATGGGGTAAAGGGATTTTCAAGGGCACCTTTAAGTTATATTACACTTCCTTCTAGTGCACATTCTTCTTTTTTTATTTAAAAATAATCAAGTTCCATATCTACTTCCAAATATTTTGCCAAGAGTGGCCCAAGAGGACCTTATACAAGGCAGATACATAAAGATTAAAGGAAATGTGTGAGGGATAACAGATTTGGAAAGGTACTTGGAGAACACTCTAGAGATTATTTCTATCACTGTTGCTTTGTGCTATATGAAAGATGAGGCAAATTGGAATAGGCCCAAATAAAGTGTCTGTGACTCAGTATCACGGCACATATGATTGATACTCAGAAAAGAGCAGTCCTCAGGAATGTGATATCCCTGTTAATAAATCCTATCAACATGTACAACTATAATACACCAATAAAAATTTTGGAAAATATGTTAATTAAAAAGAAAAAATATTTTAATTAAATAAAATCTAAATTAAATTTAAAAGAAAATTAATTAAAAAGAAAATATATTTTAAAAAAGCTATCGAGTCTTTCTCCTTTGCATCCAGGTGAATTATTTAGGTATACAGGAGGAAGCCATCTTTGAATAATGGAAAGACAGGTTATTGTAAGCATAGTGTACAGTAAAAATTAGGATATTTAGGAAACTTATAAGAAGGGTAAGTGAACTCGGGAGGTGGAACTGGAACAACAGGACTCAGGCACCTTGAACATGCAGGCTCACTTATATCCCCTAAAAATCACATGTGTAATATTTCACCCCTTTTGGGATTTGTTGCATTTCAGTGTGTCTCTGGTCTTCCTGCAGCTGTTGTAACTAAGCCATGCTACTTCCTTTACTCTGGGGACATTAACTTCTCTACTTCATCTCTTCTGCTTTCTTATCATTCTGACTTGTATGTGACTTCTCACGGCCCCTCTTACATTGTGGTCTCAGATTTCTTGCTTACTTTTTGCATTTTTATAGCCCTAGAGTAAAAGAGAATTTGATTGACCCAGCTAATTGTTCGCCATCCCTCTTGTGTTAGTCAGCTTTTCATCTCTGTGATCAAAGTACCTGACACAAATAACTTGGAGGACAAAGGGTTTATTTTGACTCATGGTTTCAGAGGTTTCAGTCCATGGTCAGCTGGCTCCATTGTTCTGGGCCAGAGATGAGGCAGAACATCTTGATAAAGAAAGCTATTTAACTCAGGGAAGCCAGAAAGGAGAGAGATAGAGGAAAGGACCAGGGACACAATATAGTCCCCAAGGACACATCTCCCCTGAGTCTATTCAGCTATCAATGTATTAATCTACTGATGAGGTCAGAGCCCTCACTCTCCAATCACTTCCTGAACCAAACTCCCAAAGCCCTACCTCTGAACATTGCCACGTGGGGACCAAACCTTCAATGCATGAAACTTTCTAGGACATTCCAGAGCCAAACTACAACTTTTTAGGTAGAAATTTTCATGACAAGCTATCTTTTAAATATTTGGCCAATATACAAAGTTGTGGTTCAGTCAATGCTCTTGCTTTCTCTGTTGGGGACAGGATCTTCTCTATTAGGGGAGGCCACCTGAGCAGAATGTTTGGTGGAAATTGTGTGTTGAGTACTTTCCACTGAAAGACTGTGGGAGTGGAAAGTATCTCAGGGAGCTCATGTCTCTTCCATTAGGGTCAAATTCTGAAAACTTAGTGCCAACCCATCAACAGTTATAATCATTGACCCATTTGTCTATGTAGTATACCTGTCTATGCAAATTACTAATCTACCTATACCAGTTAATATCATTTGTTCCTAGAAATGAAGTTTTGAATTCCTTATACTTAGTAAGGAAAGCTAAGACAGAAATATTTGGACAAAAGGGCAGGAGTGATTCTTAAATGTGGTATAGGTACTATTATAGTTGATATACTTTGGGCAGGGTGGTACAAGGAACAAGTACTGAACTGAAAAAGATTTGAATTTTTATCTTAGCTCAGAATGTAAGGATTTTTATATAAATTGCAGAGTAACCCCAGATTAATTACTTTATCTCCTAATGCCTCTGTTGTTTATACCTAAAAAGAGGGTTAAGACCAACAGATGCAGCTGTATAAGTCTATGATTTTTGACATGACTATTACTTTTCCAAGAGGAACATAGAAGATATTATTTAAGAATTGGTATTGGAGTAATCTAACATCTGTATTTTTTTTAATTTTATTTTTTAAATTTAATTCATTTTATTTTTTTAAATACATGACAGAGGAATGCATTATAATTCTTATTACACATATAGAGCACAATTTTTCATATCTTTGTATATAAAGTATGTTCATGCCAATTCATGTCTTTATACATGTACTTTGGGTTTCTTTGCATTACAATTCTTATTACACATATATACCACACTTTTTCATATCTCTGTTTGTATATAAAGTAAGTTTATATACAAACATACACCCAATTCGTGTCTTCATACATGTACTTTGGATAATGATGTCCCTCACATTCCACCATCCTTGCTAATGCCCTGCCCTCTCCCTTTCCCTCCCACCCCTCTTCCCTATCTAGAATTCATCTATTCCTCCCATGCTCCCCCCTCCCTACAGCACTATGAGTCAGCCTTCTTATATCAGACAAAACATTCGGCATTTGTTTTTTTCGGATCGGCTAACTTCACTGCTAACATCTGTCTTACAGGCAAATCATATCATGAGGTTACTTACCAGATTTATTTCAAAGTCTAAAATCTATTACAATTAAAATATAATAGTCAGATTATAGTACTTTGCTTGAATTGTTCTACTTATAACTTTTGCTTTTTTGAGTTTCAAAGTCAATGAGTTTATATCTTTTTCCTAATTTAGAAAGCAAGAGTTCAAGTTGAAATGGATATAGTCACCTCAGATTTCAACACAACATGATAAAGGCACACAGGAAGCAGAGGCGGCATTTGTCTCCCAGAGTAGAGTGAACATCAAAGTTTGATCTGTACTTGTGGCTTATTTTAGCCATAATGTCTACAGATTGCAAAATAATAGCAATCACTAGCCTGTTCACACAAAATTCATATATTCATTTTTCTTTTTGCCTCTTAGACATTAAATGATTTAAAAAGAAAACTAAGATACATTAATCTGTGTAGCTAAGATACACTCAATATTCCATTTTTCTCCAGTTATCTATGGAAAAAAAAATGCTAAGTAATCAGGAGCCAGTCAGACTCACGTCAAATTCGAATTCTGTCATTTACCAATCATACAAAGTGTCTTAGGCAAGTTACTTGAAATCTATCTCTAATATACTCAGACTTCAGAGTCTTCATGACATGATGCATGAAAAGCATGAATCAGGGAGATATGGTATAGATTGGTGCTCAACGTGTGCACGTACTTCTTCCACTCTCCCAGTCTGTTTGCCCACTTCTTGCATTCTTTACAAGCCAATGATCTTTTACCTATGTACTTCAGGCTGACATAAACTTCCTCCCAAACTAGTCTGAGAAATCTACTAAAACTCCTTCCTAGTTACATAGAATCCACTCAGGAGGGGTTAAATAAACTTCAGAGAAGTCATCCAAGACTGCAGTCCTATGAGATAAGCAAGGACAGCAATTGCTATAGAAATCTTCATAGAAGCGAAACAAAGACATCAAATGATTTGACTGAGATCACTTAGAGGGTGAGTTATAAATGGATATCTAATAATATAATTTGCTAAAAGAGTTGATGCAATGGTATCATGGAGTCATTTCCCCTGAAGGTTATGCAGCAGAGTTCAAATTAAGAAGCAATGTTTTGCCAAGCCCAGACTGCAGAACAAGATACATCATCAATATCTGTACAAAGAAATGAAATGTAAGTACAGTTGCCCAAAAACAATGAACAATATCAAGATTGCAATCATTTAAATATATTAAAAATCCAATCTCTTCAGAAAACAAAAAACTTTCAAGATAACCAATACATTAGATTTTTCATGTGGTATCAGCTTATATCAAACTAGATATCATAAAAAAATTTGAAACTATTAAATATCATTATATTTTCTTTGAGGTGGAAAACACTCTCTAGTATCTTCCTAAATTCTACTGAGTAGATAGTGTTTTTTAATAAAATTAAAGAAAGCTGAAAGAAGATGTAGAGAAAGTAATTTATTTATGTATGTATAGCCCTCTTAGTAGTAAATAATAACACCACACATTAGGCCACACTTTTCTTTTAGTGACCATGAAATATGCTGTTTGCATTGTTCCTTAGATGTACTTAAATGTACTCAACTGAGACAATTTATTGTCTCTTTCCATAATGTTTGTTCATTTTGGACAGAAAATCTAGCCTAAAAGTTTTTAACACCTTTCCTTTGGGGAAAAGTACAAGATGCATAAAAATAGAATGAACTTTGTAAGTGCTTGGTCTAGAACCAATCTTCCCTACCTGTTAACCTATTCTTTTTATTCTTTTTTTTATCTCATTTTCTCTTCCTTTCCTTCCATTCAAATCATTTAAAATTTTTTGTGTCTAAAGGATCACAGATCTCACAATTCCCCTTTATAAATACTCTCTGACACATGAATATCAATAATTGTTTAGTTTTTAACTCTATAGTACTTGAGATCATTTTTAGAAAAGAAAAATGAGTTACTTCATCTTGCAGAGTCTGGAAATGGACAAACCCCCAAGGAAGACAGTCTTACAGAAGGTAAAAATCATTTTCTTCCTTTCAAAAATGACCCCCAATGTAAATGCTTTTTAACAGCTAATTTCACTGTTGAAAGTCAATAAGATTTGAAAAAAAATGAAAAGTCTTTAAAATAAATATATTATGTGCCTAAATGCAAGATGTCAGCAATCCCCTTCATGCTTTGTGACCAAAGGTACACAGAGGCAATGTGCCTAATGCTGAAAGACTAGTGAACGGAGCTGCGAGAACAAACTTATCAATCATGATTTGCCACTTTTTTTTCTAATATTCCTGGCTGGAAGAGTTATAGAAACAAAGTTTAGGAGTTTCCAACAAATGCTGGCACCGTAGGGCACAGGCATTACTTTGCTCCAACCTCAGCACCCAGCATGAGCATACTTTGGGGCATCCAGGAACCAGATATGGGACTGGTGCCTCATTTTCTGAACAAGCTTGTACATGATTCAATATATTTTCTCTACTAAACCTCAGCCTTAAGGATAAGTTCCAACATTTTAGAGTTACTGTTTGTTTTTAAAACTTCAGCACTTTAGGATAACAATACTTATTTATTAAGTAGTTCTTAAGAAAGAAAACTGTAACTATTAACCTGGGCAATCAGGCATAATTTGAGCTATTCTCTGTGATAGAAAACTCTCTGTGTTCTCTTTTTTAAAGGTTTTATCAGGGCAATAATTTTAGGAACTTTTACATTGCTCATAGTTTTAAGAAGAACTTGTATCTTTCAGAATTTCCTATTCCATATTTTATCACATTTCTTACAAGTAAAATAAAATTTTCTTTAGGAATAAAAGTTTATTATTTATTTTGAGATAGAGTAGATATCCTCTTTGCCTCTTGGGTCTGTATATTTGTTGGATTTTAGACATATAGATTTAAAGATGTCTGACAAACACAGACTCTTTCATTTGAGAATATGCCCTTTTTCCATGTCTCTGGTCTTTCAAGCTACCAAGCAATGATATCAGCAGCTATATCAACTGTTGCTTTATCATTTCTTTCTTTCCTTCCCCTTTGTTTCTTTTACAGATACTCTTGCTTCTTCTCTTTGTAGGGACAACTTCACTTCAATCTTCAAGATTTTCAACTTAGAATTTCTCTGTATTTGAAGATTTTTGGAGGGTGGAAGGATTGCCTATGGAATATATTTCCTTGCCCTTTAGGAGTAAAATAAATCTAATTAATGTTTAAGTAAATGTCCTATTTTATGTGAAAATAAAGTTTCAACTTAGATCAAGGTTCACCAGCTTTATGGTTTTCTCCAGTTGAAATAGGGTTTCTCCTGTGTGCTCCTTCAGAACCTAATATGAATCCTCAGCTAGCTTGTCTGACACTGTTGGATCATTGCTTGCTACAGTTCAGTTCAAGGGCAGAAGAATTATTTATTATTCACTTTTGTTAGCCTGGTATAAAACCTTCCAAGTAGGAGGGGTTCCATAAATGCTTAAAGAGTGGATTATTTAATGATCTGTGCTAGTATAATTTATTGATGCTGAATTTTTATTTTTATTATTTTATTTAAAATTTTTGACACTAGGGATTAAACCCAGGGACACTTCACCACTGAGCTACATCACCAGCCCTTTTATTTTATTTTTTTATTTTGAGACAGGTCTCACTAAATTGCTTAGGGTTTTGCTAAGTTGCTGAGGCTGGCTTTGAATAAATATATCATGTGCCTACAATGCAAGATGTCAGCAATCTTTTTCATGCTTGTGATTCTCCTGCCTCTGCTTCCCAAGCAAAGGGGATCATAGGTGTGCACCAATGCATCCAGAGGAATTTTTATTTTTAATTAAACATCAACTGAACCTGAAGTATAGATGAGAAAATTAAGACTCAGTGTAGTCAAAATAATGATTCCATAATGAAAGTCCCAGAAGTTAATAGAGCTGGGTTCTGACAAGGATCCAATTCTATGGACAGTACTCTTACCATGCATACTCTTACCTACTAGTCAAGTATGTTATAGCAGAAGTTTAAAATTGAACACTTTTGAATTTTCTAAAGATGACTGAAAGACCAACATGTGAGAAAAAAAAATGATGTGCAGATAGGTCTCTATCAGTATTTGAATTATTGATTCAATGTTTTGAAAAGACTCAAGGGCTATAATATATATGATGATTTAATTGAAAGAAAAATATTCTGCAGACTGTATCCAGGAGATTAATATCCTCTAAAGTCCATTTTAAGCTAAAAATTGTATATATCATTCACATTAATTGATTGAAGGTCCTGTGTGCCAACCTTGAGTGAGTCATTGTAAGAGGAAGAGAAAGGCACAGAGCTCTCCTAAAGGGGGCAAAAGCTCCCTTCTCCGTTTTCTAATCATTCCTGCCAGGTTGAAACTGGCACTGATTAGTTGGCAAAAATAAATATCCACATTGCTATGCCCCAAATAATCATGCTGGTTATTAACAATTACTTACGAGGCCTCTATGCCCAATAGCCTCTGGGAGCTTAATAAAAGATAATTAAAAGTCTTAGATGAAAAATAGCAGTTTCTCAATCTCATAAGAGGCATGGAGCAAGAGTTGAACAGGTCTATTTGTTTATAATCGAGCCCACTAAAGAAAACAGCAGCTCATGGATTTCCATAGGAGAAACAGAGCCAAGGACATGAAAAGGAGGAGGGATTGAGGAAAGAAGTTTAAACAATTCTAAATTCAGCACCTTCTTCCTAAACTCTTCCTCCTCCTACCATGATGCCCGTTTGAGTGAAAGGATACTATCTTCTGCCTGCTGGTCTGAGCTAGAAACCAGGATTCATCCTGGGCGACCCCCTCCCTCACTTCCTACAAGTAATCAGTAGCCAAATACTGGCAACTCTACTTCATTTATATGAAACAAATCCACTCCCACCTCTCATTCCTTTGTCCACAGCCTTAGTTTCAGTTTCCAATATCTCTAACTATCTCAGGCTTCACACCACAAAAGCCACCCACAAAACCACTGGGGAGACTTCTCCAGGTTCCACATCTGATTGTGATGCCATGCTCACAGTCCTTCACCCAAAACGACCTTCAACATCTGGCCCCTCCCTGCCTCTCCAGTGCCATCACTCCCAACAAACTGTTCCACATGTACCAAGTAACTTTCAGTTTTATAAACAGAAGGAAGCATAAGATACCACGTGATCTCTCAAAACTTACTGCATCAGCTTCTGAGTTCTTTTTTTCTCACTGTCTCCTTCAGCTGTGACCACCTCTTTCTTTCTTCAAAACCTCTGTGCTCCTTTCCATTACAGGATATATATACTCACATATGTTTCTCCTTCTTCACAAAAGATCCTTCCTCACCCACCATACTTACCACCTTGATTAGATAACTTCTTCATGTTATTTAACTATCAGCCCCTTTGTCCAGCACACACAAACACATACCTGCCAAGTATGATAATATTCCTTTATCTAGACTTATAATATTACTATATTCTTTTTAAGCTCTTATTTGAAATTACATTTAATTATGAGATTAACTGATTATTATACAAATCCCTCCCAGGGCTGCAATCTCCGTGAAAGCAGTGATCATGCTGTTTTTCTTTAAAATTTCAAGGGGCTGGAGAAGAACACTAATCTGCTGTTGGAGTCATGGAATGAGTTTGCTTATCTGAGGTAAGAAATATAATAAAGGAAAATCAAACCAAAACTAGAAGATTTTTCAATTAACATATCAAAATACAAATCACAAGAAAAAATTCTGATCCCTATAATGCTAAGTCATTAGATAAGCATAATAGTATTTTTTTCCTTTTGCACACAAAGTGCAAAAATATAGCACTCTAAAGATAGTTGGACAAACATATGAAATGTCTTCTGAGTTAACATTCAGTTCCAAAACAAGAACTACTATTCTAGAGTAGCCATTCCAGTTCTCTATATAACACTGCTCTTCTGGGTAGGTAATGGGTAGAAACAATGTTTGCTCATACACATAAATATTTAATAATTTCTTTTCTGTCATTCCTCCATTCTACTCATATAGAACAATGTCACATTCATGAACATATAATTTACATTACAAGAAAAGCTCAATATGTTAACTCTTTGTAGATGATTATCCACCAATTATTTATTTTCCTATGGAGAGTTAAGTCTGTTATTTAATAAAGAAAAGGGCAACATCGATATATTATTGTTTATTACAATGTCAAATCTGTGAAAAATCTTACGGAGTCTCATTAGTTTCTAACTTCTGAAGAAGGTTCATTGAAATTAATTACCTAATCTAGACCTAAATATTCATGATCATTTCAGAAGAAACTAGGATCATTATTGGTAATAGAATCAACTAACTGCCTTTAGTATTTGCACTCCTCTAATACTGCAAATAATTCTCAATTACACACTTTACTTTGGATGGTTCAACATAGCCAGCAGGTATGGATGAAAGTATTTTCTAAACCAAATTGCAATTTTCCTTTAGTCTTTAGGAAACCCTGGCAATTAAGAGCCATATTCATAAAGGGAATACAACTCTTAAAAAAGATTAAAGGACTAGGTTTAAAAATTCAAGGAAGCCTATATTTCAAAAAGAAAAAAACTAAAAAAGAGGAAAATAGAATTTGAGGCAGTGTGAATAGCAGTCTGAACCCAAAGGATGGGTTACTGTGTACCTCCTAGAAAATCTGTGAACTGAGCATGAGGGGTGACTGAGCCAACAGAACTTATAAATAATTCCCAGAGCTAATTAGTAAAAGAGGCAAAACCACTTAATTCAGGGGAATTTGGTCCAATTTATGCATAGATTAAAAGACACCAAGTAAATATGTATCCAATGAGAGGAGTTGGTCCTAGCAAAGGTGGCTTCTAAGAAACACCAATTTGGAATCCCATTGAGGACTCTGTGATATAGATCCTTTATAGGTTGATAGCTTTCAGAGATTTTAGAAATTTATACAAGACATTGGGCCTTAAAGCATATTAACAGAATAAATGACCCTTGGAAAAAATGGTCATTAGAAGGGAAAGTCTCACAGGACTTAGATTAGACTATTTGTTAGACTTTGAATTCCTCTCTCTCCCATGTCCAATAAAGAAGCACAGATGCAATAACTGCTTTAAATGTATCTTGATCTTTTTTTCACTAAAACGCATACGGTTGTTTTTATTCAAATGATTTAATGCCCAGACACAGGGATGTCATGAAGATTTAAAAAAAAAAAAAAAAGCAGTTTATTTCTTAGAGAAAGCTATTGTCTAAATTTCTAGAGCACAAAAGTCAAAAATGTAGGTTCAAATCCTGCTCCATTATTGATTAGCTCCTTCACTTTGATTATGCTACGTCTTAGCAAAGCAGTTTCCTCATATATGAAATATGAATAATACCAGTACTTACTCTGCAGGGTTATCTTGAAAGTTATCTTGAAAGATAATATGTGCAAACTATATAGAAGAGTATCTGACACATAGGACACAATATTTCAGTATTTGTTAAATTAATTTATTAATTAAAATGCTACCAGTTCAGACCAGAAAATATGGAAGTTATAAAGAAATAATGAGAAATTTGGGGTAGAATTCTTTATTAAAGAGAATGGTTAGTACTGTTAAATTAATTTCCTAGATTTATATGAGTATAGGAAAATCTTTGGACAGAGGTTTATTTTAATACAATATTTTTTAATTACTTAGCACATGCCAAAACCCTGGCATATATGCATAAGTGTGTAAGCCAGTCCCCTTTGTCCAAAAGATGCAGATAATCATTGAAATTGAAAACTAGTATACAATAAAATTTCTAGACAGCACAATAAATGTTCTCAAAACAACCTACTGCCTAAATAATTATAACAAAACTATCTTCAGCAGGGATTATGAAGAGAAGAAGGCGGTTCAATCAAGAAGCCAGTTTTCAAGGCAGGACGATAAATCTATTCAGTTTTTCCAAAACAAGGGAAAAGTAAAATCTCAAAAAGAAGGTATGAATGGGTTTCTGCACTAAGGCAGAAGAGAGACCAAAACTAAAGAGACATCATTCCAAGTTGTAAAAGTGTTTAATAGCAAGTAATATAATTATGGAGAAAAGCAGAGTAAACTAATTATAATTTTTTAATAAAAACACACTGTTAGAGAATACACAATTATAGTGAAATTCAATGTGAAAGAAATTTAAGATTTATTATGTTTTATTTGGTAGATATTTTCTTCAGAATTGGACAAAATCAGGTTCACAGGGTGAAACAGAGCATTATGTATAAAAGGGAGAAATGATCAGTTGTTTCATCACTGAAAAGCAACGTCAGGAATTCCTTGTTTGTTGAAGATAATTTTGCACAGTCTGTATGTAGATACGAAAAAGAGCATTGAGACCAGTATTGACTGAATATCATCAATACCTCCAGCAAAGAAAGCTGCCACTATATTAATAGCAGCAATTACACCTCAGGGTAGGCCAACATTGTTTATTCACAGTTGGAAGTGCAATTATGTCTCTTGAACTTATGCTGAGTTCTGAAGGAAATAAAGAAAGCTGTGAGCCTGATCAGATTATAGTCACAATTTTCAGCACACTATGTGTAAGAAAGTGGGTAGAGAACAGAAGGTCTGGGTTTATTTTTTGATTTAATAGCCACAAATTCTAGCTCTCAAGGGTAAAGATCCTCACACAAGTATTTGAAATAATGTGTATAAAATTGAAATATTTATAAAACACTCAGTATAACTATTTAATTTTCCATGACTTGCTTTGGTTGTATATTTAATATTTGAATAAGTCTTCATTTATTACTTTATTGATATAAATCATATTTTTTTAATATTTAGGGAGAAAGAGGAATTATTCCTAAGAGGGATGAATTTTAATATAAATGGATTAGTTGACAAGGGTTTCTTTTTGACTACTTACAGATATTCTGAATTCATTAAGGAAAGAAATCACTGGTTAATGGCCATATTAACTATATTAATTCACATCTGAATGCCAAAACTAAATATGCGACTGTCAGTGACAAATCCAACCAAGAATTCATTAGGAATCCATTTTCTAGTTGTCTTCTGTCTTGGTATATTCAACATTTCCAGCTACACTTGAGAAGGGCATGCCCTCAGTCTAATGAGTTCCCGATGGTACACTGGGTGTCTATCAATGAAAACTCTCTGTACAACTCCTGGACATTGTACAATCATAAAAGAATATAACTAGTTGACAAATCACCAAAAAATTGTTACTCTTCTCACTGATTTATGATCTTGGTCTCTCTAATTTAACAGAAGTAAAAAAAATAAATAAGTGAAAAGATGGATGGGATCTATGTGGGATCTAATGTTCACACTCTCTTACAGATGAATATAGATACCTGGTAAAAGACTGAAACATACTCCCCCTCCCATCATTATATAGTTGTTGCTTTTTCATTGTTATAATTTCTATTACCAGTAATTTTTAAATAGGTTCCTGTTACAAATTGTGAAAAATGTATTAAAAATTCACCGTAAATTGGTTTGCCAATACAATGTATGTCCACCATGTGGACAAATTTGCAGATACAAAATATGGAGCAACCTTTATATATAGGATGAACTAGAGAAAAAAAAGTAGGCAAATAGATTTTAAAAATAAATTTAATGGATTAATAGAGGTGAGATAGAAGCACCAGAAATAAAACTAAAAGAATAGCAGAAAAGCAACAGGAAGGCAGAATTTCTGGATGTTGTCACGGGATGATTATGAATAACATGAGAGGAGTCATTAAGGAAGACTCTAAGGTTCTAAGATGAGGGGAATTAGAAAAAGAGAGGAAGCTAGTGGAAGACACTGGCTCATCCTAGAAATTAAGGATTTCAGTATAAACCCATGGAGTCTAAAGTAAACATGGCAAATTAATTTGCCTAACAAACTGGCTTCAGACACAAAGACAAAGAGCTTATACTCTGAAATAGTATAATCAAGATTAACATAGACTCTATATAAGAAAAATATTAATACTAAATATTTTAGCATCAAAACATGAACATTTCATCTCCATGAAAAAATAACACTTATCCCTATTTTGGGTGATCAAGAGATACAAATGTTGACATTTTTTCTTTATTTCTTTTTATTTTATTTTTTTTTATTTCGTTGATATATTTTCCAGTATTTTTCCTGAAGGACAGGTACAAAATTTTCCCACAGAGTTGGCAGCAATGTAAACAAACTGTTTTCCTTACTGTGAACTGTTATGTTTCCTGAATTTGAGAACTTGCCTTTCTTAGATAATTAATAACAGTAACTTATACCTGTCTCCCTCTCCCCACACACACCCCATTCTCACCCACTGACCTTAAAACCCTACAAAGTAAAAACAAATCAGGTAGAATAATGAGCAGTAATAAAATTAAACTTGAAAAATCAAAAGGCTTTCTGTTGGATTGACTGGAGAATTCTTGAACATTTTTTATATTGATATATCTTCCTAAAAATGTGTCATAAGCCAATGTATGTTATAATTAGCTCATCTGCCAAGAGCACCCACACACTGCATTTCAAGAGTAGAAAATGATATTGAGTGTCTTGAACACTCTTAGTCATTGGACTCCTGTCAGAGTACATTGTTAACACATGAAATTAGCTAGTCAATGTATCTAGATAATGTAAAAGTAGCTAGGAAACCCACAAAGATGAGGAAGACCAAACCCTTGTGTGAGGTATTATTCAGGCTTTATCTGTGTAATGTTAACATTGACCAAATGGTAGATTGCATTACCAAGCAGCTAACTCCAGAATTCCTAATCATTTATCAAACAGTGCTAACTAGCCAGAAACTGACAGACATCAGTATTTCTCAGCCAATGTTGATATTTTCAAAATTCCTGTACTAATGTAATGCATGAGAAATGACATAAAACATATACAATGTGTCAGCTGACTGCAACTTAATTCCTATCTCTGTCCCAATCACTGCATAAGCTCTTGAATAAATAATAGAAACATAATACCAACCACCCAAGCATCTACTGCAAAGGAGACTTTGGGTAGAAATAAAACAAATATAAAAGCTTTAGAATGCCAGCTAGGCATGGTAGCAAATGCCTGTAAGACCAGAGACTTGGGACACTGATGAAGGAGAATTGCAAGAGCAACTTAGCAAGACCCTAGCTCAAAATAAAAAATAAAAAAGGGCTGGGGATGCATCTCAGTGGTAGAGTACCTCTGGGTTCAACCCACAGTGCCACAAAACAAAACAAAAAAGCTATGGAATGTTAAACATTAAATGGTATAATTATATTTATGACTTATCATGAGAGATTTTTTTTATACATAAAGTGTCAATTAGGGCACCTTTATTTGTATCCTTCACCTATATTTAAAATAGTTGACTAAGGGACACAGAGGCATCCTCACTTACTGAAAGGTAGGTTATCCGATTATTCAGAAAAACAAGTATTGGATCAGCCATAATTACCCTAGAGATATCTTTTGTCAAGACTGGGAATGATACATCATTTACTTTTTTTTCTCTCTCTCTTTTGAAACTGTCACATTCCTTGAAAAGTCAATCTGCTTTCCTTTCCCACTGCAGCTCACAGTCCTTGCATGGGGATGACATTCAGTAGAAAGCTAGGACTAGGAGATATCTGAGCAGTAACATTGAACACATCCTAAAAATGTTTAAAATTCAGCTTTGGACAATTTGGCTCTCCTTTAAAATTCAACCCACTGGAATACAACCCCGGTCCCACTTCCCTCTAAGTGTTCTTTTGCCCCCAGAGCTTTTTGAGGTAGTACAGCCAGAACCACCAGACAGATTTTGGAGGCTCAAGGATCTGCGCTTCACCTCTGCTCTGACTTGTAGGTCTGCATCATGATACAAATTACCTCAACCCTCTGAACCTCCTCTCTGAAGATGGGATAATACTATCTGACTTGCAAAGTGGTTGGATGAGAAGAATGTCTATAAAAGTACCTAATAGAGAATTTGACACTTGGTAGGTATCAAATAAACCCAAGCTATTATGATTATTTGCATAAAAACATGACACTGAAAGAAAAATGTTATACACAATAAAGGCCCCAAACCCAATGCTATTTCTAAACATCCACAGAAAAACCAATACTGACTGAAACCAATTTCTTTTTTCAACTGCCGGTTGCTCTCCAATATAAAAGCTTATCACATACTGATTGAACAGAGGTGTTCTCTGTAGTGGGGTGTCTCAGGGGGTCTGTAGCCCATATCTTCCAGTGCAATGATACCTTCAAGGACTCTCATCAGAGTCTTTGGAATACATTCAAGAGACTCAATCAGTTTTATAATAACCAAAGATATTAGCTGGCATGATGGAACTTTCATTCATTCTTCACTATTTTGTCAGTGAATGTCATAGAATCCACAGTGAATTATCTGGAGGAATAAACATACAGGAGATTCCGGAGTACATTTCTTGCCCATGATATGGGAGGCCACCGCAGCCATACTTTGCCTTTATTCTTTGCCAAGCATAATGACCAGAATAGAATAGATGCCTCCAAATAATTTGATGATGGAAAGGGCTGGTTGGCATTCAGGTAACCTTTGAGCCAATGGGCAGACACCAATGCACAGAAATTTATCAGATCATGTTAACTCTCGACAAATAGACTTATAGAAGCACCATAAAAGAATGTGACATCTCATATTTTGCTGCAAGTTTCAGTGTTTTGAAGAACAAGTTCCTAGCACTCAATACACAGATTTCTAGCTCTGAGCAAAAAGCTGCATATATTTGGAGGATGGGGAGGATCTTCAGTCATAAGCTACATGTGATTTTTCTCTCTGAAAAGTGCTCAACTAGGATAGGAGTGGATTTTATTCGTAGGATCTCTTACACACTTTTCAATACTGCATTCTCTTCCTTATTGATGCCCTTTTAAATGCTGGAGTTTAATGAGTCTCTGCTGGTTAATAAATTCAGTTCAATAAAGACAGGTTGGTCCATCTGCACAGCCAATAAATAAATCACTATCAGGAACTTTCCTGCATTCTTGCCCCTCCTACCTCAGGCTTGAAATTTTGTATTATGTTGTGGGATATTTCCAAATTAAGTTATAAGTAACTGTCATATTAATATCTCATATTAATTTATGGTACTAAATAGAATACGACATAAAGTGTATTGGATATGGGGCTCAAGAGCTAGGTTTTGAGACATGGCACCAACTGTCTCCATGACCTTGAATAAATCTTCAATATTTCCTGGGTATTGATTATTTCGTCTATTCTATAAGATAGCTAGACTATTAATCTCTTTTCATTTCTGAAATTTGAATAAATCCCAGGCTTTAGTACAGCACACAATAGATGCTTAATAAATGTTAGCTTATATGAAGAAGAAAGGTTAAAGATTTAGTATAAAAATTATTTAGAACTATAACTTTTAATTCAGGGTGATTTATGCCATATAACATGTAATTACAGAAGAATGAAAATGTGGATATTATGATTTCATCTTTTAAATCAATGATCAAATAGACTGTATACCCATAGGGTATGTATGTATATAACAGATATGCATGTTTTTACGAACGTGAGCTTGGAGGTAAATAGAGACATTCTAGGATAGTTCTTCTAGATGTATGTTTATGAAGTTAGGGTTGATGCTGGTGTAGAGAGTAGGAAGAAAAGAAGTGGAAACTAAATCCCAATGAAAAATATATCAAACCAAAGCTTGCTAAATTTCTCCCCACCAATTTGTACATATGGTATGATCACACTTGCTCATTTCAGTAAAATTATATATTATGTATGTACATATATAAAAAGAGATTTAGAAGACAGTTCCCTTTTCCTATGAGGAGTTAGTCATTTTCAGTGCTGGTATTGCTAGCTCTGAGGAAGAAGACTGGGATATGTGGTGAATGTGAACTTGCAGGAACTGTTAATCATCTTGCAATGCCATGCAAGGAGCACACAGTCAGGACAGATGACTTACCCAATTGCTGTCACTCATTTTACCAGCTGTTCTAACTGGTTATAAGACTAGCAAAGGTCCCTGAGAGAACTACTGTAGGGCTAGAGGTTTACAAAGAGGAGGAATTTAAAAATCAGTGAGTCAGGAAACTGATAAAAACAAAAATTCAAGTGCTTAATTTTGGGGTCCTGAAAATGACACCTAAAGAGACTTAAATGAGGGAAGGTATCTAGTCTACGAAATAGACTAGATCATCATTGACTTTATAACAGGGTACTAAAATAGTGAAAGTTTGAAAGACATTCATGTTGTATGATAACTCTAGAAACATTAAATTCTGAGAAGTGAATACCAATATCACTCTGGAATCATCTTTTAAAGCAGCAGAATCTGCTTTATATATGTTGTTTCACATTTAGGAGGAATTTGGAAATTTTTAGCACTAAGAGGAAATTATTATATACCTGTTTATTATTTAATATATGTTTCATTAGGATAAATGCTGAATTACACACTAAGCCTAGACAACATCAGGTCACCTGCCTATGCCTCAGTTTTTCCACAATTACAAAATGTGATTGATGCAAGGAGTGTTTCATCAGATTGAGCTTTGTCACACACACCACCCATTCCTTCCACACTTAGTGCACACACAATTTTTAAACCTGGCAAAAGTAAGAAAGACGATCCAGTTCTTGAGAGATATTATTTTTTATTTTCATATTGACTATTTATGAAATCAGAAAATTAAGAAAGAAATAGGAAGGTGAGGCTTTCCTCTGTGTAAGGGAGTGAGGGAAAGAAAATGAGAACAGATTTACAGGTGTAAGAGTGTTTGCACATGCCACACTTAGGGTCTGTGGTGTATTGTAAAATAAGCTTCCGTTCTTCCTGTCTTGAGCCAATCACAGCAGAGGAGGGCAAGAGCAATATGTGATAAGATGTGCCAGGTTAAATGTACATCAGATGAAGTCCCTTTTGAGATAATTAGCACCAAACATTCCAGGATTTGCTGATGTTAAATCAGTTAAACTTCTCCCTCAATGCACCTTGACAGGGTTATGAAATGCCTTGCTTCAATAAATTTCTCCAAATTCCTCTGAAATGTGAAACAACATGAATAAAAAGACTTCTACTGCTTTTAAAGAAAAAGATCTCAAAGTGATATTGGTATTAACTTCTTAGAATTGAACATTTCCTGAGGCTTTCATATGACATAATAAGAAATATTATGGGTTTGAGAACAAACTCGATAGTACTCTCATCTGTTGTATAAAGTTAAATTACAGAAAAAATAAACTGATAGTAAACAGATGGAAGGGATGCCACGTGGGTAAACAGACAGCAAGGGGACTCCTGAAAACCCATCACGGCCTCTCTCTTCACAGGAATTATGAAAGGCTGCTACCAACTCATTGGTGGTGCTCCACAGTAATTAGTCTTAACACAGTTGAAAAAGGAAGAGTGAAGAGAGAGAGCTTAAATTCTGGTGCGTTGAGGAGGAGCTAGGGTACTAAGATCAGATATCACTCTTCTAGCAGAGGCACAAGCATTCTTATAAGGAGATGATGATGAAGATGCAGTCACACTGTGGGCTTCAATAGATACTGCCTCTTCTCTGGTTGGGAGAAAAGACTGTCCCCTTATGTTACTGACCATATTAATGCTGAGTGGCTGAAGAGGCATCTCCATCAAACTAAAAACCAGTGCCACCTTGACATTGCAATGGGATCCTGATTCTTGCTGGGCTTAGAGAACCCAAGAAATCATTTCTGATGGTCATATATGATGGCTCCTCCAGGTTCAGATAGGATTCATTTAATGAGGACAGGGATTCCAGCCAGATGTCATAGAGCAATATCATGTGAAATGAAATCAGATAGAGTCCCTGCTCTTGTGGGGCTTCTGATTATAATTACATTGGTTAATAATAATTACATAATAACAAAAAATTAAATGATATTTAACTTATATTGGCTCTCTGGGAATGGGGTGAGTGTATACTTGCCGAGGGTAGTGAATAGGAAGCAGGCTTGAAACACTTGTCTTTTCTTCACTCATGGCAGAATTTTCCAAATCAATTATGGCATCCTGGATTACCAAACCCATCTGGACACAGTATTCCCAGCTGCCAGTGACAATGAATCCATGTCAGCCCATGATATTTGAAAACCATAGTTATCTAATATTTGACACATATACCTTTTTTGTCTTTATGCATTTCCTATTTTTTTGTTTTCTTCTTAATATTCATGGAAATTTTTTGAGTCTCCTCATCTTAGTTTCACTGGAGGAAACCAATGAGAGGGAGGGATGTGCTTGTCCTTTGGTCAGTGTTTAAAAGACAATTGGAATAACACAGGGATTATGCCTAGTCTTACCCACAGCACTTCAGAGAATTTAAATGAAAAGCTGAGCCTCCCCTAGGTAGGCCCAGGGCCTGTCATACAAACATCTTCCTCCTTCTCTGAAATATTCATCCTAGTGATGCTCTCTGGGAGGCTCTGAAGCTTTGTTTTAACAGTTATGATCAGTGTCTTAAAGATGCTTCCTGGGCTCTCTGGGCATTGTCTTCGGTCACATAAGTGGCTGCATTTTTGTTGTTGTTTCCTCTTTGCCTCTAGGTGGGCAGGTCAATTTGCTGCCCTGCATAACGTTGGCTTCTTGGCGAGGGTGAAATTTGCCCTTAGTAGTGGTGCCCCTCTTGGCTACCACTTGTGCCACTCTACAGATGCCTGCCTGGTTCCTATTTCTTTCTCACCCTGACTTGTGGCTTTTATGGAGTTTTGGGTGCCTTGCTGCATACATACCGTTTTGCTTGGATCTATGAAAACTACTTAGAGGCCTCTCGTCTTGCTACTGGGTTTTGACCCTCTGCCGTGCTGTCATCCCTGGCTGTTGTTAATATTACAACCCTTGACTGCTCAGATTGCTTCTGACCCCACTATCTGAGGTTACCCAGAACCAAGTACTTCTCATCACCCAACGCCTAGTGCTGACACACTTAGATGTCTTCTTTTCTTTTGTTATTTTTCCATGCTTCTAATTTAAAAAATAAAAGGAAGAGGAGGAATATACTAATATACTAATTTATAAAACTGAGGTCCTAGAGTTATTTTCCTGCTAGTAAGATCCTTTCCATTTCTATGAGCCTCTTACACTGTTTGGTTTTCCTTTGTGTGAAGTACTCAGGATCGTCCACAGCATGATTTTCCAATACACTCCTGGGGTTCCTCTCTAAACGTCAGATCACTAAATACAAGTTAATTTCAATATCATCCAAAACAAAACATAATTAGAAGAGCAATGTGCTGTGAATATTATCATAAAAACCATTCAAAATCCAAGTATAAATGCATTTGAATTATCTATGGTTTAGGGTTATTTGTGCCACTGTTCCTCTCCATTAGGGCAGAACCAAAGTTGACTTTAGCTATGATTTCATGGTCTATAAAAACAACCATTGAGAATTGGGTATGGACTGGAATTGTGTTCAAATAGCTTATGAATTTTCTTCAATATCAACATTTACTTAACTACTTTCTACTATCACAGCCTGCCTGTGTTACTTCAATATAATATGCACAGGTTATTCTCACTAGATCTAGAGTGTGCCAGATCTTTCCAGTGGTAAAATGCAGTTCATAATTGGTGGAGGGAATCTTGACATTCTAAGATAAAAATGCATTAAGTAACCCCCTTAAGAAACACTGTGCGATAAACTGGAATAGGGAGATTCCAATCAGGGATAATAGGAAAAACATCTCAGAAATATATACAGGCACAATTTCAAATAATGGGGCACAGCTACAAACTATGCCTATTGTGCAGCTTGCAAAGGTAGGGTGTCTCTTCTTGAATTTGGGCTATCAAGTGTGTTCATATAGTTCCCTTGAAATTCTTGTTTTTCTAGAAACAGTTTTAAGAACAAAGATAAAACTGCCTGCAATAGTGCCTTTTCTAAATTAATACTTCAGAATGCAAAAAGCAGATCTAAGGTACACGATTAGGACCCCTGATTCTTTGTGGCTTGAGTTCCTAAACTGCCCTATGATAAAATGTTCAAGAGTTGCAGATACATAGATTTTGGTCTAAGTTACAAAAAGAAATGAATCTTTCTTTCTTAACATGCTTTTTTGAAGATGAAATAGGAACATGGAGAAAAATACAATAGTACAAAGGAACACATAATAAAGGGTAAATCTCCCATTTCTGAATAGAAGAAACACAAACAATGGAGTAATGGAGAAGCTGATAATTGTTACAATGAACATTTTCTTTTACTGGAAAAGTGTTTGAGAATGACAGCCCTTTGTAAAGGTAGGAGACTTTTTCATTTATGTATTCACAGGTATTTATTAAGTAGCTATTATGTCCTGAGGGTGATTATTCTTCACACTGCATTTTTTCTTCTTTTTCTCTCCCTAGCTATGGTCATTTGCCTCCCCTGAGTGCCCAGCTGTTCACCTTTCATTAGGACCAGTTCTGTCTGTGGGCAAGAAAGATACTAACAAGCTTTTGGCTAAAAACTCAGCCCAAGTTACTTCAGCATTGTCCACAATTGATCTTTCACTTTGGTCATAATGATGGAGTTTTTCATCCCATCTGTGGGGAAACACAGCATCTGTTTAACAGCATCTATTTAATACTTTTGATAGAACAAAATAATTTCTATAAATTTCTTAACAATATGTCTGGTATTACTTCCCTAGTCATATAAAGAGCCCATCATTGCTCCTGAAAATCATTGGTCTACATCTAAAATCTAGTCATTGAAACTTAGTCCTATTCTACAATCCTATCTCTTTATGCTAAGTTTCTTTGATAATGTAGGGTGCTAATTTCTCCAAATATTGTCCTTCATTTGTTTGCCTATCATGGCACTTTCTTATGTCTCCTGAGATTTCCCATGATACAAAAAACTTACTAGCACCTGATGTCTGTTGTCACAGCACCATGGACCACATTCTACCCTCAGATTTGACGTGGTTCTCAGCCTTATAGCTGCTACTCTCTACTTCTCTATGACTAGTCCCATTCTGAAAGTCACATGCACTGGAACGCTAGACAGCTTTAGTTTAACTTATCCTGCTATTCATGCCAGAAGTCTGGGATTCCAGACTGGTATAATCTACCACTCACTTGTGAGGTGATAGCATAGTCACTCAGTGGCATGTTTAGAGAAGAGAATTTATGAGAATTCTCTTTTTATTTATAAAATCTCAGTTTCTCTCAAATTCATTTTATTCAAGTTACCAATGAAGCCAAACGTACCTATGGATAAAAACCTGATCTCAATTCCTTCAGACAATTCACCTATTAAAATGGCACAACTCACCTGGAATTATGGAGTTAAAGCCTACTGCCAAACTCTCAGTTTCAACCAATGACCTTCCAGGGCTTCAGTGGCAGCCTGAGGTTTTCTAAGCAATGGTCCAGAAACCTCTGATAGTAAAAAGTATAATAAAAGCACAAAATGTTTCATTTTATTATGTTTGATGGTCAGAAAGTGAAATTGAAAACTGTGTGATTGTTTTACCATGCTGAAAATAAACAAGTAAAATACCGTCAACGATGAAATAAAAGACTGTTCCTCATAAATAAAAATTGGCTCACTTCACTTTGTAAGTCACCACACATGTGGAAATATTATGGCATTTTATATACCACAAGATAATTTATATTATGGGATCATTATTGGTTTCAGTGGCTCACAAACTGTTAATTTCTTATTTGTAACTGAGATTCTAGTATATTCAAAGGCAAAGCAAAATGAACAATTTAGATATTCAAACTACTTTAATTAAAACAATAATAATAATAAGACACAATCTATTCACTTAAAATAGTGGAAGAAAATAATTTAGCTGGTGCATTTTGCTGATTAGACCATGAGGACAATGTAATCAGGGTTCATTTTCATATTTGATAATTACCCTACTATTTCATTGGTGCAGCCTGCACTAGTTACACCCTACCATGCATTTCACCATTGGTCACTACAGGAAATTTTCAGGGCATCGATCAATAATTGCAACCAATATCTAAAAAATAAACCTCAGAACATTGATGGAGAGAAAGAACACATTTGATTAGAGATCTAGAACATCCCTCCAAGTCAAATAAGAAGGCAAGACTATAAGAATGAGTAGTCAGTTTTTAATAATTTCTTGCATTTTTCACTGTCTACATGATAAGTTATGACCACTGCTACTTTTGTCTCTTTTCTCCTTTAAATATAAATGAGTCTTACCAAAGTTATATTGATTCTCTTACAAAAGGTTTTATTACGCTAGGCCTAGTATGTCACCTCTTTTTATATAGATATAGTTTCCAAGCTTCAGAGAGAAAATAGATCTAAAAAGATGGCTCCTTTCCCAAAGTGCCTGAATATAAGAGAGATGGCAGAAACTCTAGTCTTATACCCAGCAGAGCCAGGAAGAAGCAGGACTTAAATGAATTAGATATTGATTGCTTGTTTTTTTTTTTTTTTAATTTCCTTTAATCCGAATTGGTTCTCTAGGCAAGGGATTGGATTTGAACACTAAATGACAGCAAAAATAATTCTTGAAAATACAAAAAGCTCAGAGTTTGTAGGTCCCTTGTAGGTCATTGATTCTAAGCTTCAGTTCACTCCACATCTCTTCAGTGACTTCTCAGCCCATCACTGAGCACACTTTAATAAGGGGCATTAGTTTATTAACTAATGGAGAGAATTTGCAAGATTGGAAAATAAGGATTCGATTCTTAACTTTCATAATTCTATAACTACTATTATTAGAATATTACAAGTCATTTATTTCCTTTCTAATAGCTCTTCCCACTTGGTTTGAAAAGAAATGTGACTTTCAAAACATTTTAGTTACCAGCTTTGGGATTTTCTTTCAGACCTTCTAAAACAGACATACTGAAGTTCAGTGTCTCAGCAATGCCTCCATAAAGTCCCACTGGAAGGAAACATAAAAACTGAAACATAATATAAGTTTAGTGGAGGTCTACATTTCCTTGGAAAATTTAATGGCATTTCTGAACTTACATATTGTTGTCTATGCTTCTAACTGCTCACTCTGGTTCATCAAAAGACTCAGTCATTTGCATAATTCAAAGTAGGCAAACATTATCACAATTGCTTTAAGATCTTAGAATCACACCTCCATTGTTTCTTTTGCTTTACCATATTCAAATTTCAGTTGGAAAATAAAGGCTATCTCCTTGCTGGTAAGAAAAGCATCCCTCATTTGACCCTTTGCAAGAAATGTCTTTGGTGACACCAATATGCATTTCCTGTCTTATTTTTTGTGCATTATATCATTTTCCTATTCATTTCAACTTTGAAAGGCTGGTACTACTGTTACTTCCATTGAACTGATGACAAAAAGCAGATACGAAGTTGAATAGCCAAGATTCCAAGCTCATGCTCATGACGATGAAATTGCCTAAATATATGGGTATTTAACCATAATATTTCTCTACAACTTTTATATATACACAACTCACACACACAATACATTACATTTCATTTCAAGCTCTTCATATTCTCCAATAACCAATTCCTTGTTTAGAAAAACTATAATAGTACAAATAAAGCCAAGCTCCAAAGTTAGATTGCTTCTAGGGTCAAAACGTAATTCCTCCATCTTCATCGTAGGAATTCATTCATTTTTATTCTTAATTTCACACAGTGGATTCTCAGTAAATTAGCTAACAATCACAGTAGGCCCTTCTAAAAAGCCAGAAAACTAGAAATATTTTATTTAAAAGTGATATGTTTTCATTCTTAAATGAGAATATCCCTGGCCCTTAAGTTCCAATGTTATGATATTTCTTTATGATTCAGTGTTTTACCTCTAACATGTCACCAAATGAATACACTTAAACTGAGGTATCAAATATAATTGTGTATGAAATATTTGTATGGAGGACCAAAATTGGCTAGTAAGTGTATTAAGAAATGGACCATCTACTTTTCCTTTTAGTAGATGAATGGAAGCCTATCTTCACTTAGTTTGGGCTTATAAATAAAAAGAATTTTCATCCTAACTAACTCTTCTCTGACTAGAAGTGATAGGAAAGAATGTCCTAGATTCCATAGGAGGGAGAAGCCTACATATTTTATACTAAATCTTATAAGACCCCTTTCATTAGTACTAGGATTAGCTGACTATATGATGTTGGTATTTTATTAAGAAGTGGTACAACATTGCGTCTTTCATTTTGTCAACTTAAAGTCAACACAAACTATTTGTAGATAAGTAATATATTACTTTTTTGTTAAATGTTTCAAATTTAAAAAAAAAATAAAGGAGGAAGGGGACCAACAACAGAATTCTATTTTTAGTTTATGTAGACCTATTTCTTTCTAATACTGTGCAGAGCAAGATGTTATATTCTCTTGGTAACATTCTTCCCTTTAACTGAGGGTTAAGTTGCAAAACACAAACATGTAAAAAATGCATTTTTTAAAAATGCTCTGCTAAAATCTAATTGGTCTTTCTTCTTTTACTGATTTGGATTATCCTCCAACCTTCTAAACTCTTCAGAAAGGAAGAGCAAGAGAGCAATGAATGCTTTTTGCTCTGTTGGCACTGATTCACAGCAATTTCCACAGAGAATTCTGTACATTTCAAATAATATGAATGTACTAGACCCTGCTACTCAGAGTAAATTCCTACTTTTAATTTAAACTCACACTCAGCACACGCAAACTTCTTAACACAGATAATCTCAAGTCTTCCTTCTTAAATGAATTAAAAACATTTCAAGGACTGAAAGTCCTTTTAAAGTCTCACTGAGCAGCATATCATTAGGTCTCTCCTAAATAGAAATAGCTAAAGTAAACCAAAGATAAGTGAGAATAAAATAGAAGTACAACAAATTATAACTGCCTGGTGAGCAAGCAAACCTTCTTTTTTGATATTTATTAAATCCTACCATGTCTACTGTATCATTTAACAACACAAATGCTACAGAAATGGATCAGTGTGGTTTTATGTAATACTCCCTTGCCTGGGGGTGGAAAGAGAAAGAGTCCCAGATGTTTGGGGCTCAGCTCCTCATTTGGAAAGACTCTGATCATCAACTGAGTTTGAGTTTAGCACTCTGGGCTTTGAGAATTATCACTTCTTTTACAATGAGCTGCCAAAAGTAGTTCTCTAAACTGGAAACCAAAATCACTGGAAGTTTCCCAAGAGATGAAAAACTTGGGCAAAATAAAGTTAATTATTCTGGAGTCTAACATGACTCAGAAGAGCCAAATAAAATAATCTTCCCAGGTTTGATGATTGAGCTTCATCAGAGGAAGAGCTCTCCATCAGCAGCTGGCCAAAATCTGCAGGTAGTCCAGACCTATAGATATGACTTAGAAGCAAATGGATCTCCCTTACAGCTGCCTCTTCAGTATAGCATCCCTGAATGTCCTATTCCAAGGCCACCTCTTTACTCATCCCCTGTGAACCCATTTGTATCCAAAGTTTCAACAAGTATCAGAAAAGAACCCCAACCTCGTAAGGATAACCTAGAATAAAATGACCACCATCTGTTAAGAGTTAAAAGTAGACAATGAGACCTAGCTGGTCAGAGCAATATGAATTTCTTCTCTTTCACATCCTCCATCAAATCTACCATTAGTGGTTCTCCTGAATCTGCCTTCTTCATCTTTCCCAGTCATGCTCTCCTTAAGACTCCTGGGATTTTTCTCTTGGTTAGTTTGCAATACTTCCATTGAAGAACTGCTTCCAAAAGGCCAATCAAATGTTCCCTTTCCATTCTGTTCCCATGTTATCTGATACCTGCAGAGCCCGACATGGTAGTTGTCAATCTGGAATTACTAAATCCCTGGATTTAATTTTTTTAATTGTTAGGGCCAGCAGAATATTCTCAATATTTCAAAAGGTTTAATCCTGCATCTATCTGAATAAAGCTGTTTAGACCAACTATGGACTGGAATTATTTCAGCTCAATATAGTATCTTGTATCTCTTCGACTCACTGAGATGGGGCCAGAGTCTAGTATTGTGTTCTCAACCTCTCTTCATTCAGCCATATAAGGCTGGGTTGATGTTGTCTGGTAAATTTGATCCAAAGAGGAGACTAGGATAATGCTCCTTTAGGGAATAGTTATATATTATCTACTATTATTTTCCCAGAACTTTCCACTGGAAAATGGTAAGTAGGCATTTTTTTAAATAAATTTTTAGAAACCAGACTGATAGGTTTAAACTTCTAATCGGATTAATTGTATTAGCCAATACAAAATGAAGAAGAAAATGTAGGATTTTAATTAGAACCACCAAGTCCAATCTATATGCCAAAAGAACCTTTCAAGACACAGGAGTCAGGGGGAGGAATACAAACAAGTATTGGAGAAATGAAGGAAAAGATATTAGTATTTATTGAGCAACAGGTATGTGCTAGGCCCTGTACCAGATCTTTGGATAAATGCCTTTATACCCTCATCACAGTAAAGCTATGAAGGAGTACTTACATTTATCAGTTGCAAACAAAAGAAGACTTAGGGAGATTAAGTGATCTTCAAAGTCACAGAATAGCTAATGAGCAGATGCAATGATCAGATGTCTCCCTGACTCAAAAGCCTGCTGTCCCATAATCATAATTTTGTTGTAGGGAACCAATAACCCCTAATCATGACAGATCCAAATGACTGGCCTGCTAGTTCTAAGTCTTTAGCTTCCTAAAGGACTCTTGATGAATGTTAATCCAGGAGTTAAACAATTACTAAGAACTTGATTATGCCATAGGACAAATGAAAAAACCTAAGGCTTTTATTAATTTTCCCTTTCATATCAGAATATCTCAGAACTGATATAATGGTAAAAGCATACTTTCCTGAAGCTAGGATGTATGTCGGTCTTCTGTACAGACTTCTACCAAGAAGCCAGGGCTCAAGTGAACACCTGCATAAGTCCTGCCTTGCAAGACTGTACCTCCATTTACAGCAACGGCCTAGTCACTATAGCCTCTCCTTAAGGTGGTTTCACAAGGACCTCTGCCTGCCTCTCCCTCCTTAGACAGTTCCAAGGCTCTGTATTCCACAACCCAACAATAAGTGGCAAATTTAAAAATGCAATAGTGTCACAGAATGGGAAGAACTGAGCTCTACTATAAGGCACATACCTGATAGTGGTACATTTTTTTCCCTTTTGGTTACAGAGGCCAAGGAAAAACAATATTATACAAATTGGTTATCATCATATAGGGTTTTATTCCTATTCTTTCTTATATTTTGTTCTTTAATAAAAAGAGATATTAGATGTCTTCACTACATATATTATTCACCAGGCCCCGCATGTTCTCTGATGGGATAGAAATGATATGTTCCCTCTCTAAGTAAATAATGGGTGATAGATAATATACTAAATGACCACCATGAGTGAATACCTTCCCAGACTAAATCAACAGGAGGTTGCTAGCCACATTCTGGCTATTGAGCCCTTGAAATGTAGTTTGATTAATTGGGGTGTTCAATAAGCACAAAATATACATTGGATTTTGAAGACTTAACAATAAAAACTAGAGACTATCTTATTAACAATGTTTTATATTAATGATGCTTTAAGATGTTAATTTTGGATGAAATTACTTCTTGGAAATGTGGATACTACAAAGTTAAAAATTCCATGTGTGGCTCAATATTTCTTTCTACTCCTAGTACTGCTCCTGACACACTGATCTACCTCTCTCTGAGCTTTAAAATGAATTGGCTGGGATGGATTTTGGCAGTAACCGATCAAGTAGACAATGTAAAAAGCCTTGTAAAAACTTTTTTATTTTAATTAGAAAAATGGGACCCATAGCCCAGTAAGCCATATTTTGCTAGCTTGTCTCATATTCAGAGGTATTGTGTGTGCAGGTGATTATACAAACACAGGATTATGAGCGGGCATGTATGTGTCCACTAAAAATTGTTTCTAGGTCTCATGTAATCTCCTCTCAGGGATCCTTCTGTGAAACCTGCCAGAACCAAGACAAAATAAAAACCTCACTGATGTGAACAGTGCAACACTCCTATAATTTTCTGACAATAAATCCCCACTTTTTATGCATAAAAGATCTTTATGGCATTCGACAAATTTGGCAACTATTATTTCCAATGTCTAAATCTGCCTTAAACCCCATACATAATATTTCCAGAAACCTAGATCTTTTTTCTTCTTCTTCTTCTTCTTTTTATTTCTGCATAGTACAAATAATATGATTCAGTTAGTTCTCAGCAGGGGACTGAATAATCAAAATTCATGCCTATTCTCCAACTCTTATTTAGTCAATAGATTCAGTTAGAACCACTAACAAAGAAAAAAGAAAACTGATATGAGTTTCAGCTTATTTTCTATTTTTTATCCACCTAATGGTTGAAAACTCAGGAGGCAGATGGCAAACAGCCAAAGCAACAAGAAAAAAAAAAAAAAACACTAGAACTTAGTCATATAGATTTTGGGTTCAAATCCAACCTCTGTGACTTACAAGAATCACCACCATCTTATCATTGTGTACGTTGGAAGACTGTTGTGAAAATTAAAGTAGTAGATTGCAGAGCATTGTCCTGGCACATAGAAGATTCTCATTGAAAGTCAACTCCTTCTTCCCTTTCTTCTTTGCTGTTAAGTAATCCTATGCATATGCATTCACATGACATCATATTTATCAACATTGATTCTCTTATTTATTTATTTATATATTTATTTTGCTTTGGGGATTGAACCCAGGGTCCTGTGCATGATAAACTATAACCCCAGTACTCACACTGGTTACTCTTTTAAAATGCTGGGCTTGGGGAGAACACAAATGACAGGTCACGTTATCAGCTCTAAAGGCTATGTGAAGGAATTTTTCACATTTACAGAAATGATGGATATTACATAGGATAAAGCTTCAGACTTTTCCAAGGCTGAGCTTTTAAATTTAAAAATGTTTTCAAAGAAGCTGTCTGCATCCTTACTTTTTGAGGCTGGGAAAGAATGGCAAACCACAGGAGAATCCCTTACCTCCCAGTGCTACAAGGGATTTCTGACTGATAAAGCACAGACATCTTAGATTACTCAATATGTGGTGCCTCTGTCCCCACCTCTCACCAGATCTAACTTGTTAATCAATACTGTTTTTTACAGTCAGCTCAACAGAGCAAAAGCCAATACATTCCCAAATAGACCATGGCTCTGATTTTTTCTCCATTACTTGTCTCTTGCAAATTGTGCTCTGGCATGTTTTCTAGTCTATGATTTTGAGATGGTTTATCTACTCTTCTATTTATACCAGTTTCTCCATTGCTAGAAGCATTCTTTTTCATTACCTTACTACTCTGCACTGCTTGAGGAACAGCCTATTTCTTTCACAGATTTTTCATCTATTTTATTATAATTTTGATTAATCCATTATTTTATAAAATTTATTTTTATAAAATGTAGTAGTAAGAATCTAATAATTTAATATTTTATACAACAAAATCTTCTCTCTCTCTCTCCCTCCCTCCCTCCCTCGTTTTCTCTTATTCCCCTTCTTCCTCTCCTATGTGATAAGAAATATAATCCCCTAATAAATAGAAGCTCAACTTTTTCCCTGATTGGAGTTTTTTAGCCAAAGTAATTGAGTTTGAAATCAGTGCAGGGTATTGACTCAAATACATAGAATAGTCAGAGACTTTAATCCAGAGTTGTGAATTGACAAAATGTGTATGCCTCATAGGTCCAATAAGATACAAATATAGATAAGTTATTAGAATATTCATTTCATTTTTACAAAAAAAACCACAATCTTTGCTATCTCTAACTGTATGTGTATGTGTGTGTGTGTGTGTGTGTGTGTGTGTGTGTGTGTATATATATATATATATATATATATATATATATATATATATATATAATACAGATTTTATCAATTGGAGATATTAATATATAATTAAAAGAAAAAAATAATTTAATTAGTGGAAAAGTGTCCCAGAGAGTAAGAGTTAACCATGTCATACTGATAATTTGTCAGGAAGATTTTAATGCAACACAATTCAGTACTTCCTAGGAGCCTACTAGTGCATTATATTTAGTTACACTTAAACACATTATCTCCTAACAATATAAAACAATTTCTAAGCATTTCTCTCACTTCTTAGGAAATCATAAATCACATTTCTAAAGGAATATAACCTTTCTTCAACCTCTTTCTACAGTAAAAGCTTTATTAGCCTACCTGCTGCTCACTCTAACACTGACAAGCTGTGTGACCTGAGACAGGTCACTTCTCTCAAGTCACTTCAGTGTCCTTGTCTCTCAATTGGAGGTGGAATGAAGTGATGTGTGTTCTGGCACATGACTATGGTAGTGGTCATGTCAGGACAATGATGGGCACAGGGAGGGGTGGGAGAAAGAAGGTTGTCTGTCAAGCACATTTTATGCATTAATTTTTCCCCCAATTTGATCTCCCTCTGTAAGTTAAAGATGTTATAGTGGCCATTCATTAAGATCTTGTTATTTAAAAGACAGTAAGATTAACAGATACTGTTGGCCAGATTTTATAGATGAAAATAACTGAAACACAAAGAGGTTAAGTTACTGACCTCAAGTCACAGAGACAATAAACCCAGTGACTGCTCCCTCTTCAGGGCTGACTAGTTAAGTCCTCCTATGATCACATCACCTTTTTATTATCTTTATCCATTTCTTGACATTAAACTTCCTCAAGTGCTTCCTCACTGAAGCCCCAATCTTTCACATCATGCCTAGAATATATGAAGTTCTGTATGTCAAAATGGCTAAGATGGCAGACATTGCCTTAATTGTGAAGAATATAAGTATTTTACATACAGAAAAAAATCTAAAGACAATATTCATATATTGCTGAGTATACAAAAGATCTGGCCCTTAAAGCAAACTATTCATTTTTCCCAGAATGAGAACAGATTCATTAACAAGCTAATGGTGAGGAAAGACTGTGTACCGTTGGCTCTCAGACTCTGGTATTTCTTTGTTATCATCTATATTTTGATGAGTGTGAGATATTTCTCTTCATTTTAACTATGTCATAATTCTTACCAAACAGATCTACTAATTTTAGTCTATGCTACCTTATTGTTTTTTCCCCTCAACATTAATTGTAACAATTTCAAACATTTAACAAAGTTAAAATGATTTTAGAATCAATACCCATGTTCTCATATTTGATTCTACCATTAGCATTTTATTATACATGCTTTATAACATATCCATTCATTTATTTATCTCAACATTCATTAATCCATTTTATCTGTTTATACATTTTTCAAAATAAATTGTAGACATCTTTCTATTTATACTAAATAATTCAATATGCTATATCTATGCTATATTGTCTTTTATAATTACATTAAGTCTTAGTATCCTATATTTCTTAGTGAATCTAAGAAGGAAAAGTCTTTTATTTTCTATGGAATTTTTTTTCTCACTTGCTATTAAAATTGAGGCCCCAAATCTAATTACATTAAGTCTTAGTATCCTAATATTTAGGATACTAAATTATTTACCTTGTTAAGAGGTCAGACCTAGGTTAAGATTAAGAGGTAGGACCATGAGAATGAAAAAAAAAACCTAAGCATTTTTAATGCATAAAATCATAGTGAGTAAATGCTGCATAAAATTAAAGTGCCAGTATTTATTCTTCATTCAAGGAGACAGTAATAATCTTGTTAGCTTTTGTTTCATGACTTTATGCCTCAACAAATGATGGAATATCAAGCTAAATCATTAGAACATCATTACTGAGACTCGGGTCCATAAGTTTGTACAGGGAAGGCAACCATGACATTTTGCAGTCTGGGTCAAGTATTTGACAAGGGCAAAACTCCAGACCTGTACCATCTACCTGTTCATTAGATGCCAGCTCAGAATGGGCACAAGACCAAGCTAGGAAATAATGCAAACAGTAATTTTCAAAGTTAATGATCTAAAATAATCAGAGCAAATGTAGCAGTTGTTTGTAAGTTGTTTGGCAAAGACAAAACACCCAGAGAGGAAAAAAAATTATTCAAACCTCTTAAATAATTATGATTACGTACTAAATTCAGGTGCTACTTTTCCTACCTCAGTGCGACTCTATTCTGTCAGATATACTCTTCCAACCCCCAGAAATTTCTAGCACTCATTCATCCTACCAGGCTAAGCACAAATTTTACTTCTTCAGTGAAGCTTTCTGGTCTTTTCCTAGTAGAAATGTTTTCTCTGTTCAGTTCTCACAGCGATTGTTCACATACCAATTATTATGGTTATAATTTGATTTATAATGAGTTCCTCATCTGTGTCTTCCCTATTATCAGTGCACTGTACCTCTGTCATTTTAGAAAAATGCCAATCATGATGCTAGATTTCTAGGAGGCACTCAAGAGAATTATGATTTATAATTTAATAAATTATAGTTGAAGCCCAGGTCAAGCCAGTTGGTATGAAGGGGGCATTTTGTGATACTCCTTCTGAGAATCTATTGGCCAACTAAACTAAAAAGAAAAAAAAAAAAAAAGAACATGGTAGGCCGGCAGGCAGTAATACAAGCTTAGATTCTAGAATTCCAAACAAAAAATATAGAAAGTGTGTTTTATGGAGTTAAAAAATCAATAGATCCTAATTGAATCAAAGGTCACTACTTCAGTTCAGGGCTATTTGGCTATTTAAGAAGGAGTTTTATCTTGGCAAGAGGGGATTTTAAAAGGGTCCCCATCACACCGTAACAGAAAAAAAATGACAGGAAATAAGACTAAGTTTTATGTCATACCAACCTTTTGATAAAAAAAAATGCTTTCTATGTTCCTTTTTTAATTTTGTGCATTTTACTTCCTACTATGTTTGAAAAGGGGAACTTTGAGGACAAGGAAGCCATGCTCAATTTGCTCATCATCCTGGGGGTAGTGGCATTATGGGTCTCTGCCATGTTTAGCAATTTCTTTCCCTGCATCAATTTATCAGAATAGGTTTCCTAGCACAACAGTGACACTGCTTGCATTTCCCCAGCAAATTTATCAGCTCTTGTCATTATAAATCTGAATTTGGATATTTTTAGCTGGGCTGGGAAGAGAACAGTTCTCCTGAGACTCAATGTCAGGGCTGCTGTATGAATCAGCCCAGCAAGGAGATGAAGAGCTGCAATCTCAGCTATTGTGTTTTTTTCCTAGAGAAGGGATCACCTCTCTGGCTCTCTGCCAGAAAGTCTTTACAGGCTGCTCCAGCTTATGAGGCTGGAGCAGAGCTCTCTTTCCATTTGGCAATGTCATATACCACCCCACTGAACTGCCCCACGGACTTCTCCCTGACTGATGATCACTCAAGTGAAGAGGAAACCCTCGAAGGGAAGATGAGGAGGCCTCAAAGAGTGGGTCCCCAAATTCAAAGTGTAGATGAAGTACATGAGGCAAACATACCTCTCCAGAGGGAGAAGTCAGACTCACATGCATTTCAATCTGGAACTTTTATTTACACAGCTTTTTCCCCCCAACTTTCTCAATGAACAGAAGAAGACAGGAACTACAACATTCTCACAAAATCCCTCCAACCTGACAAATGAGCACAATATTACCGTGAAGCTAATAAGAGGATTAACTGTCACTGAATGCAATGTATCGCATTATCCTAATCACCATTATTTTCCATGACTCAGATTTGAGGCAGCTTCAATACAAGTTACTTTGGAAAGTGGTTTGCACACTATCCTTTCTTCATATTTCTGTTATTTTTTTCTCGGTTATTAAAACACCATTCTGACCCTGGAGAGGCCAAAATGCCCAGGGCTGATAGAACGCAAGTTTGCAAAAGCAATTAAAACACACAGCCTGCTTTGCCTTCTCTGGAGTCATCTCCAACATGGAAGGCATATGCCGTAAGGTTAGAAAACGTTGTGTAATTTAGGGTTCAGTTTACACAGGATCACAGGATGATGGGGACTATTCCCAGTTAATCAGAGAGAGCAGGTAGTCAACACAAACAAACAAACAAAACCACTAAGAACATTAGAGAGGTTGACTGCAGCTTTGCTTCGCTTTTTCAGCAGTGAAGAAAGGTTACAAGGGGATACTTATTGAACTGTTCCAGCTGCCACTTGGTCAAACTGATTCTCACCAATTTATCTTACCAGCCTCTGGGGAGAAATGGCTGTAGAAATCTGTTTCCTTGTTAGCTCAATCTAGGAGTCCTCCGTTTAGTTTTGTTCCTATACCCAACCTTAGAGTCTCAACATGATATGGTTTGCAGTCTCCTAAGGACTCCATGGGACCAAAGGTGTAAAGGCAATGCTATTAAAAGATATGGAAACTTAGAGATAACTTAAGGGAACTGCAAATCACACTGATAGGCATTTGTAACTCTTGGTTCTTTGTCTGTATTTTTCATTATGGGCCACCTGTCTTCTAAATTCATTATCTTCCTTTCCAGTGAAGACTTCCTCTGTTCTATCTAGAATTTTACTTGGAGTATCATGAAATTCCTCTAATGATTCACTCTGTCTCTTTACTTCCTGATTCCAAACTTTTATTCACTTACCAAACATTTATTAAGGATCATGGCAGGGTGGTAATGGAGATAAGGCAAAGTGGAAAGATTTGGGTTGTTGTGGAGACAGAATAGCCAGGAATTGCTGATGGATAGGGTGAGGATATGTTTGAGGATAAATGAGAATCACAGGTGACTTCCAGTTTTCTAGAACAACTGGATCAAGAACAGGAAAGACTGGAGGAAAAACAAAATAAGGATTAAAAAAAAAGAGTTACTATTTGTTTAGACTAAGTTAGGATACTCCAAGACGACCATGGTATTTTTTTTTAAGGGGGCTGGGAGGGGATACAAGGGATTGAACAGAGGCACTCAATCACTGAGCCATACCCCCCTACCCTATTTTGTACTTTATTTAGAGACAGGGTCTCCATGAGTTGCTTAGTGCTTGGCTTTTGCTGAGGCTGGCTTTGAACTCTCAATCCTCTTCTCCCAAGCTGCTGGGATTACAGGCGTGTGCCACCACACTCAGCCATCTATGGTATTTTATGCACTTAAAAACACAAACCCATAAGCTTCATCAGACTGTCAGAAAGTGCAAGGTACCAACAGAAGCCAGAGGCAAGAAAAGATGACTCAGAACCCAGAACTAAACTGCTTTAAAAATGAGAAATTAAACAGATAAGAAGTGCTAATAAACGGAAAGGAACAACTAATGATGCTAATGATTTCAGAGGAAAAAACATGAGAATGTGGTGCAGGAAATCTAAAGAGGTTCACGTTTCAAGGAGGAAGTGACCAATTGTGGCAAAAATTGCTGCAAAGTCTCATGAAATGGAAATGTTGTAATTGATAATATGGAGGGAATGTGGCCCCTTCAATGATTTATTTCAATGGTAATGGACAAAGCCAGATGGAAAGGGGTGAAGAGCAAATGAGAGGTAAAGAAATAAAGATGAGCAACATAGAAACTATTTCCAGAAGTCTAGCTCAGAAGGGGCAAAAGAAGTGGGTGATTGCTACAATGAGATATGGAGTTAAGGAAAGATTTTATTAACATGGAAAGTTACTTAGTATATCTAGGTTTCAGTTTCTTCATCTGTAAAATAGGACTAATCATAGAAGTCAAGTCATGAATATATTCTTTGGTTGAAGAAAATAATGTATAGAAGATGCTAAGTGCAGTATCTAACACATAATAAGTACTAAAAAATATTAGTTATTACCACCAGCTTTTACTGTACCTTATTCGGATCCACATTATGATACATAACTCATACTATTTTAGTAATTTTTAGTCTATCTCTCTGCTTAATTGGAAAACATATAATAATCACTAATCACTTAATATTTTTTTGTCAAATTAAATTGCCATTCAATTGAATTGGATCAAGAAAGGAGAAAAACATTTCTCCCCCTTATATTTTTCCTCCTTTCCCCTCACTTCCTCTTGTATGTAATTTTGTATACCCCTGAGGGTCTCCTTCCATTTACATGCAATTTCCCTTCTCTCTCCCTTTCCCTCCCACCTCTCATCCCTGTTTAATGTTAATCTTCTTCTCATGCTCTTCATCCCTACTCTGTTCTTAGTTACTCTCCTTATATCAAAGAAGACATTTGGCATTTGTTTTTAAGGGATTGGCTAGCTTCACTTAGCATAATCTGCTCTAATGCCATCCATTTCCCTCCAAATTCTATGATTTTGTCATTTCTTAATGCAGAGTAATACTCCATTGTGTATAAATGCCACATTTTTTTTATCCATTCGTCTATTGAAGGGCATCTAGGTTGGTTCCACAGTCTTGCTATTGTGAATTGTGCTGCTATGAACATGGATGTAGCAGTGTCCCTATAGTGTGCTCTTTTTAGGTCTTTAGGGAATAGACCGAGTAGTGGAATAGCTGGATCAAATGGTGGTTCCATTCCGAGCTTTCCAAGAAATCTCCATACTGCTTTCCAAATTGGAGGGGAGGGGGGAGGGGGGATAGTAGAGGATAGGAAAGGCAGCAGAATACAACAGACACCAGAATGGCAATATGTAAATCAATGGTTGTGCAACTGATGTGATTCTGCAATCTGTATATGGGGTAAAAATGGGAGCTCATATCCCACTTGAATCAAAGTGTGAAATATGATATATCAAGAACTATGTAATGTTTTGAACAACCTACAATAAAAATTAATTTAAAAAAAAAAAGAAAGGAGAAAAACATAGATAAAGCATTTCCCTAACAAAAAGAGTCCTGTGAATTCAAAAGGCAGGGTCAAGTCCTCTCAAGACTTTTGGTTCAGACATGACCTTGTGGCGGCAGGTCAGCCATGGAGAGCATACCCTGCGGGGGAAGAGGAGGGGGTGCAGAGAAACCTTTCTTATAGCATGAATCACCAAGCAGGCAGCCAAGTCACCTCTCATTTAGATTTACGAATGTCATATTCTTTATTGACTCTCAGAAGAGTCTCTAATCAGAAAGATTCCAAACAGATTTCAGCCATCTCATTAGGACACAGGAAATAGGATAAAGAGGATAACCTCTGAAATCCTCCCTTAGTCATTGATCTTTGGGAAATTAGCCCTCTATGGTTTAGATCACTGTGCAGATTATAAACATGTCCAGTAAATATGACCTCCATCTAGATGTGCCCAGCAATTGCAATAGCATTTGGCAGCAGAGAAAAAGCCTGCCAAGATCCAAGCAGCTGTAGCAGGTGCTGTAAATCAATGCAGGATACTTATAGGGTTCCGTATTCCACTGGGGCTCAAAGCCTTCCAAGTAGATTATCTGCATAGATTTCAGGATGGCAAAGTGGCATTATGAACACACAACCCCACATCCATTTCCTTTCCATTTACCTGAATGTCAGAGTTGTTGAGCAAGAAAACTACATTGTTCACAAGGAAAAGCTCTATAGCTAAAGTGGAAGACACACTTTCAATAAAAACAGTGCTTAAAGACAATGAAAATGGTAACAAAAGGAAAAAAAAGATGCTTAGGTAAATAAGTCGAAATTATATTTGCTTTATATAAATTGTAATATACATATATGTCTGTCTTTCCTTGTGTATGCACACACATTCCAGTTGGCCAAATCTTATTCCTTTATAAAATATCTAATACTTTAAGTCAAAGAGACAAAGGATTCCAAATATTCCTTAAGTGTTAGTTTTTATTTTGCAAAGTATTTCATTAAATTGATCAGGATTAAGGTCATCAAGGTGTGTTCTGGTAGATGTGTTGAATGAACCCAAACAACAGGTATAGGTGAGCACGGTTCAACCAGACTGTAAAGATAGTGAACACAATCTTCCAACCCAGGGAATAATTACTTCTTCTCCATGATCTTTTCTAGATCCTGGAGTAAAGAATAATAATGAATGTAACAAAAACACAACAGAAATGAACACTATTTTGATTCTCTTGGAAGGGAAGTGCACAAAGTGTTGTTTGAATTTCACACAGAATTGCAGAAGCATTAGTTAGGCATCTCTTTATTCAACCTGCAGAGAAGCAATATGGCATGGAGCACTGTGGATTACATATGAGGGTTCCTCCAAAAGTTCATGGGTGAGAGAATGTAAAAGTTTTCAGAGGTGAGATGACTAGGTTATGAGAGTTGTAATTCAATCAGTGGGTTGATCCACTGGATGGATTCATTTCCCTGTAGGCAGGCAAGGTGTGGCTAAAGGAAGTACATCACTGGAGGTGTGTCTTTGGGGATTATATATTTGTCCTTGTTGAGCAGAACTTTCTCTCTGCTTCTGGTTGCCAAGACCTGAGCTGCTTTCCTAGGCCAAGCCTTTCTGTCATGATGTTCTTCTGCATCACCTCAGGCCCAGAGCCATGGAGTCGACCAACCAGACTAAACCTCTGAAGCTAGAAGCCAAAATAATCTTTTCTTCTTTCAAGTTGTTCTTGTCAGGTCTTTTATTCACAGCAACAAAAAACTGATTGAAATGTGGAAGAAATTACATTAACCAGTCCTGAATCTAACTCTTACAAGTCTCTTATTCTTCTTCACTTAAATGGAGAAAATAATGTGTTGGGGGCTGTTATGTACATTTGGGGAGACTGTGCCACATACAAATATATATGTCTTGCCTAAAGGATCAGTAGATCCTTAAATGCAGCCTGCAGCAGCTCTCAAGCCGGGACTGCATCTTTCGGAAGGATGCCTTTTTTGAATCCTCGTGACACACCCTGTGGGTTAGTGCTGTACCTCGCAATACCTGCCTCTCAGGGGTAATGTAATCATGAGGAGTAAGATTCATCACATCTTATCACTATGACAAGTATATCAGAAGATATTCTCTAAATACAAGTGTGGTTCTTATCAGTTTTAAAAATCTAGTCATTTTATTTTTCAATATTAGTTAGATAAAAATCATCCTTCAAAATCAGAGACAACTGATTTCTATCTTTTGGAAGAAAGATCACTGTTAACTCCTTATGTGCACACGTATACACTATGTTGATTTCCCAAGAACAATCATAAAGACCCTGAATCTCTCTCTCCTCTTTGAACTCTTTCCATCTAACACCAAGGTTATAAGTCAATAATAAATGATTGGAACGGGGGCGGGGGCATATACACTGTTACACAGAATTCTCCAACCTAGAAGATAATGAAAACTGCTAATAAAACTTGGATTTAATAAGGAGTAAATGGTGTCAGACAAACCTGCTGAATTGTTTAATCAATTACATAGTACTGTAGAAAAATCATACATTATAAATGCAGTCACTTGGATGTGAGAACAGGCCACTCAGAGAGGGAACTGAATGAAGAACTGGCCAAAAAACAAAAGGAATAAAATAATGGGCCTGAAGTTGTGAGGGCAGTCTATAGAAATTCCACAGATGTCTGTATAAGACCTTCTCTTGTTTATTCATCTTTATTAATTATCTTCAGAACAAAGTAAACAGCATGCTAATGAAATCCACAGATGACAGTAAGCTAGGGAATGTTGCAAAACATTAGGAAGGACAGAGAAGTAATACAGATGGTCTGAGAAGAGTTACAGATCTTGGGCTCAAATTACAAAATGAGAGTTAGATTGGGAAAAGGCCAGCTTCTACACTAGGGGAAAATGAATGAAAATACAGATATACACAGGAAGGAAAAAAATAACCTGGAGAAGCGATCTTCTGAGGAGGACTTGTTGGAAGAGAAAGGAGGCTAGACAGTATTGCCATCCAGGTGAGTTTTCTGCAAAATGGCAGCCCTAGTGGAAGAACTACTTTGAATTACAGATGGAAAGACATTGCAGTGAAAAGAAGTGCAAGTGATTCTTTTATTCAATTCTCAAGTGGTTGCACCTGGAATACTGCTTTTGGTCATAGGAGAATCTCTACCAGAAAATCTGGAACAAATTGAATGGGTAAGAGCAGAGAGATAAGTAACAGGAAGACTGTTATAACAGAAGATTAGAAAGCAAAGTATGGATGACTTGGCTAAAGGACTCAGAGGAAATCCCAGTGACTGTCTATAAATGCTGGAACTAAAGAAGAAACTGTGATGGTAAAAATCGAAGCATCAAAATGTAAAAGAACATATGAAGTTAAAAAGAGAAGGCAGCCTGAATAATAGGGGAAAAAAATCCAAGTACTTCACTAAGGAAACAGTATCATGAATTGTTCTAGGGAATCTAGAGGATCAAGTTCAAAAATTACTTAGAGTAAGAAGCTTAGAATGATAAAGAGCATTTACTCTAAGGCCAAAGGGACCTCAGGGAATGTTATTTAATCCATCCTTCTGTCTCTGGACAGAAATACATCTAAATCATTTCTGGTGAATTATAATGCATACTATTTCCAAAGAATTCAAGACAAGGAGTATGTTGGAAAAGAACTGGTACTACAGCAGTTTTGACAAGTTAACTCTCCACTTGACACATTTAGAAATCTAAATGGTGATTTGACTCCCAATCATTCTGTGACCTAAAACCACTCAACTAAACACTACATATAGCTGGTTCCCCATGGAAAGAATAAGATTCAAAATGCATAACCATGAATTGCTCTGTTGATTCATTAATTCACATACCGATAATTGAGTCTTTATATCAGTTCATTAATCACTTAGTATAACATCATTGATTGCTCTCTGGGGAAAGGGTTAGAGTGCACCAGTTGTATCTACCTAAACAGGATCTGTCACATAAAACTGAAGTTAATAAACACTTGCATTTCTTCTCTTTTCCTATTGACTAGTATAAGAATTATGTTAGTACAGGTGTGAACATACTTCATATACAGAGATATGAAAATTGTGCTCCATATGTGTAATAAGAATTGTAATGCATTGTTCTGTCATGTATTTAAAAAATAAAATCAATTAAAAAAAGAATTATGGTAATACAAAGTCAGAATAAATAAGAGCCCTGAAATGGAGGGAGAGGTGGTAGGAGTGAGAGTCTGTTCCACTTCCATCCTAACATGGGAAGTGAAGAGCTAGAACCAGAGGTCTGGTATTGAATCCCATCAGTGTTTCTTAGTAGGTGTGTGCCTGCTGCAAACCACTCTTCTGTTTATCATCCATTTAATTTGCAAAATGATGATCATAATGGTGTGTACTGCACATGATCATTAACATGATTAAATGAGTGATACATAATAAAATGCTAAAACTGTGTGACTCACAGCATACACCCAGTACCACTGTAGTTTCCATTTTACAAAGTTTCTTTCTTTGTAAAGACAGATGAGAACTATCTAAACCATTAGTTCTGTGTTCAAGGTTATTCTTTGAACTCAGAATTTCTGATTAGGGTAGAGACAAAAATAGCACATAGGGAAGAGAAAGAGTCACTACCACTCTTCATAGTGCTAATCATATGTTCCAGGTAAAGTAAAAGGAAAAGTGAATGTTGATTACAATCAGTTGAGCTAGAACTGAAGAATGGGTACCATTTTGTTGAACACATAATAGTCATAAAAAAAGAGTGAAAATTGATATAAACAGCTTCTTCGGGGAATCTGAAGAAATGGAAATCAAATTGTGAAGACAGTAAGGTAGGCTCAGTATGTGGACTAGGAGTGCCACACAACATGAAATCCTTATAGCTTCCCTGTGGATATCTTCTCATTAAGTCTGTGATACAATTGGACATTCCCTCACCTTGCATTCAATCAAATTAATTATTATGGATTCATGAAATCAGTTACCTGAACAAATTGCTGCACTCTGTTTATCCACAGTATTAAGAACTTGAACACGGTAGCATGTTTCCATGATCCCACCACTCTCCCATTGCCCCTTTCTTCATTTCTTCACTAATCTTATTTCTCAATTTTTCACCCAAAACATCTCTAATTCATTATTTCAATTTAGTTGAACCTAATAGTTCTTGCCTCTTTTACCTCTGCATTTTTGTTTGTCTATCCCTAAAATTTAAAATGCCTTTTGTTTTGAAACCTAAAAGATATCTTTCTCATTTTCCCTTTGAATACTATTAAATGTCTCATCATTTCTTAAAATTTCTCTAGGTGACAACCTGTTTCATCAAACCAACAGAGTAAAGTTCTCAGAATTTACATATATTTGTTTAAGCCTGTTCTTTTTTTTTAAAATTCTAGCAGGGGGAAAAAAAAGTGAGTGGATAAGCCGGAATGAAAGTCCATCTAGATGGGAACATACAGTGCTACTGAAAACTGGAGGGCAGATATAGAAGCTTATGGAAGCTCACCTAAAAGCCCTTCTATGTTGTCATTGAAAAAGTATTTGAAACCAATAGACCAAAGTGTTCTGAGAAGACCTTTTTACCTTTTTATTTTTAAAATTCCTTAAGCATGATTCTTAAATTTATTTTAAGTTATGTCACCTATAAAATGTTTAACATAAAAGGTTAAGTTTTAACTACTACATTTACTTGATGATAAAGACATTTTACACAAGATTGAAGTTCTTATATGACAACTTGCAATACAACTTACATATCTGCAACAGTTACATTTACAACCATGCAGATTCCAGATTTAATGAGTGATTTTTGCTTTTTTGTGTTTATTTGTAATTATCTAAAGCCTAAAAGGATCTTCTTAAAATACCTAATTATGTACTGCATATGATGGACACTCAGAATACACCAATGTTGGCTGTTGTAATCCTAAAATGCACTATTACTTAGGCCTTAAATTCAGAGCCCATTTATTTAAGCTATTCTTTAAGGTATTAAAATAAAATGAGTGAGTTTTGTACTTTGAGAAACTTTTCGAGTAGAGCTTATATAAATCAGACAGATGTTTCAGAGTTTTACAAATCTGGCCACTTTGGGGGATGTGTTACTTTATTTCTCCTAAACCAAGACAATGGAGGTTTAAATGCAGATTTCTGATGTTAACTGAAGAAAAAGGAGAAACACTCAAAGATTACTAGAAATTGTAGTGCTTGCAAAAGGGAATAGAAAGTTGAAAGCTTATACCTGGCTGTGTACCAATTTTTGAGAAGCCTCTGAACTGTGAAATCATAAAATATTTTAAAATAAAAACTTTTGAAATATGTATGACTCTCTTTCTGGTTTTAGGCCACTAAAAAGCCTTCTGTGTTTGGTTAAGCTTTTAGGACATGCTGGTTACTCAACTTAACAGATAAACATTTGTTGTGCACTACTACATGCGTAATATTTAAATATAAGCAACAAAATAAAGTTTAAAAGATTCTTTGCCATTGCTTTTTGCCTTTTGTCTTTTTCCTGTGGGGGAAGATATTTTACCATAATACTGTTTAAAAGCAATGAAAATCCTACTCATTTCTCTTACGTCTTTGAAACCAACTGTTGTTTTCTATCTTCTACTCTTCTTCTTCATTCCTTTTGCCATTTCTCATTACTGCTCCTTTACTCTTATGACCTGTATGCTAATATCCTCTTCTATATTCAGCAAGGGCATACTCTGAAGTTAAAGAGCAGAGGGAAGTGTTGAGCTGAAAACAACGTATTAGGAAGTATCCAGCAAATCAACAGTCCAAGGCTGTCATGGAACCTCACTGGGCAGTTCAACATAGAAGGAAAAAAAAAAAAAAAAAAAACACCCAGAACTCTGAATTCGACAAAAATTTTGTAGTCATTAAAAAATCAGGGATGCTTATGACCTAAAGGACCCCCAGAAAATGTTCCTCTCTGACTCCCAAGGGCCTCTACAGAGATATGAGAGTCACAGATGACACTGGAGAGAGTCCAACAAAGGTCAAACTCCTGTTTCTGTCATGTGACCATCTCTGCCACAGGGTCATTAATCCATGCCCTCTAGCCTCAGTTATTTTTATCTATCAGATTAGAAATAATGAGAGCTACCTGATAAAGATTTTTGGACTCAATTCTGCAAGCATATGCTGAAGCCCACATGTGCCAGGTGCCATTAAGTGCTTCGTACATCAGTGAAAAAAATTAATAAAGGCCTCGGCCATCATGAAGCTTAACGTGTGTGTGTGTGTGTGTGTGTGTGTGTGTGTGTATGACAGCTCAGGTCTTGATGCATAAAGTTCACTAAATAATAGCTCTCAGCCAGTCTATAGATAACTTAGCTATAGAGGTGAAATGTGGCTGCCCTTTCTTTTTCTGGATATAAAAACCAATTTTCATGATAATAAAATTAGTACTGTAAAAAAAAAAAGATATGTGTCTGTGTATGGAGAAAAAATCAAGAAAATAAATGCCTATACAATCATAACTCAGTATCTGCAAAGAATTGGTTTCAAGACTCTCCAAAGATACAAAAAGCTACAGATGCCCAAGTCCCTCATATAAAATGGTGTGGTATTTGCATAGAGCTTATGCACATCCTTCCATATACTTTAAACTCTAGATTATTTATATTACTACAATGTAAATGTTGTGTAAATATTATTGAATTGTTTTGAGAATCATGATACGGAAAACAGTCTGTACATGTTTAATTCAGACAATATTTTTCTTAATGTTTTCAGTCTATATTTGGTTAAGTCTACAGATGCAGACCACATAGATACATAGGGCCAAATGTGTGTGGTGTGTGTGTTGGGGAGAGTGTGGATGTGTGTGCAGACATACTATATACATACCTATAGAACATCTATGAATATTTGTAATATTTTTTCCCTGTAAGCAAGGTGACATAAGGTACATGAAAATTAATAACACGTCTCTCTTTTGTAGCTTATTTAACATATATGTCAAAAAGGTTTATTAAACTTGGCACTATGATGTATGCCTATAATCCCAGCAGTTGGAGATGGGGACTGTGGCAGGAGGATTGCAAGTTCAAAGCTAGCCTCAGCAACCTAGCAAGGCACAAAGCAATTCAGTGAGACCCCGGGCTTGGGATGTGGCTTGGGATGGGCTTGGGATGTGGCTCAGTAGTTAAGTGCCCCTGAGTTCAATCCCTGGTACCATAAAAAAAGAAAAATAAATAAGGTTTATTAAAATTATAATTTCCCACACTAAGGTAATTAATTCTTAACTCATTAGATGTAAATACACACACACACACACACACACACACACACACACAGATCTATAAAAGATCATTAATGTGAATGGGTTTTAGATTGCAGCACCCATAGCTTTCTTTGTAGTTCTGATCTCTTTGATACTTGATAAAACTTATATGAGACATATTCTAGCTGTGAGCAGAGTTAGCTCTGTGCAACTGAACCCTTGACTACATTCTTCCCGTCACAGCCACTTTCAGGCCCTCAATTCTGATGCTGGTATTAAATAATTAAATTTAGGAATGTAAAAGTGTACTGTTTATTCTAAGTATACTTTAAATAGTGATAATTGATAATTTACTTAAAATTGAAACTATATATGCCTATAAAATACAAAATCATTTTTATTAATGTTTAGACCAATTTGTACCAATTCTAAATAATAAGAGTCATTCTACTGAAGTATTTAAGATTGTAAAGACTGTTTTCTTAGTTCTTAACATTTTCTGACTTTGTGATCTTAGACAATTCACATTATCTCTCTGGGCCTTAGTTTCCTTGTTTATTTTTCTTTATTTTTAAAATTGCACTGAAATATGCATATTATGGGGGAAAATGTGCTACTCTGATGCATGTATATATTACATAACAATTGAATCAGGGTAACTAAGATATCTTTCACCTCAAATATTCATCATTTCTTTATGGTGCTGCCATTCAAAATCCCCTCTTCTATCCATTTTGAAATGCACTTTAAATTATTGTTAACTATGGTCACCTCACTGTGTAATAGAACACCAGAACTGATTCTTCCCATCTAATTGTAACTGTATCCGTAAACTAATCTCTCCCCTCCCTTTACTCTCTCAAGTTTTTGGTAACCATTGTTGTATCCTCTACTTCTATAAGAACAGCTTTTTAGATTCCCTTGATTTTTAAATGAAGATAATAATTATACCCCACATGGTCTTTATGGGGATCGAATAAATTAATATACATAAAGCATTATTATGAAATATACAGAAATGTTAAATATTTTTAAGACAAACACAAGCAGATTGTCATAAACAAGAAGCCAAAATATTGAGTGGTTGCAGAGAAGGAAGCATTTTCTACTGTTAAGCAAGTACTTCTTATCTAAAATCTAGATTTAAAATTTTACATACAATTTTATACAAAATCTAAATCACTTTCCAAACCACAAAAAGAGTTTGTAAATTCTTTGACTCAAACCAAAAGAAACAGAATTCAAAAAGCAAATTTATACGTGAGAACATATTTTGTATTATGAAAAACAGTTACTTTCCAGAGTTTTGTAATGACAGTTGCTTTCCAGAGTTTACAGTTATGAAGTATGGTACTACATTTAAACAAGTAATTCAGAGTTGCACACACTCCCTCTAGCTACTTCAAAGCTAAGAAACTCCAGCATTTCAATTTTGAGATAAATGCAGATCTTGGTCCAGCAATGAGAGTCTAGCCATGTGCTCTCCACAAGGTTTCTTTTACATAAGAAAATATATAATGTGAAAAATGAGGAATTTAAAGGAGCAAAAAAAATTTTTTTTTAAAAAGTTCTATAGAAAGTATCTTTTCAAGTAAGGACCAAAGAAAATACCTAATAAGTATCACTCCTAAAAGTTGTTTTAAAGCAATTCTCAGAAATACACATCCAAGGCAGGGATATTATAATTCTCCTAAGATCATTGAATAAGGTGATTTCAAAGGAAAAGCCAAGAATGATTCAACAAACTCCTTTGTTCTATAGTTCTATCATCCAAAATTGTCACTTTGCCTTTCAACAATATTGTCTGGTAGCCAGTTCTATAACTCTTGAAACTACTTCAGATCCTCGCCTAAATTTTGTGCTTCCGAGTCTTTCTTTAAGTAAAGCATCAGGTGGAAGATACTGAAAGTATCCAAGATCAAGAACTGCTCACAGTGGAATAGTCAGTATTATTCGCAAATTACCTTTGGCCCAAAGTTCAGGAACCTGAGATCTGCAGCACCTGCTGTGATTGGTAAACTTTAATGAGCAAATAAAAATTAGTTAGCTCAAGACTTCACTGGAAGCAAATAAAAATGGGTTCAAGAACATTTTCTGGTGTCTACTTAGGTCCATTATGCCTTGATGGGAAGGTGTAAATGCTGCATCTCTTTTGATGAATTGGTTACTGAAGCCCTCCTTGACTCAACAGAGTGACAACTCTGGCAATTGCTTCCCAGTTTTCTGGGACTTCTTTTACAGCAGTGCCACTTTGCAGGAAACATACAGAACTATTGAGAGTGACCGAGTAATTACAGAGAGAATCTACACTTTCACTACAGCTACCGAGTGAGTGACAACAGTAAAGCCACCCTTAGACCTGACTGCCGGAATAGCGCCTCAAATCCACAGTGGGGGTAGACATAGCTACTCCTCCATAGTGACTTTCTGGAATAAGTCGTTAAAAATCCTAGACACAAAAGAGGTTTTCATTTCCACATATTGGGGCACAGTGCTACATTGTTAGTGTTTTTTTTTTAATGTTTTTATTTTTTCAGATAATATTTATAAAGTACATAATATATAACAGACACTAGTCAAAACACCTTGAGTCAATTATGTGATTTTTCACAACCAAATAAAAAGGTTGACTCTTATCTATATTAGTAATAATGATCACAATCATTTCACAGTATAGGATATATAAAGCCCTAAGGAGTTAAGCAGCTTGCCCAAGGTCACACAGTTAGTATGGGAAGAGACTGAAATTCATATTATGGTATGTTTGTCATCAAGCCTGGACATTTGTGCCATGCACAGGCCTTCTTTTTTCAGTTCCTTTTTTTTTTCTTATGAGAGGTGGGGACATTCTTTTATATAGTATCCTACCAGAAGGGAAGCATATGGAAGCAATCATCCAATTAAAAACAATCACTGCTTCTCCCTTTGACCTAAGGTTTAGGTGAGAGGTCAATATACTCAATATATTAGGAGAGAAAAAACAATAGTAGCCCTCACCCTATCAGAAGAGGAGAGAGAGCTGTTTCTCACCATTCTCCAGGGAGGAAGTAGATGAGCAGGAGTCCTTTGGAAATATCCCCTATCTGAATTGAATCCAAACTCTAAAACATTGAGCATTTATAAAAGCCTTACCTAAGACAGAGAAATTATACAAATCCTGAGAAACATAGGCAGGAATCAACAATCAAATTCACTAGGAGGAAACCTGAGCCCATAACATCTGGAGAAGCAATCTAATATTCAGATAGGGCATTCAAAGCAAAGGAATGTTTGGAAAAGAGCAATTGCCACAAATGACTCTTCATTCATATAGTGTGATTCAAATTTATCAAATTAGCCAGCAAGATGCCCTGGAAAAAGCCACGCTATCATGGCTGTATACTTAAGAAAACATAAATTTCAGTAAAGCTGAGGGAATTATAAAAGGTCACACAGCAAGTTGGCTTCAAAACAGATATCAATTTCTAAGTTGTTCTGCCTGAAAATGTCAAAATAACCTTATCACCTTAACTAACATTCACTATTCCCAGACGCTAAGGGTTTAGAATAGCTAGCTATTTATGCCTCGATGATGGCATTGTTTAGAAAACAACAATCACAAAACAATCACCCAAAGTGGTTCATAAGGCAAAGGAAAAAAAGCCACAAACATTTAGAATACTATGAATTACTTTGCTTAATGACTGTATCACACTTGGAATTCTTGGTAATGAAAAATTGTCTACTAGATTCTAGAAACTGTACTGACTTGCTAGGTTTTCTAGGCCCCATTATGGCTCACAGTTATTAGAATCAAAGGAATTTCTTTAATACCAGTTAATTAAGGAATGATATTTTAAACATTTTGGCAATCAGCAAATTAAAAAGTTCAACCTTTTCTTTGACTTTTAACTCTTTTACAAGTTAACTGAGGTTATTTCCCAACTGGTGAGTAGTATTACTTCTTTTGATTATGAAATTAGGATACTCACATCACTGATGATACTCAATATTGGCCTGATCACAGGCACCTACCGGCCAGAAATCTCCACCTGAATGCACTATTTCATTCCCCAGTCTAAACATCTATCCTGCTGACCAGGAAAGCAATCAGCCTGTCAGCTATAGAATGTTACAGGCACACTGACAGCAAACAAGAAATGGGCAGATCCTAGAGGGATGCGTTGCAGGGGAAGATGGAAATGATGAAATATGTAGTCTAAGGTCAAAAGAGGTTTAGGTTATAGGAGATGACTATCTCACAAGGCCTGACAAGCCTATAAATAACAATGAGAAGATCAACAAATAGGAGTGGTGAAGGGATGATATGCCAAATAAGATATATACACACATTTTACAAATAATAAGAAGGGAGCAAATGAAATATAGGAAAGCAAAATTTAGGTGTGTTATAAAAATAGTGATGAGATAACAGGAAACTAAATGTCTTCTTTGGCAATTTATGGAAAATTTCTTTGAAAATATTTTCTACATAGAACATTATTTATGATACAAAATAAATCCCAAAATAAGGAAGTAGTTAAATACTTTAAGAGAACAGGTAGTATTGCAAATGTATTTTATAGATATATATAAATTTAATGTATAGATATATATAAATTTCTTATTTGGATATCTATCACACACAGCATTAAAATAGTGCTTATTCATAGATTACAATAGTGGAAGATATGTGTAATTTAAGTAAGTTTTTAAAGCAATTTTCCAAAGCCTATATTATGAATGAGTCTAATAATGTAGAAAAGTATAGAAAACAAAAGTTGAAAATTTCAAAATTCTATCCAGGTTTATTGAAAGAAACACAGCTGCTTTTCTTGTTTTTCCATTTTTACATTTTTGTATAACAAATATTGTTTGTATTATGAAACATTAAGCTTTTTTAACTTTTAAAAAAAGGTAGTTTCTGTAATAAAATTCATAGTTCCATTGAAACTGAGGACTACAATCAACATTTGGTTTGGGCTTATGTTTTTCTTTATGTCCTAAGGTCCTAAGTTATCTGCAACGATATCCTCTTAGTTTGTCTCAATCCCAGAACCAAAGGTAAATGTCGGCTGAGCAGTCAATAGCACTTTGAAGTAGAAATTTTAAAATACCAGAAAAGGTCCCCTATTCACATATAACTCTTCAATAGAGCCTGAAATGTTATTTGGATTTTTTGTCACAAAACCAGATCCTGCAAACTCTGTAATGTACATACTCTTTGCTATGGGGCTGTGATATTAAATAAGAACTTTTATTATTTAGAGAGAATTTGTTTAATGAAATAATCATATTGAGGGATCAGGACTTTTGAAAATGTGTTAGAAAAAGGAGTGTACATCTTAATCCTACAGTACTAAACACTCCAGAAGAAAGTGTGGAGCGGGGTATCACCATATGAGAAGAGAGTATTCAGTCTACCTGGAAAATAGTCTGTATGCCCAAATACCAGGCCCCAGAAAGAAAGAATGGATACTTGTGGAGGCTGACAAGAATAGTGAAGAAGTCCATGAGCAAACACCAAAGATGATAGTCTTCTTCTTGGTCTTTTCCACCAGGTTCTGGTCTTTTCTAACATTATTAATACTAAAATCCTCTTACAGCTTGAAATAGTGGCTTGACATACTATTAATACTCTCAATACTTGCAGAACGGTGGAGCTGAATAGGACCTTAGAGAACATTTTATATCAAAATCTTTCATGGCACAGACTAGGGTATTGTTTTTCAGAGAAATCTTTCTAAAATGCAAATGAGACCACATCATTACAATGTTTAATATCCTTTAGTGGCAGGATTTCTGCTTCCAGCTATGCCAGAGTAGCTTATATTATATTAATACAACAAAAACAACTATAAAAGTAGGGGGAAAATATTGTCCAAAGGCATTTGGGAATGATTAAGACAGCTGCAACTTGACAGATCAAATTGAGATCCAGAAAGAAGGGATTTGCATTTGACTTCAGGCAATTGTCTGTTCATAAGTAGTATAGGGCAGAGACGGGGTGAGCAGGAAGCAGCAGCTTGTAGTCTTCAGAGGTATCATGGAACTGAGAGACAGAAAACTGAGTTTAGACCCATAAAAGAAAAGGATCTAGCCTTTCAACTGAGACTTGTGAAGGACCACGTCTTAGGAAAGAGGGTAAACTCAAAAAAAAGCAAGCTATTACAAAGACTGAAATGTGACTTTGAGTCATTTCAGCGTCTTTTTGGAGCAAGCTGATACTATTCTTACTTTTTTTAAATATTTATTTTTTAGTTGTAGTTGGACACAATACCTTTATTTTGTTTACTTATTTTCATGTGGTGCTGAGAATTGAACTCAGGGCCTCACACATACTAGGTGAGTACACTATTGCTGAGTCACAATCCCATCCCCTATTCTTACTTTAATTCCTTTCAGAAGAAGGGATAATCTTTTCTCAGAGAATATGTCATCATCTAGTGCTGCAGTCTGGCTGGGCACAAATCACAAGCCACTGAAGCAGGCACAAAATTTATTTCTGAACTCCACCAGCACACTCCACACATGCTCCCCGGGAACCCTCCCTAATGCCACTTGGCTCCTCCAGGAACCACCAATCGGAAATCCCGCCTCCGGCACTTCCCCAACCAATGGGAACTCTCCGGGAATCCCCGGGAGAACTCCAAAGTAGCAGGCCCAGGCGGACAGCAGGGGTCTAATATACACAGCTTAACATAACCATTATCATCTCAATGGCTTGCTGGAGTCACCTCTCAACCACTCATTCTGGCAAAAATGCCATATGTCATTCGGACTCCGCTATGGCTCTCAGCAATCTAGAGCCTTTAAATTTTTTTCCATACACAATATGTGATACCTAACCCAAAATTACTAAGCATACAAACACACAAGATCAAATGACCAAAATCCCAGAAAGAAAGATGCAGGATATGGAACTACCAGATAGATTAAATACAGCAGTTACACCTGGATTTTAAAATAAATAATTTTCATTATTGTGTTTAATAAAACAGATGACATAATGGAGAATTTCACTTGCTAATTGAAATCAATAAAAAAGAATAAAATAGAAAATTTAGACTGAGAAATTATATAACAGACATTTAAAATTCAATAGATAGGCTTAGTATCAAAATTGACACAGAATTAATGAACAAGGAAAAAAGGATAAAAATATTTGGATATAAGCACAGAGAAAAACTAGAAAAGAACATAAAGTGCAGATATAAAGAAGTAACATACAAGTGATTAGAATCCCAAAAGTAATATATAGAAAGGGGGGACTAGAGATCAAAGAAATATTTGCACATATATAAGCCAACTATTTTCAAATTGTGATAAATATATGAAACTATAAAATTAAGAAGCTCTACCAAATGTGAGTAGAATAAATGTATTGTACACCAATAACTACATCAGATTTAGATAATTTGAAAATCTAGTTTAAAAGTCTAATTATTGTTACAATAATAGCAAATTAGATTTCAAACCATTATTTTCCACCAGAAAGACATAAATGTTCCTAATGTTTATAGACCTTACAACATAGCTTTAAATTACATAATTTTAGCCATTTTCCCTTGTTCAGTACACGCTTGCCTCTTCCCAGAAGCTTTCCCGGATGCTGAAAGATCAGGTTCCACTTTCCTCCTATATGTTTCCTAAGCTGTATGCTAGTTCTCATCTCATTAATTTTTGTTACCTGTTTTCCCCCTTTCCTACTAAGCTATAAGTTTTCTTAAGCTTAATTAAATTAAGCTATAAACTCTCTTAAGCTAAAGGCAAAATATCTGCTCATTCACCTTCATATCATTCAAAAACTGATGAATGTTGAGCTATTAAGTGATTTGTCCAAAACCTCCTAGATAGTTATTGGCAATCAACTAGAACTTGGACTTTCTACTCCTACCTCGTCCAGTTAGCTACTTGCCTAACAGCACACTTTCTGGTCTCTTCCCTCTTTGTTGTTCTATCTCAGCATTTCCACATATAGATCAAAGCCACAATCATAAAGGTAAACCCAGAAGAAGCCTTAAATTTTATTTTGTCAAGGGCAGTGACATATCAATAATTGAATGGCATTTATTTTACCATAGTGTAAAATCTTTGGGGGGCGGGAAAGGAAAGGAAAAATCACTTAACCCACAACCCATGGAGGAGGAATTCATGGAAGGGGTGTCCCACTGATATTTTCTATGCATCTTTTCTTAACTCCACATCTAGTAAATCATGTTGGTTGCCTGAAAATAACCATGGTGGAAGGATTCATTAGAAACCAAGAAGTTTCTCTTTTAGGGTTTCTCTTTTTAACTCTGGCTGTTACCCATACTTATTTCCCATGCCATGTTCATTCAGATTTCCTGATGCTATCACAGCTCATGCTATTGCATCTGCTTAGTTACCAGCACAGCCATCATAATCACAAGGCAACCACATGGTGAATATAAATAAATATTCTGGATGCAATCCCCCTATCCCCACTTTGCCAAGTTTACATGCTCCTGATTTAGGTAGAGTTTGTCAAGAGGTCATCAGAATTCTTTTTAAAATCAGCACTGAACTTCCAGGGCCTGTTTCAGTGGAAATATTCTAAAATAAGATTGCTGCTTGAATCACTTAGGAAATGGCAAGTGATCATGATGTGTATTCAGGGAAATATCAACTAAAAGGGAAATTTCTTTTCCTGCATAGAATAAAAAAAATAAAAACCAAGAAAATTAGTGAGGTCTCAAAGAGAGGGGACATGCATATTATAGGCCACTTTAATTCTTAGTTCAGGGTTTAGATGAGATGGGGATTGATCTATCAAAATCTCCATAATTGCAAGCAATACCACGAAATAAAATTCCAAGTGTTCACCAATCATATTTTAGTGCTGAACATTTCATGCAGACAGCTGTTAATGATGCCAAATATAGTTTTCACAGCATGCAAAATGAACTAATGACCAAGTCTACATTTTAGATTTTAGGGAGGTTCTTTTGTTGCTATAATTAATCTTAAATTCTGCAGAGATCACAGTCTGCTGATCCAAATAGAGGTCACAGAGAAGGACTGGCTCTGACATGGTCTTACTGATGCCCAAGTCAAATAATCAAGAAGTATACATCTGTGTGTGTGTGTGTGTGTGTGTGTGTGTACGTGTACAGATATGCTCAAGCAATCTCTATCTCTTGAGGTTTTACCACATTGCCTGTATGTGAAGAAGAACCCCCTTGATATCATACAGGGTGGGTGAAGACTCAGTTGGAATGCTTCAGGGAACTGGCACCAATCACCCAGGCAGTATAGCTGAGGACACAGCTGCCCATCTGTGTCCTTCTGCCGACAGACATTATAAGCTGGATGGATTTGATTTGTTATCCTTTCTATTCTGGTGACTTTCAGGGAATAGTGAGATTTGCACTTAAATTAGATATGTCTCCAAACTTTGAGAATTGTTGTACTTCACATATGTCAGGAAAGCAATATTTAGTAGTGGGGCATTAGAAAACATTACTGCATGCCTTGGTGGGGAAGTCTTACACTTTATAATTTTATACCAGAAAATTCCACATTATTGGATTCTCTGTTAACACTCTAAAAATAATTTTGTAAATTTAGTAAGATCAAAATGTCATCTACTTTTACTAAGTATAAAAATCTGAGAGGAATTTTTGAAATATGGTGGGAAGAATGCTTTCAGGAATAAGCTTTTTATGTCTGTCTATACCTCCTATTCTTTTTTTTGAATGGCAAGTAATTGAGAACTTACTGCTTACTGAACACTGTAACAACTCATTTTTACCTGTATTGTTTTAGAATATCTTCATAACAACCTTCTGAGATATATAATATAATGTACATTATTTTACAGATGAAAAACAGGAAAAAATTACCCAGATCACAAAAATAGTGAGCACGGGAGTCTGGATTTCAAACTAGTCAAGCCAGATACTGTGGCACATTATCTATAGTCCAACCTTGGGAGGTTGAGGCAGGAGGATCATTTGAACTCACAAGATTGAGACCAGGCTAGGCAACATAGAGAGACCCTACAAAAGAAAAAAAAAATGAAAAAAAAAATAAAAAAGAACCCAGGCAGTCTATCACCAGAGTCTGGGATTATAGCCATGTTAGCATAAGGCTTCCTAGGAGCCAGATGGGCCCTGAGCGAGTCTGAAAAACCATTTGGAGTTACTCAGACAAACCAGGTTACATCAGAGTCACATCACAATTTTTGGCAACAGAGCAATGCCAGACAACTCCATGTGTTTTGGATTTTGGTACTACTGAATGAAAGATACCATACATGCATTAATAATGAATATTTATGGCTACAAAAAACCTATCAGGATATTCCTTATGAATTAAAATATTGGGGCTTAAAATAGTTGTCATTATTTAGAACATATGCATACATCATATTTTTAAAGCACAAATGTAGTTTCAATTGTTGACAAATTTTTGAAATATTTACATACTTTGAATAGTGAGTGCTGTTAGTAGGGCAGGTATCACAGTACTAATATGCGCTGAGCAAAATGAAAGCAAAATAGCAGACCAAGTGGGTAAAATTGTGCATTTGACTTTTTATATATATTTTATATAAAGTTAATATTTATATAGAAATCCTTAATTTCAAATTTAATGTTTTTTATTCTCTGCCCCTTAGCTTGTATAATACTGCTTTTGAGACCTTTACCTACCCTACCTTGTATTTCATGGATTCATTCACTTGTCTTGTTTCTTCCATATAAGATATTTGAGAGTAAGAACTATCATCTTTAGAATCCTACCCCATGAAGTGTGCAGCAGAGTGCCTTGAAGAGTGCTATGAAGATGCTCAGTGTTGTCCAAACACATGCTAAAGCGGTGAAGCAGGTTAGAACCAAATCACATATGTGTCTTTTGAAATATTTTGCTGTTATTAAGTGGATGCTTATTTAATATGTCACATTTAAAGTTGTTGCCTTAAAATTTATTTGAAATCAGATTTCCTATAAATACATAGATTATAACTATTACAGAATACGCAAACACATGCACTTTTTCAAAATACAGAAGCTGTACTGAATATAGTTGACTTCTTTTGGATCTAATACTTCAATGACAAACTGACAAAAAATTTTAAAAGATAGCCAACTAAGAATAACAACACCTGCCTTCTTTATTAATTTAATTTTGTTAGAGTGTTTAGGAGAAATAAAATACTAAAAAAAAGTATAATCAAAATTCTCTGTACTTGTTCAAACAATATATTTAATGGAAAAAAAAAACAGACTGAAATGTACTTGGGCTGTTATGCAATTTTCCAATTTAAAAAAATATAATTTTAAATAATAGAGTCAAATTATTCTAGTATAATCGTCTATCTCTTGAGTTAGTTTCTCTTTGGGGGACATTAAAACAGAAGAAAATGTATAATCAATTAATGCCTTCCTGTTTCCTTGTGTATTTCCTTTCCTATAGACTATGCTGGGAGTAAGAAAAAATAAAGTTCTAATTTCAGAATATATTTGGTAGCAAAAATCAACCATTTAAGGAATGCTTATTTAAAAGACCTTTACTATTTAATGTGTTCCTGGAAAACAATAACATTTTACAATAGAAAAGGATATAAAGCAAGGTCAAAACCCATAATCATAGAAACATATTATATAGATATAGATAAATATAAATAAATAAATATATAGAGTGTAAACTGGTAAAATGAGCTGCTGAACAGAATAAGCTACTTTGTTATCATGTCATTGGTACTAATGAACTTTTTGGATCAGAGATCTACAAAACAGCTTGTAAGGGATACAAAATAAGCATATGTTTATAGAAATAAATTCTGTACTTTTTATAACTACCCTGTAATATTGCAGGTGTACAATTATTAAATATCCAATTTAAACTAAATTGGTTCATGACTATCAATATTTGGGCTCTCTGTAACTATTTTGGCACTGCTGATCCCAATGCTGTTTGAGACATAACTCTCAGTTTCTATCTGTTCTTTCAGAGGAGTAATATGGTCAGTGAGGAAAAGGTGAACTGACAGAGCTCAGTGTGATGGGGATGTTTTAAAACAATAACTTACACAAGGTCCCCCAAGGAATTAATGTAGAGATGAATGTACCAGAGCTGACATGAGGATGAAAACAATATTTTATATAGTTCTGTCAGCAAACCATGTGCCTGCCATCATAATTTATGGTCTTAGCTATTTTGTCCTTAGCAGAAATAACTATATGCAATGTAAGCAATTATTTGGATATTGAGCAGTATTTTGAGTAGAAGTGTTTTTAATTAAAATTAACTAAAAACAGAGTTTTTGAATCACTAGTCTCCTGATGAATGGCAGATATTATAATAACTTTAAATATCTAATACTCTCAATTTCTAAGTGACTTTAAGCTATTTCATAAAAGGAACAATCTGAATAGAATTAATGACTTAGAAATTTAATAAATTATGAAAAATGGTCTAAACAAATTATTTTTAACTCATTAATATGTAACTGAAAATTGTGGGAAATTTTTATAATTTCTACCATATGATGATTTTTGAAAGAAGCAAATTAATACCAAAAAGAAAAGAAACTATCATCAGCCAAGCAACCAAATAGATTGCATTATGCTAAAATCTGACTATACTAATTCTTCCAGGTTTTAGACAAAATAACTGAATTGCAATTGAAAGTAAAGAAATAAAGCTCTGAGACTGATTCTTCAAAATCCTGAAAATCAAAGAAATAATACAAAGCAGTATTACTAAAGAAAATGATAAATATATAAAAATATGTTGGTTTATTTTAAAATGAGTAATTTTATTCATTTACTGCTTTCATAAAAGTAAACTCAACACTATGTATAGATCCCTTAAAATCTCTAAGTTAAATCAAATCCTCAGAAATTTACCATTTCACATTTACCACACCATTAGCTGATCTACAGTGGATTGAAAGTCTAACCACAATAAAGTCTAGACATCTCATAGATGGCATTAGGCATCTTGCTACATCTAGTAACGTTCAAAAATTAAATCTCAGACAGCAGTCAGTTTCAAAACACTGATCAGAAATGTGATGGACATCATTATCCAAAGTACATATATGAAGACACGAATTATAAAAAAATTGTACTGTATATGTGTAATAAGAATTATAATGCATTCCACTGTCATTTATTTTAAAAAAATCAATAAAAAAATAAGAAGCTAAAAAAAGAAAATTCCTTTACTTGGAAATTTTAAGTTTTTTAAGTGAGAATTCAAAAAGCAACACAAGACTTCAAGAACAAAACCTGTGCAGAAGTGAAAGAGAAGAGATGATATATAATACTACTGAGTGTTTACTGGAGTTTTGCATAATATAGAAAAGTTAATCAAGGCTAAAAAAAAAAGAAGGCTTAAGAATTCTGTATCCATGTAGCTCAATGTATTATGAGGAAGAAAACCTCCATTTTCAGGAAGGATGTACCTTTTAAATAAGATGCTTCTTCTGGGGAGAGAAACATCAGGAAGAAAGCGGTCATACCCCATTTGGACAAAGAGAAGTGCTTAGAAATGGGATGAGAGATACATTAGCCAGAATTTCAGTTAGTGGGTCATTATGATATACTACTGGATTTGGGCTTTTTTTTTTTCTTTGCATTCAACCTTTGCTATGTTCTGTTCCATTTCAGGATTGCTGTGGAACCAAAGGAAAATTTTAAAAAATACAGTTGAAATAATAATGGTGTTTCCAAACATCAATGGCTGATATTAAAACGAAATTTAATTTTGTTCTTCATAATTTTTTCCCGGTACAACTGGGTTTTGACCACCCCTGCAATTCCTTCAGTGTACAGAGTCCACTAATTCTGTAAGGTATTATCATCTTGTTAAGGGGTTTTGGAAAAGACAAGGCATAATAAGTATGATGGATGCCTTCTTTGTTCTCTCAGGCTGGTGTTTGGCCCCATTGTTCCCAAACCAACACTGAACATACTCTTGTCTATCTACTTACTGTATTCTATTTGTATGTCTGTTTCTTCAGTAAGATATTAGGCTCTTGAGAACAAGAGAACATCTTCCTTGTTATGTGGGTGACCTATTTTCTGGATAGATATGATGGATAGGAAGTAAATAAGCAATCAGGGAAATTGGGCAAACTTGAGTTAACAGTTTCCTCATTTGCAAGACAGGGATAAAAACACTCATTTGGGGTTTTATTTTAAGGACCATGAGAAAATATTTGCAAAGACATATGGCACATGATATGTGTGGCCAATGGATGCCTTTTCCTTCCCTTCCTCCTACATTGAAAAAAAAATCTCAACAAAGAGGACAGAAAACACCTGTTCATTTATAAATAGAACACAGAAGAATAATGTACTGATCTTACAAAGAAATGGGGAATTATTTTCTACCACAGTGGTTTAAATAAGGCTTTTGGATGCTGACAAACCTATTTGGAATCGTGAACCTATTCCATTCTAGCTATAGGAACCCGAGGAAGTACATTAACCTCTTTAAACCTCATTGACCCAATGAGAAAAAAAGAAATGATACTTATTTTCTAAAGGGTTTGTATTAGATTAAATAATAAAAAAATGTTTGAATAGAGCTTATTACAGAGACTGATTTTAAGTGTTCAATAAATGATGGCTAACCACCTCTCATTAAAATAGCACAACGGCCAAAAAGGTGAGTTTCATTGATGAAAATATAACCCAGAAATATTTTTAAAAAGGAAAAATAAGCAAGACACATGAGGCTTTACACTATAGTTAAATAATGGAAAATGAGTGTAAATGGTGGCATCCCTGCAGCAGACATGACAGGCTTTTGTTTTCTTCTCTGGAGGGGGAAAGAAAAGAGGGTACGAGAGAGAAAACTGTACATTGTCCACTGAAATATTTACATCATTTTGTTTTCCAGTCTTCTTGTACCAAGTGCATCTCCTGAATAACAGGCCAATTTCATCCTAGTCTACCCTATTCCAAACCAAGAAAGAAAAATTTTAATGCTCTGTACTTTTCTGAGTCATCCTGCAGCATTCTATATCCAACTTCTCAGAAAGAGTCTACTTCCTTTTGCCTGTGGATGTCCCCTCATCCCATTGCATTCTCCCCTGGATATTATCCCTAGAGCAGCTGTCCCAGCTTCTACACCACCAGCCGCCTGCACGTCACATCTGCTCCTCTGCCTAAGCTCTGTTAGCCATCATCTTTCCTGGCTACCCACCAACTCGCCCACAGCTCTTAGATCTGATCTGAACCAGAAAGTAAGATGGTGCGTCTAATATTAAAAACCCAACAGAAAACAGGTATCAGTCACAAACATATCAACACATTTTATTGATGGTGTTTTACAGATAACAAAGTGTTTTTCTATACAAGTGCATTTGATCCTGTGTTTGTTCCTAATATACTACTTCTAATAAAAATGAAATGCCATTCATTGCATGTCTTTTCTATGTCTTAAGTCACATCATTTCTACCTTTACAAGTAGATCATTTTATAGGAATGATTTTCATAAAGGAATTAGGGCTCAAAGTGATTGAGTGATGAGCCCATGTTTGAGCAACTGCTAAACCAGTGGAGCTGGGATTTCAACTCAAGACTCTATGATTGTTAGTTAATATAAGGGGGAGAAATGAATTACAGTAGAGGGGGTAGAGAGAGAAGAGGGGAGGGGAGGGGGGAGGGGGGATAGTAGAGGATAGGAAAGGCAGCAGAATACAACAGACACCAGAATGGCAATATGTAAGTCAATGGATGTACAACTGATGTGATTCTGCAATCTGTATATGGGGTAAAAATGGGAGCTCATATCCCACTTGAATCAAAGTGTGAAATATGATATATCAAGAACTATGTAATGTTTTGAACAACCTACAATAAAAATTAATTTAAAAATAAATAAATAAATAAATGAATGGATAAAGAAAAAAATAAATAAATAAATAAAGCTCTTTCTCCTTAACTAGAAAATAGGATGTCACAGATCAATTACTGAACTCAAGTCCTCGCAAATCAATAAAGTCTTAACCCATGTCTGAACATGTTATTGCTTCTTTAACTCTTTGAACATTATTCTTTCTCATTATCATAAGGCACACAACAAATAACTTCACAAAACTCAGCTGTTGGCGAATACCACACAAAAGAGGTGTGGACATTGCTTGGGCAATGGGTTCATATTGGCTTTCAGGGCTTCAGATTCCTGCCTAGAGATGGCATGAAGTAAGATGAACAGAAATGTATTAAGGATAGTGAAGAAAGTACTCTACACCCCTTAATGATGCAGTAATCATGAGACTAGTTCTGTCAATAAATCTGCCTTCTCAGCAGTATTCATGAATTCCTTTTTAAGAGAAACTCTTTGACAAAAAATTTATACTTTTCCATGCTCATAATTTTATCTTTTTCCTTTATATCTTATCTTTAAAAGTAGAGTACCTCAAAGTTTGACCCTAGACGATCTTCTTAATTTATATCCTCAGAGATTTACACATCACATACTTGCTCAAAATTCCAAAATATCTCTGACCCAGATGTCTCATCTAAGCTCTACACTTTTATATACATCAGATACTTGACATTTTCCACTTATGTGTCCCTTGAGCATCTCAAAAGTAACATTTCTAAAGTGGAACTCTGGAGCCCTTACCATCACCATCTCTTCACTAGACGATTACAGCACCCTCCTAACTTGTCTTTTGATTATCTCTCCAACACAGGTCAAATAGGATGAACTCTGAAAAACACAGGTCAAACTACTTTGCAGTCTATTTAAAATCCTGACCACTTTGCACTGTTTAAAATCCTCTCAGAGATTTTGACTGCACTTCATAACAGTGAGGCCCTAAATTCTGGCATAATCCAGATCCTGCTTTTTTTTCCATTTCTCTCTCATTCCATCCCCTCCTCCCTTTTCTATGCTTTAGTGATAATGACTAGAAGTAGGAGACACAGCTCTTTTCCTGCCTATTGTTTGGGTTCTGGTTGTCCCGTAGCCTGAAACATTCTTTTTTTGTGTGTCATTCTAGCCTTTTGTTCTCTGTGTTCACATGAGCTCCTCAAAGAGGCTCTTCTTAGCTGTTCTATTGAAATAAGCTGGCTTCCTTCATTTTTATCATGATAGTCTGTTACTTTCTTACACTTATCACAATCTGCAATTAATTAAATCATTGATTTTTAGTTTGCATTTTAGCAGCCCATTTTCTTCCACCAGTGTAATCTCCCTAAATGCTACATCTGCCATATCCACTCCTAATCTCAGCACCAAGAGCAGTGCCTAGAGTGGATTAGGTGCACTTAAGAGATGCACAAGAGAAGCACCAAAGGATGTTACTGAGAATAACATGATGACAAGGAATCTCTCTTCTACACATGGACCATACTTTTTGACACAAGATATTACCATGAAAAGTCTCATCAAGGTTTCTGAAAGTCACAGCCACCCACAACCACTGGTGTCAGCCATGGGTCTGTTTTCAGTGTTTATAAAAATAGTTCCCCTCTTTCACTGCCATTGCCCATGCATGGGTATGTAAGAGGAGGGCTATAACATGGCTTATGAATTTTCAGCTAAAAAATATTAATGAGAAAGAACCAATTCCCATTCAGAGACATACTATTGAATTAAGGCAAACAATATTTCAACTACCAATCTACATATCTGTTAGCCAAACTTGACAGGAAGTGCTGGAGTCAACTTATATTCAGGGCTGTTTTATGTGTAGCCTGTTTCCTTGGGCAACTGTTGTGCATTAGTGAGAAATAGCTCTGAAGGTCAAGTCAGACGGTCTGGTCAAGTCTTCCTCCAGGACTTGCCAGCTGGCAGTCACTGAACGTCCCAGAGCTCTGATGTCTTCATCTCTAATAGTTCTTCCCTGCCCCACATAGAGGGTTGTTATGAAGTTCAAGTGAAAATATATATATATAGTTAAACACCTTTGAAAAAAGCTATTGAATGTCCTACAATAGCGAGGCAATATTGTCTCATTTCTCCCAAAGACTTACTAAAGAAAGTGGAGCATACTTTCTTCATAGTTGAATGTAGAAATAAAATTTGTAGTGTCATACTACTACTTGCTGTTCTAAAACAGAATTAAATCTCCATTTTGGATATTGAAAGCAAACAGTACCAGTATTTGCTGTAGTGGAAGGCTGAGGAGGGCAACTGTTCACCTAACCAGTACACCAAACACATACTAACTCAGGTGAGATGACTTTTACAGCTTAAGTTAGGTTACAGCTCAAGTGTTTACTATTTCTACTTGACTGAGCAGCTGTCTGAGCATGAGGACCAAACTTGTCTTCTCTTTCTATAATCCACAGTGTTTGGGAAAGACACCAGCACATTATGGTTATTCAATGAATAATTACTGAATGACTTAATTTGCCTTTTTTCATATTTATGTAATGTTTATAAATGAAATCAGCACTAAATAAAGTAACACACATATTATACCATATAAATATATAACAGAAAAATTGAAATAAAACAGATGTAATATTTTGGCAAATCAATTTGTTGTTCAGGCAAAACTAGCCTTGTACTTTGATGTACAACCATACAGAAAATCCTTTAAAACTACTAAACAAAAATGTTGCAAAACTTCCCATAGAAGAAAATTTTGGAGGCAACAGATATGAATTTGACATTTTTAAATGTAGGTAGCAACTGTTGGTATCAGCTCACAGTGACATGACCAGACACAGCTGAAAGTCCCACACGTATTGTCCACAAAGCACTGTTGCCAGTGTCACCTCCCAAATGCACAAGTGGAGGTCTAACAAGATTTTCCCCAAAGAAGTGATACAGTGTCAAGTCTGCATTAAATAACATGATTAGAAACAGATGATGTAAATAATGAAAAACAATCACTTTTGATCAAATTCAATGTTTTCCCCTACACTTAAGATTTTGCTGGGTTTAAGAATTGATAAGTTGGCATTTCAATCCTATTTCCTCTTCTATTTCAGAAAGAGGTGCTAATGAGCAGAGAAAGATCAGCGAGTCCCAATAAATTATCAAATGCAAAAATTAAGTAATCCATTAATGGCTTAATTAGATCCTTGTAGGCTTTTTGAAGATCTGCGTAAATAAAATGGATGTGGATTAGGAAAGAAAATAGGATAATTGTTCTAGAACTAGATTCTAGTACCTCCCTCTGTATTCTTCAATTTAAACTGACAAACATTTGTTACAAAGCATATTGGGTTAGGAAAAAAATATGGATGAAGTGATGAATAACAGAGAGTTCCTGCCTTCAAATAGTTTGCAGTTGGATAAATACTTTCATCACAAGACAAAGAGTCTAGAAATAATTAGGATGTTCATGTGTAATCAAAAATTAATCCAAAGGAATTATTGAGCACTGTTTATATCATTGTAGCTAAAGTTCATTGAGTTTTTTTCGTTTGTTTTTTAAGTATTTGTTTTTTAGTTGTAGGTGGACACAATACCTTTCTTTTATTTTTATGTAGTGCTGAGAATAGAACCCAGTGCCTCATGCATGCTAGGCAAGCACTCTACCTCTGAGCCACAACCCCAGTCCATTGAGTTTTATTTTTAATTTCTCCAAAGTTAAGATATAAAATGTATTATAGAATCTACTATTTTACATAGAACTTCAATTCCTAAAATATAGGCATCAAATTCTTCTGGGGGAAAAAGCACTCCTTATTAATAACAGCTACAATTTATGAAGCAACTACTCGGTGTCAATGCTTATTTGTGTTGGACATATGAGGAAATGTATGTTTTGAGAGGCCAAATTAAACTTCCAAAATGTCATAGTTAGTGGGGATCAGAGGCAAAATTCAAACATGCTTTTGCATAACCCTCTTCCTTGGGATTTTTAAAAAGCCTGCATACTAACACACATGTTGTTTTCTGGCTGAATAAATCTGGGTATTTAAAAAAAAAAAAATGTACCAACTGCTTTGCCTAAAGGGACATGTCAATTTAATATTATCAATTCCCAGTGTTTTTCTTGTGGAAATGGCTGCGGGGGCGGGGGGGGGGGAACAAGGGTTGATCTTCCTGTGGCATCTCCCATCAGGAATTCATATTCTCCCATTGTCACTTAAGTTGGAGATTGTTTCTGTTCATGAGACTCCTGAGAGTACATTGGAAAGCTTTGCCTTCATAGTGCCCTAAATCTCTGTGTATGCCTGGTTTTCCTTCTAGCTGTTCTCAAAATACTGAAAATACTTTGCATAAAAATGTCCTGAGGTTGGTGTCTTTTTCCCCCCTTGGGATCCCTAAGCTCTTTACTATGTCTTTCATCCTCTGACTTTTCCCCATTTCCCTCCTAAAAAGCAGCATACTTTTGCTGGACATTTTTGCAACAGTTTTATTCTAACTTATCTCTTTTTCGCAGACTGAGATTGTAGCTTTCTTTCTTTTTTCTTTAGCCTTTGAGCCATATTTGTGTCCATTTTACTTGACAAACTTCACAGAGATGGGTTTTTATTTTTTGTGGCAAAAGCTAAAAGAGCAACTTTTTTAAAAAACATGGTCCTCCACAGAGAATAGAATATTCTAACAGAGCAGTGAAGTTATATCTCATTGCATGTCACACACCAGAAAGGGATGGTGAATGATTATTTTGTTTTTATTACACTAGGGAGTCTTACCTTACATTAAAGTGGAAGATAATTCTTTCTTGATAGTACTGCTCAGTATGAACATTGAGATGTAAAAAGAAAGTAAGTGCACATGATAAAAAAATACACTGGGATATTTTAAAATTTTAGGCAAGGTAACTTATCTCCTTTTCACTCATAGGTAAACTGAATACAGCCTGAAAAAAGAGGAACACCACAAGAAGTGTAGCTATCCTAACCACCTCCAAGATGGACCCCCCAAATCTCCCTCTCCAGCATCCACACCCTGTGTTGTCTTCTCCTACATTGCACCAGGGCTCAAACAATAAAAGACGGTTTATCACTTCTGAGATGGTAACAGGCAAATGGTCTCTGTTTCTTTCTCCTGTCTCTTCTATACATGCATGCATCGCTCTGAGAGAGGCCATGTCGTAAAGAGTCTTTCATGGCAAGGGACTAAAGTCTCCTGCCAACTGCCACATAAGTGAGCTTAGAAGTGAGTCATACTGTCTCAGCTAAGTCTTCAAAGACAGTAGTCCTGCACAATTGTTTGACTATAACCTCATGAGAAACCTTGAACTAGAAACACCCAGTGAAACTATTACTGTATTCTTGATCCATAGCAACTTTGAGATAATAAATGGTTATTATTTTAAGCTGATAAGCAGTGTGGTAATCTGTCATAAGGGAAAGAGAGGCTAATACAGTAGCCCATCCCTTAAAGGGTATAGTAATATTTAGGGGTATGGGCATAGGTAGGAGCTTATTCAAATCCCTTACTGGTTATAGATTAAGGGGTAAGATACATAAATATTCTGGTTATTGATGATAATGATAGTAAAGAATGTGATACAGTAATGACAGATATATGTAAGTATATCTGTATAAGGCCTCGAGCTAGGCACATTACCTGTGTTGTAATGTGCCTTTATTTTTTCAAAGCCTGGTCTCTCTGATGCCAAAGCCCTGACACATCCTATTATTCATGGCATATAGGACTGGCTGAGTTAGTATTAAGAATGCCCAATAAAGACAAAATCAGTGTTATCACAGACTGAAACTTAATCAAGAAGCAAAAGTCAGGTGTGTAGTTACTCAGGTGGCAAAATGGATGTGTAACAGAAGTCATTTACACTGGCATCTTCTAACATAATCTAGACCCACCAAAGTCATAACTAGATTTCTTCCTCTAAACTTTCACAATCGTTTCACAAAGAATTACCTACAGGTACTGTCTCTTTCGTGTACCAAGTGCTGTCACAAAGGAGGCAAACAGGCAACAAATGTGATCACTATAGATGGCTCTTTGTCTTGTGCCACCCTGTAGCACCCACTAGGACTATGTTAACCATCAAAAGTAATTTTTGGTTTGCTTCAAAATGAATCCCATAATATTTTTCTATGTAGCAGTTGAGATTTTAAAAAATGGGAAAATAATGTTACAATTTTGATTTATAAGAATATAATATTCCTTTTCTTTTCATTTTCTTAAAGAAGTCTAGTTTCATGGACCAAGGTTAAGAGGGGAATTGCCAAGCAGTCTTTGTTTCAAGAATGTAGTGGCACATCTGTGTCATTCATCATTTAAGACATTTAAAACATATAGAGCAATAAATACATGGATTCAATTTTCTATGCACATTTTGCAATATTTACACAACTAACAGAAATTCGTTTTTTAAATCACTTGCTAAGGGGCAGATATATTGTACTTAGTCGATCAATGAACACATAATTTTCTTTTGTTATTATTATTATTTTTTTTTTGGTACAAGGGATTGAACCCAGGGGATGCTTGCCACTGAGCAACCTCCCCAGCCTTTTTGTTGTTGTTGTTGTTGGCAGTTTGGGGGTGGGTAGGTGGGTATTGAACCCACCACTGAATCACATCCCCAACCCTATTTTGTATTTCATTTAGGGACAGGGTCTCACTGAGTTGCTCAGGGCCTTGCTAAATTACTGAGGCTAGCTTTGAACTCACAATCCTACTGATTCAGCTTCTTGAGACACTGGGGTTATAGATGTACATACACCACCACTCCCAGCAAACAAATAATCTTTGAGTCTACTAGGTAGCTGATATAAAATTAGAATTTGTATAGAATGTTAATACTTTAATGACAAGCATTTTAACTTAATGATGCATTTCAATACCTACAAAGAATAAAGAAGAAGTGTCCATTTATACAAAACAAATGAGATCCCACCTCAAATAACAGTGAAGTTTACTCCAACTGAGTTCACAGTGCAGACTACTGAGACTCCCATTTTGTTGACATTGAGAAACAATGAATGAATCATTTATTTAAAATCAGGAACATAAACTTGAGAGCAAACTATGCTACCTATTAATAAAGTATGTGCCTTCTAATGAGAGACAGCTGAAATATTGCCCTTGGTAAATAGTATACCTCCAAACTTAAAAAAAAAAGTTGAATAAATGTGCTTTTACTAACAAAGTGACAGCAACATACATAGCAGTTTGATGTTCTCAGAAGGGGAAGCTTTGTCTCCTGAGCAACTCAGAGCCTTTGAGACTAGAAACACTAAAGACTTTCATGTTACTGTCATACAGATGAAAAGATCAAATCAGAACTGATCTGGATGCCTTGTTCTTTCCCTTTTCAGAATCTATGTACTTTTTAGAAAGTATAAAATCAGATATTTCAAATTGTTTTGCAAATAACTTGCCTTAATCTACTGGGTTTTTGTTTGTTGTTGTTTTTCTATACAATGAACGGTAAAGAGATTTTTTAAGAAAAGTAAAAGAGATTCTTTCCCCCTGACATTTCTGTTTTAAGAAGAATATTTTTAAGAAGTTAATTGCACCCAGAGGAAAAATAGATGTAAATGTATATATGTTTCACAGATGCTCTGGTTTGAGTGTTTGTACTCTACAAAATTCAGGTTAAGATTTAATTGCCATTGTAAGTTTTACTGGGAATTGAGGCCTTTAAGATATTTAGGTCATGAAGGCTCCACCCTCATTAATGAACTAATACGGTAATCCCATGGGAACTGGTGCCTCATGCATGCCCCCTTGTCTCCATTTTCACATGTACACTGTCTTTTTCACACTCTTTGCCTTTCCACCCTGTTATGACATAGCAAGAAGGTTCTCACTAAGTCTTCCCAGCCTCCAGAACTGTGAGCAAATAAATTTCTGTTCATTATAATTTACCCAGTCTTGGGTATTCTGTTACAGCAGCACAAAACAGACTAAGACAATAGATGAGGCCTATCACTAACCTAAAGCTCAGTGTAATGATCCCTACAAGAAGAAGTCAGATCATCTTCATTAAGGATGGATGGAAACATTTCTGTTTGGCTACATGCTGGAGGCCTCACCCTGCTATTATTTGCTTTGAGACAAGAGCAGAGTTGCTAGGACAGACAAGGCTATACCCCTGTGGCAACTCCTACTACCCCTAACACTTTTGATATTTGTCTATCACTCATTGCAGAAGTTTTGAGGCCAAAGATCAAGTCATTTCTTTCTGTCTTTTTTTTTTAATTGGAGCATTATATTTATAGATAGTAGTTGAGTTCATTCTAACAAAATGACACGTGCATGTAATTTAATTTTAGTCCCCTTTGTTGCCCTCTCTCCCTCCTCTCCTCCCTCCCCCTGTCCTGCTTCTACACCACTGACTTTCCTGATGTTCATTTATTTATTTTTGATTGATTCTTTCTACTTATACACAAAGGTAAAATTCCCTTTGGCGCCTTAGTATCCAGCACATGAGACAGTACCTTCCAGTAGATAATGAATCTCACAGGTCTCCAGGTTCATGATTAAGAAGGCAGGGAAATTAGACATTTGTAGAAAATGAGCATACTAGAAGGAATCAAAGAGAATTCATAGAACTAAAAAGGAAGTATTTTAGTAGAGGCTGTGGAAACTGGAATCTCTCTCCCAGAACTATGTTCTCTGGATACTTACTAGAAACTGCTAAACTGCTTTGTAAAATAATTTTACCAATGAATATCAGACTACTGATTGTATATGAAAGACCTTATTGTTCCCAATCTACATCTAAAACATAATAATGTCTATCCTTTTCCTACTGATTGGTATGAAGTTATATCATGTTGTGGTTTTTATTTCTTATTTTCCTGGTGGCTAATGAAATTTAAAACTTTTTTTTTTTTTTTTTTTGTAGTGACCTCTGGGGCCTTGTGCATGCTGCACAAGCACTCTACCCCTGAGCACACCCCTAGCTCATAACTTTTGTTCTCTTTCTTTGGGTTTTTAAACTTTATTAGAATAGATACTTTATATTCATCACTATTATCATTACTATAATATTACCTTTCAATATAGAAGTTTACATGACTAATCTATAATAATAATAATGGTGGTAGTAGAAATAATTTTGCTAAGTGGTAAAATAGACACAAAATAAAAGGAAAATCCTACAAGTCCAATAAAGTTTAAAAACCCCTTTAAAAAACTTGCTCAACGAATTTTCTAGTTACTATGGTTATGTATCGAATTACTAATAATTTAGTGCTATTGTCAATAATCATCAATAATTTAGTGCTATTAAACTAGTAAATTCTGTGGACCAGGAAATCGTGGCAGGGAATGAGGATTCTAGACTCTTCTGCATGATGTCTGGGGCCTCAGATGGAAGACTTAAATAGAAGGCTCTAGGCTAGAATCAAATGGAGCCTCCTTCGTGCACACCTTTGGCCACAGACACTAAAGGTCAGTTAGGCCCCCAGTTCCTCTCCATGTGGGTCTTTCTATGTAGTTTCTTTACATAGGTTTGTTTGGACCTTTTCACACGACAGTGGCTAGGTCCCAAAATCAAGCTTTCTGAGTGAGGGAACCAGGTAAAAGTTCGATTTCCTTTTGCAACCTAGACTACAGCATTTTTTCTGAAGCATTCTATTGGACTAAACTGAGTCACTGAGGTTCGCCTACATCCAAGGGAAGGGAATAAGTCTCAATGGATGAGTTTCAACATCACCTGTAAGAAGGTCATAAGAAAAGGGATTTATTGGTGAGTCCATTTTGGAAAACATAATCTACTACAACATAAATTAGACATAACGATACATTTTTATTATAAAAACATGTCTGTTAAAATCTACAAAGAAACATACTTCTGGATTCTGGCCAGAGGAATATAAAACTTGTACACTAAACTCTGTAAGAAATATATTTTAATTAGTCCTTTTTCAACCAAATGACCTTGCACTTACCCTTTTTCATAGTAATGTCTCATCTTTTGCACTTTCTTTAATAATGACAGGTGGGTAAGTTTTTAACTTTTGAAACTTTAAGGCAAGCAAAGTTTTTGCTGAAATGTTTTTTCTATGTATAAATTGTTGCCTAGAAGTACATACAGGAATAACTGCTAATTATGGATTACTTTGCAATCAGAGATGAGATATATAAGATGAACCAACATCATAATGAATCTTAAATGATAAATTAATCCATCCTCAATTAAATTACCCTTGGGTCTATTCTTATTTGTACACCTTGCCCACTTTTAATACCCATTCCTACTGAAGGTATTCCTGGCTAGGAAACACAGTTCATCCTTCCTCTATGGAGTTTATTCTCTTTTACTTTCAGGTCACAGAGTTTATATAGCTCCTAACTGTTTCACTATTTTTCAGCTTAATTTTGTTCCTTAACTAAATTCGTACTATGCTGATTGCAGGGGAGGACAGTCAAACCCCTAACACTTTTTTTTTTTAAATAACACACTTTAACTAGTAAAGCCTTGAATACAACATAGATATCTGTAAATAATTATTCACACCTTCCCTAATTATAGTTGTGTCATTTGAAGAGTCTTCATACATAGTTAGCAGAAAGGAACTTCGCCTGATGAAGTAGGAAAGAGAAGAGAACAGATAATGATATCTGCACAGAATTGTCAGTGACAAATATATGAATCAGAAATTCATTTGGGGAAAAAATTCTGCAACATTTTCATAAAAGAATCATGATAACCAGAAATTGTTATCGAGAAGAAAGTAGAAGTATCTTTATGAAACTTCATTCAGTCATATAAAACATTTAATTTAAAGAAGTTGCTGAGGCTTTTGAAAAGCCGAAGTCACTTCAGGATCATGGATTCTTTACCAGACAGGCTTCACCTGTGGGTTCATTCTTCTAATGTTCATTCATTCTGTGCAGTTATGTAGACCATTCACAATCTAAAGGGGCACAGAGGTTATTTAATAGTTTTTAAAAGCATGTGTTCAAATGGATCTGTGGCCTTTGATGTGACACTGTGTAGTTTAAGAGAGGGCAGAGTGCGGTTAACCAAGTCAATACCTTTTTTTTCTGCTTCATACTCAGGAACTGAGACCAAATGCTTCTGTCACACTGCCCTTCATTCTTCCCTTGTCACCTTTTCCTTTTTAACATTCTAGGCCATTCTTGCCAATCCAGTTAGGTGTGATGTTGAAATAATGCAGTCATTTAAAAAAAATGCCTGGAGACAATTTCCTTCAGCAGTGATCCAAGCCACTGTGACATGTAGAATCATAAGAACTACCTGAAGTCCTCTCCCAGGGGACAGATCATCATTCACCTTCACAAATATCACCACAGAGTGAACCTTGAGTTTTCTCCACTCCTAGTTCTTTCACCAGCACACCCCAAGAGGACAAAGGTTTTCCTCAATCAAAAAGGTTATTTCTCAAATTAACACTTACTTATTAAGTAAGAGTTGCCATTTACTTATTAATTTCCATTCTCTCTCTTTTTTTATTGCCATATTGTGGATTAGCTTCCATACATTCAAGCAAACATTCAACCTTTGATTTTTGGAACTGGCTTATTTCATTCAGCATGACAGTTTCCAGTTCCATCCATTTACCAGCAAATGCCATAATTTCATTCTTCTTTATGGCCATGTAATACTCCATAGTATATGTTTACCACATTTTCTTTATTCATCCATTGAAGGACACCTAGATTGTTTCCATAGCTGGGCTCTTGTGAATTGAGCTGCTAAAATATTGATATGGCTATTACTCTAATAGGCTGATTTTAAATCTTTGGATATACACTAAGGAATGGGCTAAGGATAAATTATTTCTAAAAACTGAAATTTCTGAAAAGAGGAAGAAAAACTTATATTTGGAATTTAAATATGACTAAGATTTCAAATGTTTTCCAAAACAGTTTGCTAGGGCTTCAATAGCAATGTTTCTGACCTCTGTTTTCAGGAAGGGCACTTACTGCCAGTTGTTCTTATCTTAAATCTGTTTAGCAAGAACAGGCATTGAAAGATAAGAGGCACTAAAACAGGTTCTCTGATGGTGAACTCTTGATTGCTATAGAAAGTGATTAAAAATACACAGCTAGGTAGGTTGGCTTGCTTGTGAAGGGGAAAAGGGGGTGGAGTGGGAGTTCATAGATGCTGTGAAGCAGTCAGGATGGGATATATTCAGGATGTAGTTTACAAAAGAAGATGACATCTGTTTCTTCTATAAAAATTTTTTGGCAAGTTCAAACTTGTTATATGACCTGTCCAATTTTTTTGATCTTGGCTGATAAAAACTCTGACCTAGAGCTCATGACAACCAAAAGGATAGATTTGTTTTCTGTAAGTTCACTGATTTTTATACTCAACAATTTGTAAGAAAACTTTGCCAGTGTCTTAGTATAATGCTATCCTTAAAACCTCTGTCAGGGGATTACAGTGGAAATGAGAAACTCTTGCCTTACAATAAAGTGCTTTTAATTTGAGAGCTCTTAGGTGTCCTTATAATGAATTCTATCATATCATGGGTATATGTTTGTTTTTTTTTGGGGGGGGGCTTGAGTGTGTTTTCAGCTTACTTCGTTTTTTTTGTATGGGTATCTATTTCTTATTACTAACTGAGGATGAGAATATTAATGTTAGAGTTAATAACTTAATTACTCTAATATCATGACTATAAAGCCAATATTAGTGATGTTAGTTTTGCCCTTATTTCTAATTTTATGTTCTTTGTCATCAAACAGCATTCTTTTTTACATTATTCACATTTGCTTTATTTTACAACTGTATGAGCAATTTCTATTTACATATAATTTACCTTTTCAACAGAACTATCTAGAATATGTGGCTTAACCTTAAAAGCTGCGATTACTTCTTCTGCAAGTTTTGTCTTTTTTTTGGTATTTTAGCATTCGGTTTACATTTCAGAATTTCATGGCATCATAGCAGCATCATTTTCTTTCTTATTTTTTAAGAGAGAGAGAGAAAAAAAAAACTTTTTTAATATTTATTTTTCAGTTTTCGGTGGACACAACATATTTATTTTATTTTTATGTGGTGCTGAGGATTGAACCCAGTGCCCTGTGCAAGCCAGACAAGTGCGTTACCACTTGAGCCACATCCCCAGCCCCATCATTTCCTTTCTAACTGGTGAGGAATCTCAAATAACATTCTTAACTCTTTCTCACTGTGTCTAGATTCACCACTCACTCACTTGCTGCTTCAAATTTACTCTATATTCAATGCATCTGAAAAACAAAGCCAAGCATGTAGACTCAGAATGTGTATAAACAACAAAAATCAATGAATTGTCTAGCATGTGTTTGCCTCCAAGGCCCATTAGAGATACCAGACCAAGATTTGGAGAAAAACCAAAGACCAGTCAGGAAAAAGAACAGTCTCCAATTTATCTCAGACATTCTTCCTAATTCTTTCTCTTCTATTTTCACTGGATCTATTCACCAGCTGATCTAGTATAATAACTTTAAACCAATTTTATTTGTTTTCAGACTATGAAGCTTCTTTGTTGAGTGCTTCTAAAAAATAGGGGATGAATTTTGGTAGATTTTGTTTATATTTCTCTTTTTTTCTATAACTCAACTTAAGCTTGGAAAATTTTACAAATATATCCACATGTATACTGAGGTTTGCACAATGGAAATAGAGAATAAATCAAATAAATAAATAATCTCTGATATTCTAATTTAGTCAATGGACAGATAATGTGAAAAAAAGAGCCTTGGGACACCACCTTAGAATTTATTTCCAATTTGCAGCCACCAGTACTGCATTACCTAAGAGAATTCACAAATGCATAATACCATTTGTGCAATCTTGGGAATTAGATCAATACAGATTTAAAAATAAATCTTGCATTCTCTTCCTTCCATCTAATGCAAAGTTCATTCTACAGTGCCAACCCCCATATACACACAAAGAATAAGGAAATATATTTGTTGATTTTTAAAAGACAAATTATATTTTGTCTTTTTCAAATGAATACATATAAGATCCTAAACTAAAAGTTCATATCAGTCTTTTGATATAAGGCCATACTTTTTAGCTTCCCACTAGTGGATATGAAATATGAAATTTCCATTTGTGAATTATTAACAAAATGAATTGGTTACCAACAAATTCTAATCTGTTTCTTGTTTAAAAGTGAGCAACCATTGTTATTCCAAAGGAGAGAATCATTTTGAAATAGTGTAAAAAAGACCAAATGACCTTTCAAATCACATCTATGTTGTCTAACCTGTGGTAAGAAAAATTCAACGTTCCTAGGAGAATTTACTTCTTTGGGAAGGAAGAAAAGAAAGATCAGCAAAGAGAGAATTAAAGTGATATGACATATAAAATGCATACATAAACAAAAAGATTCAAAAATAAACTTTCAATCTTGATTATGTTTGAAAATGATTTCCAACTTTTCCTCAGCTACCAATAAAATTACTTACTAAAAATAAAAAATGAGTTTAAATAAGGAAAATGTTTTTAACATCTTCTAAGAATCTTTTTGTCTAATTCTTCTATTTGTGTAAGAAAGAAAATAAACTTATTGATCTAGGAATTACGAGTATGTTTTGGAAAAGATGTGTAAGTGAAGACATTTGGAGCTACTTCTTCAATGATCTACAGAGAATGAAGGAGAGACAGGGTAGGAATGATTGTAATATTGACAGTAATTTAGGAATTGAACCCAAATGCAAAGAATAGGAAGAAAGAAGACAGCAGAAACCATCTCATGCCAACATGGAGGTCACCTTTTATTTTATCTGGAGATATGCCACTTGCCCATCACCTTAACATGTCATGAGACAAATGAGAGCTAATTTTAGAGGAAACAGAATAGAACAGATTTTGGAGTAAGAAAATTCTGAATTTAGATCTTATTTTGCACCATGTTACAGTCATAAAATATTAATAAAATGCTTAACCTTTTTGAGCCTCAGTTTCTTTATCTTTAAAATGAGGATGACATAAACATGTCATAGAATTACTTTGTGAATGGTATATATGCGTATGTGTGTGGGTGTGGGTGTGTGTATGAGACCTGGCAAATAGTAGTTACTACTTTTCCTTTTCCAGTTTGCTCAGAAAGAAAAGAGTTTGATGTGGAAACAAAGACATAATCAAAAGGAAAACCAGTGAAGCAAAGGATTCATTCTACACAAGCAACTTTGAATGAACAAATGTTTCCAGATACATTATTTATGCATTCACATTCTCAGGGAGTTCCCAATATGTTAGCCCATGAGGATCTACACACAAGAAGAACGAGTCTTGTCCCTTGTAAGGAAGAAGACAGTTAAGTACAAAAGACACTCACAGCTATCAAAAAATATGGCATGTTATATCAGATCAGATATGAAAGCACGAGGAAGGAACAATTAAATATGCCTGCAGCAAGAAAAGTATTTGTAGACAAATTCAGTTGGGGTCTTCCTGAATAAGCAGAATAATGCTTCTTAAGGTTTGTTGCCAAAGTAGCAGCAACAGGACCACAAGGGGATGGGACAAATGCTTAGAAATCCAACTCCTGGGATCCCAAACCAGATCAGGAATGGTAGAGATGGGGTTCAAGAATCTACATCTTAGCAAATCCTCCAAGTGAATCTATTGTACCTGAAATACGAGAACCACCGAGGTAGGAGCTCGCCAAGCAGGTGACAATTAAAGATGGGGGCATATTAGGCAGAACATGTTCAGAAAGCAAGGGAAAATTCAATATAATAGTAGTACAGTGTGCACAAAGGTAAATGGCAATAGATGGGCATGGTTCAGTAGCTTGAAGCCAGGTTGTGTTTTTACTTACTTCCTTAAAGAGCTTGAACTGTATTTTTAAGAAATAGGGGTTAGGAGGATTACAGAGAACTTGATTCCTCCTCCTTTAAAAAATCTGCACAGAAATGGGATACACACACACACACACACACACACACACAAACACACGTGTGTGAATAAATAAAAATGAAAAAGCCCTATGGAAGTCGATGAAAGCATTACCATTATCCTCAAAATACATCCCATTGCAATTAATTCCATATAGTCATTCAAAGTAGCTCTAGTCCTAGTGAATGAATGCTGAATTTGGAGAGAGAGGAGCTAGTGAATCCTGGCTGGGTAGCCTGGGGGAAAAAATTAACTTTATTAAACTTCATTTTTTTTCACGTGAAAAATGAGCAAAAAAATGTGCCAAGTGTTGTGAGAATTAAGAATAGACATATCAAAGTCACTCTGAACTTTTAAGCATATATACATTGCAAAATACTCCTATTAATAGCTAACAGCTCTTCTTTTAATTCTTTCAGTGGGGTAAGTGTAAATAAACATATAAAAGGGGAATTCTAACTGCTGGGAAAATGATCACATCAGAAATAATTACCTTATTCCTATGCCAAAGAATGTCTTGACTGGGTATGGCTACAAATCTAAACGGAGCGCCAACCAAAACTGAACAGAAGGAAGAACTATCTAAGGGTCAGACACTCAAAGGGGAAGAGAAAACCCAGATCCTGCTGCCTCTGGCCTGAATTCACGTTTGGATATAATTAAGAACTGACAGTTAATGACAGCACATGCAGAACTAGGGACAAAATTGGAGCACTGAACTAAAGGTAAAAGTCTTTGAGTTGTTCACAGAGATACAAATGAAGATCAGACTAAATGTTGATCCTAGACACAGATAAGAAAAAGCCCTCCAATGAATTACACTCAGACTTCAGGATTAGAAGAGTTTCCAATTTCAGATGCAAAGGCAGAATTTTACCATCAACAAAGCCAAAGGGGAAATGACATTTGAAAACCAACAGATAGAGTTTTTTGCCTTCCCCTGGCTGACAGCCAGGTGCATAAGCCAAAAGGACAGGATTCAAAGTCAGTTAGAAGCAGAAAGAGTAATTGCAGACATTCTGCCTCCCGCCAAGTTGTGGGTAACAAAAAAATCCTGACTTCTTTGGGGATCTGGTTTTAGCAGTAAAAATCTCAGAAAAAAAAAAAATCAATGAAAATAAAAATACAGATACAATGCACAAACATATCAGAATCTGTCAGACTTCCTACCATAAACAGGGGACCTTAAACTCCTATTTCTCCCTTTGTATAAATGTACCTTTTAGTTGTGGTAGTTAATGATGCTGAATCCAAGACAAGTGCCAAAATACTACAGACAAAGACAAAGCTGCGGTGTTGTAAACACTATTGTAGTTTTATTAACTACATTAGCTAAATAAGTTTGCAAATGTTTCTGGTGCTATATATAAGCCTTCTGAAATTTTTAAATTTTCTTTTCTGATTATGGGTGTTGGATGTTTATAGTTGAAAACCTGGAGTATTAAAACAATAAGGAAGAAAATGAAATCATAATTTCAATTGTGAACTTTGTTAACAATTTACCATATTTTTCTGCAGCTTTTGAACATATATCAACTGTTTAATCATTTAGCACACAGCATTATACCATAACTATTTTCCATATTATTAAAATGAACACTTTAAAAACATAATTAGAAGGCTTGAATAAAATTCTATGAGTATGTGAGGTTGTAATTTAAACATTTCTCTGATGATCATTTATCTTCATTATTAAGAACGCTGGGATTAATTTCTTTGTGTGCAAACCATTGACTGCATGCAAAGGGATTTTCTAAACATTATTAGCTGCAAAATAACAAAAGCCTTTAACGTTTTGTTCTATATTTCCTGCTAGTTTTTCTTCATAGATGTTGAAATTATATTACCTTTCTTTCTATCACACTGTCAAAATTAAGAACCTTAACATTGTCTGAATCTTTCACTTAGCATAATTTTAGGATTTTCCCCTAAACATTAAACAGTCTTTGGAGAAGCAATTTTGAATGACTGAACAGTATTCCATCTCATAGAATCTATATGACTAGACTTTTAATATTAAATAGAAATATTAATCATGTAGCATCAGTACAAATATTGCTTTAATAAACTAGTATTCAGATTTTATATGCATTCTGATTTTAAAAGAAAAATGAATAATATTAAGGCCATAAAGATTTTATTTCTAAAAACTTTTTCCAAAAGAATTCATATTCCTATATGTCATATTAAACAAACTACTCTTTCTAGAGTGCAGGTTAGATACTAGTCTTTAAAAAATAAAAAGATCATTCTAATAACAGAAAAAGTTATTTTATTTTAATTGGCATTTCTTTAGTTACTAAGTAGTTGAATATTTCAAATATTTTATTGTTCAAAAGTATTTTATAAATTATCAATGTATGTCTCTTTTGCTTTTAACTTCTTTCTTCACTTGGAAGATATTTTATATTTAATATATTAGATATATAAGATTCATTCATGATTTATCACATATGATCATGAATATGCCTAATATTTTACCCTCTACGACATATCACTAACAGAAGTATTTAATACATTAGTGATTTTTAACATACAAAACATTTATCATTTGTGTAGCAAAATAATTAATATTTCTCTTTACATTTCCCCCTTTATTTTAATGCTTTGAAAGACTTCTTTGATTCTATTATAGGGGAAATACATTTATCTCCAGATATCTGTGTAGGGGAGGGTTAGGATTTCTGTGGAAGGAGGGAAAATTTAACCCTTAAATCCATCTGAAATTTATCCTGGTGGACCACAAAATAAAAAGGTCTAAATTTATTATCTTCCAAATTGTTATTCAGTTGCTTCAACATCTTCTACTTAATGATTCAATGATTCTTTCTTCCCTACAATATACAACAGTATTTAATACACTTTGATACATTATTAACTTTATCAAAATGTTAATCAAATAATACAAAAATTAATATAGTATATTGCTTTTATACATAGAAGGGTCTCTTTCTGAGCTATTTATACTCTCCATGTTATTTTCTCCTCTATTCTTGTCGATTGTTTGGAGCTGGGTTTAAACCCAAGGCCTCACACATTTTAGGCAAATACTCTTCCAGAGTTACACCCCCAGTGCTTCCCCTCTAGTCTTTATTTGATACCAAACTACTCTAAATATTATACCTTTAAATCATCTTTTGAAATTACTTGTGTTAGCCAGGCACAGTGGCACATGCCTACAATTCCAGTGGCTTGGGAAGCCTGAGGCGGGAGGATCACAAGTTCAAAATCAGAAGCAACTTAGTGAGATCATGTCTTAAACTAAAAAATAAAAAAGGTCTGGGGATGTGGCTCACTGGTTAAGTGCTGCTGGGTCAATCCCCAGTACAAAAGAAAATATTACTTGTGGGAATTTTTATTGTACCAAAAATATTCTATTTACCAGAAATTAACAATTATTTCAAGTAAATTTTATATAAGTGTGTATTCCAAAACAAATTCCATAATAAAAAGTTTTATAGAAGTTCAGTTGAACTACATTGGATAAATTGTTAATTTAAGAGAAACTCATATCTTTCCTGAATTATGTTTTCCAGGGAGGCAGTGATAAACTATAAAATTTATTAGAAGTTTGCCTTTTAACACTTTCTATATCTACATGACTGCTAGAGATCCAGTAATTAATTGTTACATAGCAACCCAAGAGAAAAATAAAGGGGCATTTCCCAATCCCTAGAGAGAAATGGAAAAACGTTTTCAATTTTTGATACAAGTGGTGCTTTTTATGTTAAATTTATTTCGTTTTTTATCTGAATTTAATGTCAATTTTTTTCATCAAAGAACTGATTTACTAATATACATTAACTATTTTCCCTGTAAACTACTATACTTTTATGCAAGAATTTCACATTATTTTATGTATGTATATGTCAAATTATCTGCAGATATTGTAAAGTTACCCTAAATTAGGGAAGAGAACCTAGATTTACATTAGTACTATTTTTTTTCTAAGAAATCACTAAAACAGAACCCAAACAAGAACTTTGAAAGAAGGCAAGATAGATAACTGAAATGCTTTCAGTGGCTGACAGACTCCTTCTGTAGAGCATCCTGAAATTGCTATTTAAACTAAGAGCAGAATGATAAATGATTAAATAAAGCGGTATTAAATTTTAAAATTAAACTTTTCATTTCGAGATAATTATAGCTTCATAGGTCATTGTAACAAATAACATACATCTCATGCATCCCTTACCCAGTTGCTCCAATGAAGCATCTTACAAAACTAATATGCTATCATATTCAAAAGACTGACATTCTTACCGTCAATTCCTCATGTTGCATTTTTATAACCACAACTCTCCTCCCTCCCTGTGCCATCCTTTACCTAATTCCTGGCAATCACAGTATGTTTGGCATTTCTTTACTCTTGCTGTTTCATAAATGTTACAAAATGCAATTATACATGTTATAAGCTTTGGGGACTGGCCTTTCTCATTTTCTCTGTTGGGGCAATTCTCTCACCACAGGGCAACTCATCCTAATCATTGCCTGTATCAATAGCCAGTTATTTTTTATCTGAGTACTCTTCCATGATATCAATATATCACCATGTGCTTACCCATTCACTCGTTGGAGGACATCAGGGCAGTTTATAGTTGGCAGCTATTATAAATAGAGTTACTGGAATATGAACATTTGTGTACAAGTTTTCATGTGAACATAGCTTTTCATTTCTCTGGAATAGGGATGCAATTGCCGAGTTATATGGTAGTATAACATTTAGTATTTTTTTATAAATTGACAAACTTTTTTTCCAGAGTGTCTGTACCATTTTATATTCCACCAGCAATGTATGAGTGATCCAGTTTTTCCCCATCATTGCCAGCATTTGATTTTGTCACTCATCTTTTATATTTTAGCCATTCTGATGGGCATGTGGGTTTAATTTACATTTCCCTAAGGTCTAACAATTTTAGTATCTTTTCATGTACTTCTTAACCACCTATAAATCCTCTTTGGTGAAATATTACCTTATGTGTTTTGCCCATTTTCTAAACATAGTTTTAATGGTTTTAGTTTACTCTTGAGTTTGGAAATACTAGTCCTAGGTCAACCATGTGGTTGTAAATATTTTCTCCAAATATGTAGTTTATCTATTCATCCTTTCCAGGGGTCTTTTGGAGGGCAATTTTTTTAACTTTATGAAACAAAATCTATTAGTTTTTCTATACATGTATTATACTATTCCTTGGCCAGCCCTAAATCAGGAAGATGTTTTTCTCTTGTTTTTTTGTGAAGGTATTTTACACTTAAGTCAGTGATCTATTTTGAGTTTTGATTTTATATAAGGTGGAAGACTCAGGTAAAGATTTTTTTTTGTTTTTGTTTTGCCATTGTAAGTCCACACTATTTATTGGAAATGTATTTTTTCTGGGCTTCTGTACCTTTGTCAAAAGTCACTTGAGCATGTATTTATTTGGGTCTATTTCTGAGTTCCTGATTTCACGTGGTACAAATGCTCTTTGACTTAATGGTATTATAACTTGATAAACACATTGCAACACAAAAGTGAATTTATACAGGTAACCTACCAAACACCACAGCTTAGCAACCAGTACACTCTGGAACATCAATTGTTACCCCTTGTGATCCTTTGGCTGCCAGGGAGCTGCCAATGCTGCCACTGCAATAGCACCCCTAGGGAGGATCACTTAGAATATAGCACTAGCCTGGGAAAAGAACAAGTTCAAAATCAAATTAGGGTCTCTACTGAATGGGCATCATTTCTGCACCATGGAACCACCATAAATCGGGGACCACCTATCCTGGGGTTGCTTCTGTCTTCATTTTGAGGACACTGTTCCACTACTTTATGACATTTTGAGATGTAGACTGAAAACCTGAGTATTTATATTCCCATGACAGAAAGTCTATTTATGTTTTTCTTTTTCAAAACTTTTAGGGCAAGGGAAGATACTGGGGGTTGAAATTGATTTATGCCACTTCTCTGTAAAAATTATTATGCACTAATTAAAAGAACCTTAGGATCTTCTCATTAGCTGTGATATTCTAAAATACCTTTAGAATATGTCTGGTTGTAGGTCTTTTATTACTCAGCGTTCTCAATATGATTTTTACCCCTTCATAATTGAGGACATGTGCATTTTTTCAGCTCTAGAAAATGTCAAGATTATTTTTTCTTCTTTGTCTTTGATTTTTAGAACTCATGTTAAATAAAATTTGGCTTCCTAAATTGATTCTCTTTGTTTCTTATCTCATATTTTACTTTATTTTCCTTTTCCTTCTGGAAAACATCTTTGAATTTCTTTCTTTTTTTGCAAAATTTTGTTAATTATACTTTAATATTCTATGAATTGTTTCTATATTTTGATGTCTCCATTTTCTTTTTTTTCCATTTTCATATCAGAAAAATTTTGTTTTAGAGATTATAATTTCTCTAATATCTCTGAGGATATCAATTTGGATATTTTTAAAATATCCCTTTGATAAATCTCTCCTATTTCCTCTAGAGTAATGGCTAGCAACCAGTGTTGATTTTGTCCCTCAGGGGATTTGGCAACATCTTTGTCTAAATATTGAGGCATCTTTGTCTCATTTTGCACAGTGTGGCATTGCTTGCTACTGGCATCTCCTGGATAGAGGCCAAAAATGCTGCTAAACATCCTACAATATACAGAACACCTCTCCATAACAATAAAAAAAAATCTAATCCATAAACTCCATAGTGCAAAGGTTGAGAAATTCTGTCCTAGGGTTGTTTACTTTGATTTTTTATTTTCGATTGCTGCTTTCTGTTTTCCAGTGTATGAATGATTGGGCTGACTGATGCAAGTTGTTGGCAATCTGTCTATTACTTCCCAGACTTTTTCTCCATGATGTGCTTTGCTTTAGGTCTTATACATGAATTCTTAAACTAGCAAGGGTCTCTTCAACTGCCAGAACCAGGGTACAGTGTTAAGCTTGGTTAGCAGCCAACATACTAGAAAGTGTAGGCCTCATATGCAAATTATGTGGATTCCTCTGAGAGAGTCTCCTGCTTTACTTCTGTGGGTAAGAGCTGTAGTTACATGCATGGGTGTGGAAAGATCTCAACCTGAACCCTTCTTTAGACTGTAGTCAACACTTTGATTTCTGTTTTTCAGCTTTGTAAGCCTGCCCTTGCTATACCTGCTGACCTGAATGCACAGACCAACTCCTCCTAAAGCCTCCTCAGCCTTATCAAAAGCCATTTCTTCCTGTTTCAGCTCTCGGAATAGGTTTCTTATTATGTTCAGAAACACATTCTTTTCTCTGCCTTTACTGCAATTTCAATGGAATTCAGGAAGGAAAAGTAGACACATGCTTAACTCAGTCCATGAACTTGAACTTGAAAACTTTTCTTTTTATTTTATTTTATTTTTTCAAATTAAGACTATGCGGTTAGTAAGTTCTCTTAATAAAGGGTGTACCTACCTACAAACTAATTTTAGAAAAGTGACGGCAATCTATGTGGAGGAATAAAATCTTCTAAATAAAATCAGGTGAGAATAATGTTATAAAAAGATGCTGAATTTGTGTAAGTTGGGAAATGATGCTACTTTTCTAGGTCTAGGCTTCTTGTTTAAACTGAGGAATGGTTGAAGATATCCATATTTTTTTTTAGCTCTTGTTGCATTATTACAAGTGAAGATAATCATAATAAGGCCTTATACTTCAACTATTAAACATTTCATTTTATTATAATTTTGTGGCATCTATTTATTGTGGCTAGGCTTTCCCTTTGGAAAGAATATGAAATTGAATAACATGAAATGTTTCACTGTAATAAACCAATACTCCTGAGTCTCTTTTGTGTAAATACAGAGCTTTAGGGTTTCCTCTTATATTCTACACACATTTTAATGCTTTTTATCAGAAGGAAGTATGAATGTTAGTCTAAAAGGAATTTTTAACAGTGGGAAAGAGACACAAAATGCTGATAACAGACTTATTAATGATAGGAATATATAAAATATCCTACCAAAAGATCCTAGGGCATCTAAGAACTTTTTAAACTATCTTTTGATAGATTATTGTTGCTGGTTGTTTTCCTTTTTGTTGAGAAAAAAAAAAAGATTTGGGAGTTTTATCCACTTACAAGGTGTAAATATTTGAAAAGTAGTTGGCCTGTTTTGCTTTTTAAATTAAAAAAAAATGAAGAAAAAATTTCACTGACCTATACAAGAGAAGACAGTTCAGAATCCTGGGAGTCTCAAAAAGCCCAGCCGACAGTTGTCAGTGTGGCGAAACGCATCGCTGCTCTCAGCAACATGCTGCTGGCTTGACGTTCTTTGCAGTCAACAAAAGAAAAAAAAATTGGAAATGGTGAACTTCCAAACTGTCCTAATTTGGAAAATAAAGAAAGAAGGTTTAATACTGCCTATTATCTTTTCTTCTGCCAAACTGCAACCCCTTCTGTATTGACATAGGGTAAAACTTGTGACTAATACTGTCCAGTGCTTTGGGCTATTGTTCACATACTTAAGCCTTCTACAACAGTATCTAAAAGGCACTTGATTGTGAGTTCCAAAATAATAAAAGGACAAACTTAGTAAGGCTATTAAGGTTAACAGTCTATCTTTTAGATTGTGTGTGTGTGCATGTATGCACATGTAAACATACACATAAATATATTTCCTAATATTTATATGTGTGTGTGTTCATTATCCTAATATATCTAAATACAAATGATTAAAATACAAAATAATGTGGCATATATACACAATGGAATATTACTCCGCACTAAAAAATAACAAGATCATGGCTTTTTCAGGGAAATGGATGGCATTAGAGCAGATTATGCTAAGTGAATTTAGCCAATCCCAGAAAGACAAATGCCGAATGTCTTCTCTGATATAAGGTGGAGGGGACTCAAAATGGGGTAAGGAGGAAGAGCATGGGAAGAAGATTACCTCTAGATAGGGAAGAGAGTTGGAAGGGAAAGGGAGGGAGAAGGGGAATTGTATGGAAGGTGGAAGGAAACCTTCATCATTATACAAAATACATGTATGAACATATAAAAGAAAAAGAATAGTGTCACCGTAGATTAGGTAGAGAGAAGTGATGGGAGTGGAGGGGAGGGGATGGGGGGAAAGGAAGGATATTAGAATAAAATAGACATTATTATTACTGTGTGTATATACGTGACTGCTTGACCAATGTGATTCTGCAACCTGTACACTCAGAAAAATGATAAATTATCCCATCTGATTCAAATGTATGATATGTCAAGGTCATTATACTGTCATGTGTAACAAATTAAAACAAATTAATAAAATTTTAAAAAAAGAAAAAATAATAATTTCAGTGGAATGATTTGACAACCTACTTGGGATATATATTCTAACATTTAACAAGTATGATTATCAGAACATACTTTCTTTACCTAATCTAAATTCCATACACTGCTATTTTATATCTATTTCTATTTCTATCCCCAGTGTAGTTGAGAGAAAATGGTCAGCATCCTCTTAATAACAGTCTTTCACATATTTGACTCCCATCATTAACATGACCCAAAAGCCCTAACGTCTCAGAATTCGTATTTTCTAAAACTTAATCATTTTGAAGATTCAACTTAGGACTGCTCCAATTTCTGGGCTACCCTCTTAATTTTGTCTTAAACATCTCTGTCCTTATTGCTAGCACTGCTGGTAGTGATCTTTTCTACATGTATAATTAGAGGGCAAGCCAGAAACTGGGACAGCTTTCAATGATTTCCACTCTACCTAATATTCACACCACCCCTAAATATGTATCCCCAAGTTGGGGAATAAAATCCAAATAATGATAATTGAAAATTTAAATTATCTAATGTATTCATTATATAGGGCTGCATTCTCTCTCCCTCCTGCTCCCCAACATTCCATGAAGACCTGAAACCTTCCAAAATGCTTTACATTAAGTCTGCCTTTGTCTTATCTCCTGTGGATGATTGTCATTACTAATTTTGTCTCACAAATTGTGGGGCTGTATCATGGGAAAATGATCTGCTATCTCACTCATCTGGAGGCTTATTTTCAGCCTTCTCTGTAACAGGAGTTACAGATAAAAGTAGCCAACAGGAGTCCTCCTATTATATGGAACACACCAAAGAAATCTGTTCGCTGATTAACTTTTCTTTCCTAAGCAGATATAAACCCAAGAAAATATGGATGTCTCTCCTAAGTAATTACCATGATAGGAAAAGAGGCAAACTATTGTGTAGAAATCAATCAGAGAGAATGAAAATCCAAGAGGTGGGACTGTGATTCACTAGACCGAGAATATCTCCATGGAATCCACAGCAGAAAGAAAAGCCCACTGAGGTCTGAGTTTTTTGTTTAGGGTCAACAGTCTTCTTCCAACAAGAAGAGCCAAAAGCTTGGTGATAGGTTTCTCATTGCATTGGCTTTCCAGAACCAAGAACAGTGGCCCAGAGCAGACATGCAAGTCACTGATGAGGCCTATTTCACACTAACCACCTATTAGAATGCTGCTCCCACTCAGAATATATCTGAGGCCTCTCTTTAAAAGATGACTCCAGAGTTAGTTGTGGGATACACATGTAACACACATTCAAAGGAATCCAATTAATTTATGGCTGGAGCTGATGTTCTTACTCATTTATGAAGCTCAATTGTCAGTAGCTTCAAATGTTTCTACTGTTTTCTAGAAATCTAATGTTCTATGCATTTCTCATAGTTTCCTTATGCTTCTCAAAAACTGAACTTGAATTTATTTTGTAATCACACAAAAACTTAATTATTTCACATATATTTAAGACATAAATACCTATATTTAATTATGTAAGCAATAAAGCTGGAAGAAAATACAATAAATTATTGTCAATGATCATCTCTGGAGATTAAATAGTGGGTAGTTATTTACTTCACTCTAAGTTTCTACATTTCCCATACCATTAATAATGAGAATATTTTTCTTCTACCACAAAAAACAAAACCTTAAAATATTCTTCCACACTATTATTTTTGGTAGTCCCCAAGTGATGCTAAATTAAGGTTGGCACAGCTGTTCAATTAAGTCCAGACTTGGAAAAAATTTTAATATTCTGCCTTCCTGAGGAATATAAATGAATATTTGATATTTACTTTCTCACTAATTATTACTCATCTCCCAAGCCAAAAAAATTACATTTACTAATGAAACTATGTTTATTATTTCAAATAACCAGTCAAGTTTCTAGGTATATCCTCTCTATTGGTATATGCACCAACTCCAGCTCAACCAGATGATACTGTGGATATGACTTTCTATTCTTAACAAGTTAGCCCTAATTTATCATCTCAGAAATTTAAGAACACTGAATAATATAAAGGTGTATTGAAAATATGCTTTGTAGGATCCAGAGCAGAATGGCATACACCTGTTGTTTCAGCTCCTCAGGAGACTGAAGCAAGAGAATCACTTGAGCCCAGGAATTTGATGTCAGCTTGGGAACAAAAACTAGGAAATATATTTGGTAAATTTATTTAATATGTTTCAACTACAAAGCAGAATTGCATAAGAAAGACTTGAGTTTTCGTGGGACTTGCAAAGGTCAGAGCATGACTACCCAGGTGACTGCTGATAGGCATGACTCTGGATGCTGATGGTAAAAACGGTCTCCTGCTCCTTACTGGCACTTCTGTCCTTACCTATTCATAATACATATTTGCCAACGTAGGGTGAACCTGTGGGCATCATCTTTTCTCTCAAAATGAATATGGACGTTTTATTTGAATAAACCAAATTCTCAGCAGGAATTTATTAAGTCAACTCTCTTTATAACAAAAATATCACTTAAAATTTGGCTGTGAGGATTTTTTTTTTTTTTATGCAGTGGTTCTGAAGATTTTCCACGCCATGATCTCCTCTGTATCTAAATCTATTTTATAAACAATGGGATCTTATGTCCTTACATTCCAGATTCTTTTTCTACTATCATATTCTTCAGAATCTATTCAATTACTACATTGTTCTTCCCACAACTATACCTTCTGAGATCCTAAAAATATTTTAAAAGCCAATTATCTTAAATTCATTTGTTTAGAGTGGATAACTTCATAGCATGTGATGTCCATTTCTGACTTGATACTTAGTTGGACCTTATCAAAATCACACTGTGCTCCAAGAATCTGCATCTATTGGTTGCATTAAATTCAGTTGCTGACAACAAGCTTTGGTAAATAAGGTGGTAAAGTGGCACACTTCACAAAGGTATAGTTATTCTAAAATTACTTCATGTTACCCCCCTTTCTCATTTATACTCAATTTCCTTCCTTTTAGCAATTCCTGCTACAGTCCTCAGTCTTGTCTTCTTTTTGGTTCTCTTCAATGGTATCATTGACTTCCTAAGACAATGGAAGAAAAAAATGTCAACTGCATTATCCCAAATACCCACAAAATTGAGTAAACATAATGGCCAATCTATGTATTCCATGAGCAATTATAAAGAATTAAATAGTAAGCCATAAATTGGGAAAATATAAAATAAATACATGACTACCCCCATATGCTATGTGCTTCAGATGAGCTCAGGGTGTTCTTGATATTTTCAGGTATACTTCACAGATAACTAAATTAATGCAATTAGGACAGGAAGTAAAGGCAGAAAGAAGGGAGTGATCACTGGCTTGGAGGTGGGAAAACGGGAAAGTGCATTAAGGTGTCTTGTGGGAACCTGGGAACCGAAGCTCAGGCAGAGCCCTGGCTCTGGGTCAGGCTGCAGTGGCACACATACTCTTCCCTCCGGGACCTGCTTTCTCTATCAGAGATTAGGGATGATCGTTGGCTCTTTGGTTAGAACACTTCAAGAACTATAACTACCACATTTATTCCTAAAGAGAGTTTTCACAATTTCTTTGACTTGTAGCTTTCTTTATGTATTACTCCCTTAAAGGCAAAAAGGTATCAAAATACTGAAGTTTATTTTGCACAAGATCTCAAAAGAAATAATTGCTAGGGCCAAATGGGCTGCCCTTGAAATTTGCAGGAAAGCATTCCTCATATTTCAAAGAAACAAAAACCAAGATGATATATTATTATTAATATGTGAATGTAAAAATCTGTCAGGTATCAATAGGAAATAGGAGTCTTTTAATTCTCAAAATCTAAGTAATAACTAAGAAATCACTTACTGATCAACTGGTAAATGCACAAACTGAGGACCTCTCTCTCAAGGGACCATAAGCTAACAAGAGAGACAGGCATAGAGACAAATTAAACACACACCCAACAAAGATGCCAAGAAATACTGAATCACAAATTCTACAGAGTCCTTCTAGTCAAAAATAAATTTTAAGGCATTTAAATACAAGTTTAAATTGTAAAGCATTCCTGTAATGAATAGAATTTCTTTATATCAAAGAATTCACGTCATGGAAAATGGGAATTTCAAAACAACAGAGATGTTAAGTGACGTTTCCAATACCCTCTGACCTACTGAACAGCAGGATGTAAGAATATTTTATTTCATATTAACCTACTTTCCTCACTGCCTACTGAAAGAAAAAGTAGAAATTATTGCACAAGTTCTTAATGAATAAAATTACTTAATTGGGCTCCTCTGCTTTTTCTTCAGATAAAAGAATGACCTCTAAAAATAGTCACACTTCCCCAGAGAAATTTATCATCTGGATTTATCAAACATTACATGCATAATCTCTAAGTATTCTCCCAGTACTCAGAACCTGGAACAGAAACCTAGAAGTGTTTTGAATGAATGAATTAGCATTAAAAATAAGTAAGTGAATTTTCTAAGTTGATACATGTTTGTGGACTCCACTCGCTGCCCACCCTTCCACCAGCATGATCTTTGTGACTTCATACCTTAGATTAGTTCAAAATGGCTAACTATATTCATGTATTTTCAAAGATAGCATTATTAATTCTATCAAGCAGAAATACTCCTTTGAGTCATTTAAGTCTTTTGTGTAACTGGGCAATTAGTATGTGCTACCATAGTAAAGTAATAAAGAAGAAACTCTTGAGAATGACTGTGAGTCCTTATAATGACAACAATAAAGATGAATTATACATAACGGAAGAGATTGTATTCCATGTGATTATTTAAATATTTGGCATTTTTTACTTTTATATAACTTTGTGGATCAGGTTCAGTAGCAAAGTAGCATAGTTAATTTATAATGGTCTGCTTTATTGAAGGGTGAGAAAGAGTAAAGGGATTTCACATTGAAACTCATATGCACTGGTTGCTTTTAATATCATCACAAAAAATCTGTGAGGTAAAGATGTTAGAGCCATTTTATTGCTTACAGAAATAAAGAATCAGTAGTATTTGTAAGCTAACATCACAGAGCAGAAGTATAATTTTAATCAATAGCTGTGTTCTTCCAAAAGAATATGTGTTCTACCCATATTTTTCCCACATAGACTATTCCACCCTTCTTACAGAAGACCCCCAAAGGCTAATATAGTGACTTCAGACCCTAGATTAGTTCAACATGTATGTATTCCAGTATATACCATAAACTTTGTGGCAGCAGAATCTCAGCCTCTGCCTGTGCATATAACAATGACAAGCACATGAGATATTCAATAGATACTTACATAGTGGCTGTATTGGGCTTTTAAAATGTCCTCTCCCTCTTCCAGATCTGACCCTGGCTCAAACTTTAAACAACCCAGGAACTAGCTGGGTCATCTGGATTAAAAAAAACCTTGAGCTGCATGAAATTAAGAAAATTTACTTCTGTGTCACTGTACTCTAACACCATAGAAAGCCCATCATATATACACACCTGAAATTAGCAAGGATGTTGTAATCTAAGAAGTGAGCAGATTCTATTCTAGTAGGCTATTTTTCCCTCTTCCCTGAGTATAATGGGCTTCAAATGACAGGAAAAATAACCTTAGAATTACACTATAATAATACTATAATACCATAAAAATTAATACTATAAATTCTATCAGCCACCATTTACATCCAAAGAGTTTATCCCCTCTACCCAACACTGCCACTGGAAGCTGGCACTGTTAAACAGACCCTTTAATGTTCCCAAATTATCCCTGTATACTCAAAGTTATGCCTTTGAGGAATCCCCTGCCTATGAGTAGGGCTAGGATCTGTAACTTGATTCTCACCAATGGAACACAACAATGCTAGTGTTAATTGAGTGATTGCCTTCCATAAGATTTCAATGTCTCTCCTGCTTACAGACTGTCTCCCTTAGTGGATACACTGAAGCAAGTGGCCATATTGGAGAGGTTCCCATGGCCTACAGAGAGCAAATAGTAAGAACTGAGGTCCAAAGTCCAACAGGCCTCAGGGACAGACATTCTGACAAGACCCCATTGGGCAGGAAGCAGATCCTTCCACAGTCTAGCTTAGAGGTTAGACTGTAGCCCTTGTCATGCCTTGATTGCAGCCTTTCAGAGATCCCAGCTAAACCCTGGCCCAAGATACTGTGAGATGACACATGTGCCACTAAGTTTGTGGTAATACTACTGCACAATGACACAGAAGTAATGCATTGCCCATAATTCTAACTGTGTTAGAAGATATAGTGAGACCCCACAGAGGACCGCCTTCCATATCAGATCTTCTCAGCTGGATCAAACACAAATCCTCATTTTATTACTATGTCTTATTAGTGCCCCTTTAACTATTATAAGTTATACCAAGTTATATATCATCTATGGATTAAAATTTATGGGAAATACAACCTAACTATATACATAATTTAAAAATCAACATAATATCTAAGGTCAATAAGTTTAATAATAAAAGAGATAAAAAGAACATTCATAATAACAAATAAAAGTATATGCTTTTTAATATAAAAACCATTTCAACTCTTGGGCTATGGGCGTCCTATTAAGGAATTTGGAGCCTGACCCCACAGTATGTAGATCGTAGCCAACTTTTTCTTCTATCAGACGCAGTGTCTCTGATTTGATATCTAGCTCCTTGATCCATTTTGAGTTAACTTTTGTGCATGGCGAGAGAAAGGGATTCAGTTTCATTTTGTTGCATACAGATTTCCAGTTTTCCCAGCACCATTTGTTGAAGATGCTATCCTTCCTCCATTGCATGTTTTTAGCCCCTTTATCAAATACAAGAAAGTTGTAATTTTGTGGATTGGTTTCTGTGTCCTCTATTCTGTACCATTGGTCCACCTGCCTGTTTTGGTACCAGTACCATGCTGTTTTTGTTACTATTGCTCTGTAGTACAGTGTGAAGTCTGGTATCGCTATACCTCCAGATTCACACTTCCTGCTTAAAATTGCTTTTGCTATTCTGGGTCTTTTGTTTTTCCATATGAATTTCATGATTGCTTTATCTATTTCTACAAGAAATGCTGTTGGGATTTTGATTGGCATCGCACTAAACCTGTAGAGAACTTTGGGTAATATCGCTATTTTGATGATGTTAGTTCTGCCTATCCATGAACAGGGTACATTTTTCCATCTTCTAAGATCTTCTTCTATCTCTCTCTTTAGGGTTCTGTAGTTTTTTGAAAGATTTTATAAATCTTTCACCTCTTTTGTTAGGTTGATTCCCAAGTATCTTATTTTCTTTAAGGATATTGTGAATGGAGTGGTTTTCCTCATTTCCATTTCAGAAGTTTTGTTGCTGATATACAGGAATGCCTTTGATTTATGCATGTTGATTTTATATCCTGCCACTTTGCTGAATTCATTTATTAACTCTAGCAGTCTCTTTGTAGACCCTTTTGGGTCTGTTAAATATATTATCATGTCATCCGCAAATAGTGATAATTTAAGTTCTTCTTTTCCTATTTTTATACCTTTAATTTCTTTTGTCTGTCTAATTGCTCTGGCTAGTACTTCAAGAACTAAATTGAATAGAAGTGGTGATAGAAGGCATCCCTGTCTTGTTCCAGATTTTAGAGGGAATGCCTTCAGTTTTTCTCCATTTAGGATGATGCTAGCCTGAGGTTTAGCATATATAGCTTTTACAATGTTGAGGTAAGTTCCTGTTATCCCTAGTTTGTTTTTTCTCAGCAAGAGAAACAATAAGAGAGGTAAATAGACAGCCTACATCCTGGGAACAAATTTTTACCCCTCACACTTCAGATAGAGCCCTAATATCCAGAATATACAAAGAACTCAAAAAATTAAACAATAAGATAACAAATAACCCAATCAACAAATGGGCCAAGGACCTGAACAGACACTTCTCAGAGGAGGACATACAATCAATCAACAAGTACATGAAAAAATGCTCACCATCTCTAGCAGTCAGAGAAATACAAATCAAAACCACGCTAAGATACCATCTCACTCTAGTAAGATTGGCAGCCATTATGAAGTCAAACAACAATAAGTGTTGGCGAAGATGTGGGGAAAAGGGTACACTTGTACACTGCTGGTGGGACTGCAAATTGGTGAGGCCAATTTGGAAAGCAGTATGGAGATTCCTGGGAAAGATGGGAATGGATCCACCATTTGACCCAGCTATCGCCCTTCTCGGACTATTCCCTGAGGATCTTAAAAGAGCGTACTATAGGGATACTGCCACATCAATGATCATAGTGGCACAATTCACAATAGCTAGACTGTGGAACCAACCTAGATGCCCTTCAATAGATGAATGGATTAAAAAAATGTGGCATCTATACACAATGGAGTATTATGCAGCACTAAAAAATGACAAAATCATAGAATTTGCAGGGAAATGGATGGCATTAGAGCAGATTATGCTAAGCGAAGCTAGCCAATCCTTAAAAAACAAATGCCAAATGTCTTCTTTGATATAAAGAGAGCAACTAAGAACAGAACAGGGAGGAAGAGCATGAGGAAAAGATTAACATTAAACAAAGACGAGTAGGGGGAGAGAAAGGGAGAGAGAAGGGAAAGCATATGGAAATGATAGGAGACCCTCAATGTTACACAAAATTACATATAAGAGGTTGTGAGAGGAAAGGGGTGGGGAAAACTAGGGAGAAAATTGAATAACAGCAGATGAGGTAGAGAGGGAAGATGGGAGGGGAGGGGAGGGGGGATAGTAGGGGATAGGAAAGGTAGCAGAATACAACAGTCACTAATATGCCATTATGTAAAAATGTGAGTGTGTAACCGATGTGATTCTGCAATTTGCATTTGGGGTAAAAATGGGAGTTCATAACCCAATTGAGTCAAATGTATGAAAGATGATATATCATGAGCTTTGTAATGTTTTGAACAACCAATAAAAAAAAGAAACATTTCAGGTTACAAGATGTTGAGAGAAACAGTATAAATTAATGACCTGAGTTTCCAAATTAAATGAGATAATGTAAGCAAACTCTGAGAATAATATCTGGAACATGCTAATGGTACAATAAAATTTAGGTGTTATTACTATTACTTTTATTAGTGTAGAATAATAAAATACTGTAAATTAGTACTTAAAAAAATAAAAAATAAAAACCATTTCAAAACCATATTAAAGGACATATCAAAGTATCCAGATGCTTGAACCCACAATTAGAGTCATGAAAATGCACCAGCACAGCTTGCATGCACAATGAATGTCTGTTTTGTATTCTTAACTTAAATGCCACAAACAGTACTGCCTTTGGGCATGTCATTTTCTCAAATGCTGAGCATCTCTTGGAGAAGTTCTTAGCAAACTAAAGCAAAACACTGTTAATTCACATGAGTTGTCTTCCTGGAAAATTCAGAGTATACTAGAACTGTGGAACCACACTTTGTGCTTATAAGTAAAATGAAATTAAATCTGAACTCAGACAATTATAAATATGTTTCACACTTACATACAAATCCGATGAGTCATTCAAATATTTTATGAGAAGCAGTATGATTCTTTTTTGAGCAAGATTGTCAAGTGCATTGGCAAGGCATCTGGCATCCCTGCCTGTTGCCAATCACTGTGGCAATAAAATGAAATTCTGAAATATGTACAAAACCACTGCTGTAATTGGATGTCTACTCCTAATCAAAGATTTGGTATAAAATATATGACCAAGTCATATGGCAGAAAATAAACCTCCAGTGTAAACTTCTACAATGCTTTACAGTAGTAAAATTTTGTAGCAAGTACAATACAATGGATATAGAAATTGTATGTGTGTATGGAGAGAGAGAGAGAGAGAGAAAGAGAGAGAGAGAGAGAGAGAGAGAGAGAGAGAGAGAGAGAGAGAGAGAGAGAGAAACAAAAGAAGAAGCCTGGTATGGCATTCTAATTTACACAGAATAGAGAACATAAAAACACATTGCACATACACTATTGAAATAGATGGCTTTTAAAGTCCTTCCCATCCCTGAGATGTATATATCTCTGGATACTGTACCAAGTCATAAATATGACAGAAAATACATTGCTTATTATATCACTAAACAATCAATAAAAAATTTTTGCTGGTATCTTTGAAGTTTAAATGGCTTAAATAAGATTTAACTTGCTTAGATCTATTAAAAGGCCATCATTTTTAATGGATGCATTTCTCTTTTCCACAAAAAATATTTTTATATTTAGCAAGTAATTAAAGATAATGGTGCATCTTTAAAAGCTATACTCTTACTGGTGTTCTTGTCATCAACAATCATTCTGAGACCTAAGCTTCATTTTTTTATGGGATTCAGAGAGTCATCTATTATTTCCTTTTTACTCTTTCCTTTTCCAAACTATTTTAAATTACAAGAGCATCAATGTGTGGAAAAGGAGTGGAAAATGAGCAGTGTCAGACCATGAAAGTATGCCTAGACTTCTATTTTATAATGGATGCCCATGGCCGTTGTCTTTATGTATGTATGTTTAACCAAATGTCAGAACTACTTTCCTTTCCAACTCTGGCTAGTTCTATGATAATTGTCCAGCAGGATAAACTTGGTGCCCTTCTTTAAAATGCCAACAGAAGTAAATTATGGGGGGAGATAATGCTCACTGCAAAACTTCTGTTTTTATAATTAAATCAACCCACTGAGTGATATTTACAAGATAAAAAAAATTCCTAACTCTTAAATACTTTTTTAATTACCTCAAGCGAACAGTTCTGCTGTGAATTTAATCCATACCTAAGACAATTATGGTACCATTTACATTTATTCTCCCATTTACTCATTTATCTCCATTTTAACCATCAAATTTCAACTCGGGACTACAATTAAAATACTGACTATTCTAAATGGAAAAATCAAAGAGGCTCAAACACATAAAAAAAAAAAAACATTTAATCAGTATGTTTTGCTTGTTTCTAAGGTCAGCAGAAAGCTTTGGAATAGGTTTTCAGCAGCAAACCAATATTACCTCGTTGAATGTTTATAATATCTAACATACTAATTATAATTAGTGCCTTCATATTTTTAGATGGGAAAACTGAGGTTCAGCAATACTGAAAAATCTTAACAAGTAGTGGTAAGTTCCTAACCCATGCCCATTCCACTCTAAACTCTTTGCTCTTAAGCAAGACGTATAAATTGTTGAAAAATCTTAAAATTACTCACATGAACAAAGTGATTTTCAATTGGCCCTACCTCTAGATGGCCTCTGGGATCAATTCTTCTTTTCCCCAAAGTTTAATTATGGTTGACTTTGTTTAAGACAGAGTAAACAAAGTCTACCCCTTCCTCTAGCAGGCCTGAATCTGACCACAACTGTTAGGGTTTAGTATGAAGTGTCCCCCAAAAGCGCAAGCGTGAGACAATGCAAGAATGTTCAGAGGTAAAATTAATAGATTATGAGAGTTATAACCTAATCAGTGAATTAACTGAGTGGTCACTGTAAGCAAGTAGGGTGTGGCTGGAGAAAGTAGGTCACTAAGGGCTTGCCTTTGGGGTTTATATTTTGTCCCTGGTTATTGGAACTCTCTCAGATTCCTGTTTAGTAAGTCCTGAATCACTTTCCTCCTCTAAAACACACTTCTGCCTTTCTGCCAGATGTTCTGCCTCACCTAGGGCCCATTGCAATGGAGTCTACTGACCTTGAAATAAAGCCTCTGAATCCGTGAGCCAAAATAAACTTTTCCTCCTCTAAGTTGTTCTCCTTGGGTGTTGGTCACACTGATGCAAAACTGACAAAAACACCAACTATCACTAGTGACAGACATCCAAAGCACAAACCGAGGTCTCTAACAATAGCTGAACAACCATCTGTTTCTCCTGGAAGCCCAGAAATTTCTTCTAAGAAAATTGTATTGAAAAAGACATACTTATCTCCAGTTCCTCCCTGGGAATTTCCTTGTAGATATGAGTTACTTGCCCTCAGATTAAAATGTAGAGAAAGAAAGAAATAACTGAAACAAAGGAAGGACAGGGATCACTCTCCAAATATCTCAGAAAGGATCAGAAATTTCCACAGAAACAAATCCCAAAATCAGTTCATACCAACATCTGGTTTGGGTCTAAATCTCGCCCTGCAGGTGCACCATGCTGGCAACATGATCATGGAGCAGGCAGGAGGAAAAGAGAACCCTCAGGCATCATTACCACTTCACTTCACACTGGTCTCAGGAAGACCTGTTTTTCACCTTGTTTAGCCTTCAATAATTCATCAGGAAGAGTTCTTTTCAGTTCCTAAGTTACAAAGTACAAGCCAACAGCCTGGATCTTTTACAGGTATTCATTGTGGTCTAAGAGAAATTCATTAGGAAGGGACCTCTCTTCATAGAGGAGGACATATTATTTCTTTATTAATTGCTGTCTCTTCCCAATTTGGAGAAAGACAACAGTTTTCCTAAGAAGAAAATTTGAAAGAACTTAATTCTTAAAATACAGTTGCCCAGGCTGAGGCAGACAGACTCCATGCCTTCTGGCTCCAGACTTGTTTTTATACATTACACCACTTAAAGAATGGTAGAGAATGGGCACAGGGGTGTCCCAAGAGCTCTAGTCCCAAACACTGGAGGTCTCCCTATGCACAGGCTCTCCGAAAAGTGCACCATAGATCCCAATTCCATTTACTCTTCAAGGACATCATGTAGGTGTCTAATGGCCAATCTGTTTTCCTGGAGAAAGGTGCTAGCAACCATGAAAACAGTAACTAGAACTCTGCAATACCCTGTCACTTTTATGTGAGCCAATTTTTGGCTGTTATTCGCTTGGTATTGATCTAAAAGGGCAGTGCTGATTTGAAATAAACAGAAAAAAAGTCTAAAAAGACCTATATCTCAGAATGGCATCTGATTCATCACAAAGGATTTCCCTTTTTGTTCCCCAATGAGTCACCTGGGAGTGACTTAAGTAAAATCAATGAGAAGACATTTTTGCTATAAAACACTATTACTCAAGTCTTCTCATTTCTCAAAAGTCAAGAGATGCAGATAAAAACACTGATTCACCCATTCCTTTAAATTTTAAAATTAACATAAAGAGAGAACATGCCAATTGACTCATTTATCACATGTATTTCTTAAACAAATATCATGCTAGTTAAATCCTGGACTAGACTCTAAGGACATATTTGCTCACCTGGATTTGTAGAAATACAAAACATGGGAAGCTGTGTGCTTCTTTCATAAAATGAAAACTGTGCCAGAAACACAGGCATGATTCAATTAAACTAGATGACCAGCCAAGGGCTCTTTCAGCTTCCTCATGCAATGAAAACAGCCTTGCATATTTATCAAAGACTCCAGTAGGAAATCACATTTTAATTGATGGATCAAGGAGCATTGGAACAAGCAAAATTACAAGCAAAGAGCTGTGCTTTAACAAGTAAGCAATGCTTTTTTTTTTTAAAGGAATATGATTTAAAAATTGAAATGAGTATTTTAACAAATACAGACTGTGATATGGTTTCAAACATCAGTAATATTCTGCCACTTCGGGCATGTTTCAAAACACACAAACCCCTCAGCACACTAGACTAATTTCCTCATCAACAATTCACAAACATCATACTGTTCTGTCTCCCTGCATCTCAGCCAAGTAGTGAGAAGCATGTAAGAGAACATGCTGGTCTTTTGTGGGTATTCGGACCCATTTTTCCAAGGAACTATAAGCATTCTAGAGGTACTACTCAGTTTTTCTTCCCATGAAATTCCCTCCAATGCCCCTCCCCCTGTTTTTAATCCCCATTTTCATTACCTCCATGTTTTGCAAAACTGTAAATCCCACCTCAACTTCTATCTTACAGGTATCTCTCCTATGCCTGATTCTACTCCTATAGCTCCCAAAACTTCCTTTCTGCCTCTAATTCAAATATTTATACTGTATAACTGAGGTGAGCCAGAGCTGCACCATTTACTAGGCTTTAATATATATAATAATTTTCTGGTTCCAAAAATCAAAATACTACTAATAATTTTTAAATTTATTATGACTTGATCAGTATCTAGAAATTCAAAATTACGCTTAAGTCTCTATATAAAGCCAAATATGTCTTTGCCTGAGGATAGAAAAAAACTACTAATGAATGGCCTTGCTGAAACAGTTCTTTATTTTTTGGTGCTAGGGACACTTGGACTATTTGAAAATGCATAACCAATGAGAAGTATTAACTTTGTTCCTTATTACCCGGTGTTTATGGAGCATGGTTTTCAAAATGCTTTGATATTAATTAGCTGCTACCAGGATAAACTCACATTTCCGTTTCAATGTTTTACCTTACATTACACCAAAAGCCTGAGAAGATTGAGCTTGTCCACTATGCATTCCCAGTTACCCTCAGCCTGCATCTTATTGGTTGATTTTTCAAGTGCAGATAAAAACTTGTTTTATGAAGAGAACACTTGTGCCTTTCTACTTCATGTATCACTATTTCTCACCAAATAGAAAATATTTTGCCTAAGAAACGATTACTATAGGCTATTGCAAAATAACTCTTGGGCAATATTGAAAACTTACAGAGGTCACCAGGAAAATGACTAAAATATATACAAAAAAAAATTCTTATTTATTCTGGACCTAATTTTGAAGCAGGACTACTGTACGGCAGTTATTGCCAGAATTCCAGAGGGTGCTAAGTCTACTGAATGTTTTCAATGTAGTTGGAATAAGAAAGAGGGTATTTCAGTATTGAGCCATTAGGGTAAAAGGACAAAGTAGAAAGGTTGTGGGAAAGGGTCCTCTTTTAAATAGGAAAATGCATAACAAACCTTGTGAATTAATTCCCCATTCATTTAGTTCCTGGTGATAGAAATCAAAAGACATGTAATTAAAAAGTTCATTCCCCATCACCACGGATCTAAGAATCTCTTGAAGTGTAAGCACTTGGAGCTAGTGAATGAGCATCTACAGTATTGGACATTGTGACCACGCATATGGGCTTTTAAGATGATTCAATCTGAGGTGGAGGGAGAGAGATCTGCTCCACTCCCCAGGGTCCGAAAGGTCAATGATTAACATTGGCTGGGCCAGACTGCCCTGGATATTGCTATGCAAACAGGGCCAAAGTGAAATAAAGCAGTATTATCCTCTGAATTCACATATCTTCCCCTCTCTGATGTCAAACTTCTCACAGTAAAAGTGACTCATTTTTCAGAGGAAAAACCACTAATCACTATGTATCCTGGGCTAACAGAATTACATAGCAAGTTGATTTTGATATTTTTTAAAAAGTATTTTGAGGGGCTGGGATTGTGGCTCAGTGGTAGAGCGCTTGCCTAGCACGGGTGTGACCCAGGTTGGATTCTCAGCACCACATAAAAATAAAGGCATTGTGTTGTGTCCATCTACAAAAAAGATATTTTCTTTCTCTCTCTCTCTCTCTCTCTTTAAAAAAAAAAAGTATTTTGAAGGAGAAATTGGATTTGTGTGGAAAGGGGAAAAAGTTATAATATACAATTGAGATTATAAAAGTCATAATAAGAAGAATTTTAAGGTTTTGGTGGGCATTTTAATTTGTTTTGATTTTTAAATAAGAACCGCTATTTTTTAATGAAAATTTCAGGATCAGAAAAAGCAAAATGTTGACAATCCAGGGCTGAGTCTGAACACCCTTCTTGCCCTCTTGGGAGGGTCCCTGTCTAGTGTGGTGCTGAGTGGCCTTCTCTTAGGCAATGAGAATCCAGGGAACCAAGAAGCGCTGAGCAAACTTCAATGCTGTGGAAATGGCTGCCCTTGCAGGAGGTGTCTCATGGGCAAGCTGGACTATGGCAGGGCACTGGATTTTATAAAATCCTTCTCAACCGCTCTGAAAGCATGAGAAACTGAGTAGCAGAGCTGAGTTGAGTCTAAGCCCTTTGATATCTGTCACACCACAGAACCTCCCCCAAAATGCATATGTGAGCCTTTCTTTATAGAAGAAGAATAAGAATAAGGAGCTAAGAGCACAGGAGGACAGAAGGAAAACCTGCAGTTACTCACAAGCACTCCTTCCTTGAGTCTTTCTCAAAGTATCATAGAGAACTGTTGACTTTAATTCCAAACTCCTGTCAGCACTGAGCATCACACAGGACATACAGTCGATCTAGTGAGTTGGGTGTAGTTTCTGTAGTAACAGTTGGGTAGTCTTTTGCATACCAAGTGCATTCGAAATCTTAGTCAAACAACGCCAATAACCCAGAAGGAGGTTTTTCCACAAACCACTAACTTTACTAATAACAACAAAAAATTCTAGCTCTCATATCTTAATTTTCAAATGGCTTTGAGGAATGTCCTTTAGGAAAAGAAGCAAAAGAAAAGGAATAGCTGGAACAAACAGGATTGATTTTATTTGGGGTTCATTTTTCATAAAAATGCCCCCAAGAATAAAAATTCTATAATCCCAAAGCACTTATAAAATGGTGAAAATCAGAGAAAAACCTGGTATTTCTCCACTTATTACACAAGATTAGCCTTTTATTTTCCTTTAAGAATATATATCTCATCAAATTTATTTTAGTACTTTTTCTTCTAAGTTTTTATCTCAAAATAGTCTTAAACTCGTCAAGAATTTATATAAAAACATTCTATTTTTATCTTCCTATTTTTGTATTTTATTGGGCCATCTATGTTATCAAGCCTATCTCATAATTGGGTTCTTTACCTTCTGATTACTTTAACCTGCCCCTGAATATAATTAGACTCCATTTACAATCTGACTAAACTTCATTTTTTTAATTTCACCAGGATTCCCAACCCTTTTGTCCTATTATCTTTGCTTGGCAAAGTCTGTGAACATGTTTTTGTTTTGTTGTTGATTTTTGTTTGTTGTTGTTCTTAAAACTGAGGAAAGACCAGTAACCACAAATATCAGGTCTTGCCTTTTATTTTTTCCAGAAACTTAAGAAAGAAAAAAGAATCTTTCCCTTTCCTCAACTCCATGCAAGGATGCTAAATTACTTTGCCACCCCATTTTTTTTCTTACATAAACTCTGGTTATATCTATGGATTGTATTATGGCTTATTAAGATATACCTATACATTTATCATACTTTGGAGATTCTATAATATGAATCCATTGAGGTCAAACTAACAAGCACTTTGCTCTTTAAGCCACACTTTTCCAAAGGATGCACATATTGAAAGGTATTTCAATTTCAATGTTGCCCTGATGAGATTTGGTACTACTCTGTAGAAATTCGAAGAATTCTTTCATTTAGTGAATGCTTGGGCTTTTAGACTGATATTTAAAACTTGGGCGGGGGGGGGGGGGGCAATCACAGGTGTTTCCAGTAGTAATCTCCTCTGAACCTAAACTAAAGTACCAATTTCACAACGAGCAGAAATAATCCCTGAAAAGACAAAAACAAGACAAGAGCTACAGGTGGACCAGTACTTTCTTTGGAAAGAGATTGTGCAATAGGCAAAACAATCACTTTACTCAACCCCGTGGTTGTTTAGAGTGAAGTCCTAATTTGAAAAAGAGTGAGAACTTATGTCAACATATGCTTCCCTCCTACCAGCCAGTGCACAGAGAGGCATGCCATGGGGAATGTGAGGCCATCCCAGAGGCAACTTTGAACCTAGAAATGGGTCTCTATGTGTCTTCAAGGTAAATCCCACAGCTTATGTGTGGCCACCATCTGCAAAAGTACAAGGTCTATCCAGAGTCTAAATAGAAACCACAGTCTCCAGAGACTAATTGGAGGGGGTTTGTCTTGGATTGAATTGGATTGCATTGCATTGCATTTGGGTGGAGAAGGACACCTGTGCCTGGCAGAAGTGGATTATAGTGACAAATGCAGACTTTATACAAAGCTGAAGCTAAAGGATAAGGTCAAGTGTGTAAGACAGACCCCCAAATTAATGGGATATTATCCTCCATTCCAGTCTTATCAAAGATGTATGCTCACATCACTTTAAGCCAATTTAAATTGATAACTGCTTCACCAAAATTACATTTAATTATTTTTTAAAAGTTGAGTTAGTTTACTTAAAGAAGTTTCTGTGACCTTCTGTAGAGACCCCAAAATATCTACTAAATGATACTTTTTGGGTTAACATTTTGTATAATATATATATACATCATAGTCCAGTGCATGGAATAATCCAGACCTGAGTCAATTCTTGGCTTTAGTATAATCAGCAGTGTGACTAAAATAACACTTCTAAATATTGGTACCCTTATTATATAAAATGTCAATGATAACAATGTCACCTATGCCATGGAATTATAGTGGGAATTCAGAGAGGTAACAGTTTAGAGTAGAAGTTATTAAAGCTTAGCTGGTAATGACAGGGAAAGAGCTGTGGCTTCAGAAGCATCAAGAAGAGTCAATATATTTGAAAGAACAAAAAAAGGAAAAAAAAACATAATGGAGTACTATACAGGTTAGATAAAGGCTGACCTGATTATACACTTGTGCAAGGAAATAAGGCAATCTCATGCAGGTATTCAGTATGGCATGGATCCACTGAAGTTAGGAAAACATAAGTGAATTACTATCCAGTCAAGGGTGGGTTTGCTTGCCTCATCTGGTCATATGCAGGACTGATCAGTTTTGGGAAAAATACATATTTAGGATGGCTGCACTTCCATTATGCCTTTCCTTAAGGACATTTCCCTGAGGTGTTGACTTCATGACTCTTCATTGACCTTTGATACCAAACCAAGTGTCCTAGTAATTTGTGGGTCCTAATCTCAGATTTTCTATCACCAATCTCAAAGAGTGCACCTGAAAATTCTCTCTGATAGTGTGTGTGTGTGTGTGTGTGTGTGTGTGTGTGTATGTTTATGTGTCTCTCTGTGTGTGTATCTGTTTCTAAGATGATAGTTTATAAAGACCAAGGTCCATAAAAAAGATAGTTGACTAACATAATATATTAACCACTTCTACACCGCCATCTTGGTTTTGAAAAATTGAGACCATAACCAAAATAATCACTCCAGGAAATAATTTTAACCACTTATATTTAGAAAGTTCAGGAGCAGTTGGTACAATACAGTTCACACAATGATCTTTTATAAGATATCTGCAGTGAGATATGCACTTTAATATATGGCGTATGGCTATCAAGTACAAATATTGATTTCCTAAATGTCTAGCTTCCCTAATGTCTTAGATTAGAATTTAAAATGCGGTATTTCACTCTGAGTAGCCAAAGACAATTCCAAAGTCAAGAATTAAACATCACAGTCATTTCCCAAAGGAAATGAAACCAGTAAAATTTGCCAATTTCAGCATCTAATTTATAAAGAATCTGCCATTCTAACATTTGGTTATACCTGAGCATTTCATTCCAAATTCAGGGATCTGAGTTGCTGCCCTCAAAATTTTCCAAAACAGTACAAAGGAATCATACACTAGTGCTCAAATTGTATCCTCTGGATTTATGTGACATAAGTATAAACATGCAAATTAAACCACTCATGATAGACACAGAAATCATCACCATGATTGAAACTACAGTGGCATAAAATCTTTCAGAGGATTTCAGAAGGACAAGTTGTTATTTTGGAGAAAAAAAGGGAAAACAATTTTGAAATGTACAAATCAAGGAAGTTACTTGTCAAGTGAAACCCTTAAATTAAATTAATAATAAGAATAAAGCGAGCACATTCAAGCATCTAACCACATTGTTCACACACTCCTGTCACCTTTTTCCAAGGTTAATAGAGAAGAGGCACAAGTGCTTGCATGTATATTTTCCATTTTGTGGCTTACCACATTCAGAAAGAAAGCAATCTTTCCCCCCTAGGCAGTTCTGAGTTGAATAAAAAGAAACAAAGCAGGAAACATCTTTTTTTATTAAGTGATGGTGTTCTCTGTACAGGTTTCCAATATAGAAGAAAAAAGGAGAGGTAAAAAGCTAGGACAATTCACATAACATCGGGATTGAATTTTAAATGTCAGCTTAGCCAAACAAGTTAAAACCAGACACCTAAAACTTGACATCCTAAAATTGTTATTCACTTAAAAGAAATTCTAAAAATCACTGTGTGATTGAATGAGTACTTTTCTAAGTTCCAGGAAGAATAGTGCTCTCCTAAAATACAATATCTAGACAATTCAATAACTAAAAAGGAAACATAAAAATTCACTTATCCTACACTTTAAAATTCACTTTATTTTTTAACTGAAAAATGGAATTGGCTAACATTGTAAGAGCTATCTTCCCATGCATGCACAGAATGCTACAATTTATGAAGTTTTGCTCCCATCTAGAGATAATAGCACCACCAGCTCTTTAGATCTTATAGAAAACGAGAACTATAGTGACATCATAGAAGAAAATAGACTATGCCCAAAGAATAGAGAAACCCTTTAATAAACTTGTGTTTGTAGCATCTAGTAGGAAAATTTTCAACTTCCATTTTAATATGGGGAAATAAATACCATTGGTGCTTCTAATAATTCCTTATTCTCTGCTTCATTTTCCTTGCCCAAAATATACCAATGAAAGCCAATAAACGGATCCTACCCTTGTGTAACCAAAAAGTATTAGGTAGTGAAAAAGACCCTGAAAGACCTATTTTCTGGTTCTGGCCCTGCTATTCTCTTGCTGGACAACATTAAACAATAATTTCTCCTACTGTTCAACTCAAGTCACATTGAGTCGGCAGGATTCCTACAGGTGGGCTATGCTTTGCCTCAGTGTCTTCCCATCTGCCTACCAGAAACATAAAGAAGGCTGTGGGACAGCAGTGTGGATGGAAACCCTGAGTTACCCTGAAGTATAGTCACCTACAGCAGCAATTGGATGATCCCAAAGAGCCCAAGGGGATGATGATTTCACTTAGAGAAAAAGCAGTCAACAGGCATCTCCTTCTGATGAGCTCGGTGACTGGTGAGTCTGGCTCCATCACTGTGACGTGATGGAGTAACATCCCAGAATGAAAAAGGTTCACTGTGAGTGAATTTCCTTTCCTAAGATATGTATCTTGCTAATGATATTACTATTCGGCTAAGCCTCTAAACAAGTAGTTATTCCTGTTTTGGTGTAGGTGGTAAATCCTCTGTATCCCAACGGTGCACAAGAGCTGCATCTTTCTCATGGTGGGTTTCTAAGGAGGCTCCAATTAGTGCTGCTGAACAGCATTTGTTTCACTTCAGATCAGCCTGGGAAGGTGATGTTACACCTTCCCTCCAAGAGGCCAATTCCTCTGGTGCTCCAGTCATTGGTGTAAAGGGTCAACAGTGGCCTCAACTGCTCTGCCATTCACAGAACTTCTAGAGTCTTTTTATGCTCTTTATAACACTGTCATCTGACTACCTGATGTTCAGATCTTCCATGAAGTATGTAATGGGCTACTCAAGGCCAGCAATGGTGCTCAAAGTGATTGGGATATCGCAAAACTGAAAACTCTCTAGTCGCAGAAAAAGGAGTATTCATTAGCCTCTGTCTTCTTTTCTGGGGAAATGGGAAGTTTAAAGCAGTGCACACAGGAAGTTCATGTAGAACAAGGCCTTTCTTGATAAGGAGCAATGTTAATAGCATTAGCAAGAAAATAAGACAAATATGTCCAGTGTTCTCTCAAAGAGACCAAAATCTCTTGTAGGCACTATAAGAAATTCTTCCCAGTTGCCTCATTCCCCTCTGCTGCTCAATCTGCAGATCTACCAATCTCTTCTCTACACCATAGCACATACTTCTTTCAAAATACACATGTTATCAGGCAGCCCCTCTCCCTCTGGTTCTCAAATATTCCAGTGCTCTTAATGTTCTCAGTAAATAACTAAACATTTTCAAATGGCTTTACAGATCCTACAGGAATTGGCCCCTGGCCTCCTCTCCCTCTCTTCGTGTGCCCCTCTCTCCTTACTTTACCCATTTATCTTTACCAGCATCTTTACCTCTTCTGTTTCTTGAATGCATCATGCTCCCTCCTGCCTCAAGCCTAGGATTGGTGAGCTCCTCCCACTGCATGTGCATGTGTGCATCTGCAGTTTCTTCAGATTTCAGTTTCAACATCAGACTATTAGGCTAAATGCCCTCCTTGTCAATTGGTTCCCATTATTCCCATTTAGCACAGTTGGTGAATATCACGTCACATGTAATATTGGATTGCTGTTTCAATATCACACTAAGAAGCAAGCTCCAAGACAGAAGGACCATGTCTTTTGTTCCATTTTACTCCGTATTGCATATCCGGTGGCTAGCACAGTGCCAGGCTCATGGATGTTCAACAATATGTGTTGCCTGAATACAAATTAATAAATGAGCAATGAATGAATTAACATACATTCTGGTCCTCAGTTTCCCCACCTATAAATTGAGTGTTTGACATACACAACACCAAGGGTACTTCATGGACATAACAAATGAAATAATAATTCTATTCCTATATCTACAATGCCTGGGAAAGGGTGTGCTTATATTTAGAATGTATTCACTTTAAGTTGAAAATGGGCAATACAAAGAAAAAGATAATGATCTCACATTTGGGATACTTTTGATCCAACTACAAATTCAGACATGTTTATTAGAATGCACAATGATGGTCCTCTGTGAGAGGGTTTCATATAGTATCTATCCTGGAGGAGAAATCATGGCAGAAAAAAAGGGAAGATGAAATGCTTACAAGGTTTTCCAAGAGATTTGATGCCAGACTTGTATCTTGGATTAATCAAGAATGGAAGAGAGAGGCAGGACTTCTTGGGAGCTGCCCATGGGTAAGAAGGTAAAATAGAATTAATTTTCCAGGTAGTACTAGTAGTTGCACATAGTTGAACAGAAGGGGCTAACTGCATAGGATAAGCCCACAGGTATTTTTAATTTAATCTAAACTTTCTTTTATTCTAATATTCATTTTTAGTTGTAAATGGACACAGTACTTTTATTTTATTTATTTATTTTTATGTGGTACTGAAGATCAAATCCAGTGCCTCACACATGCTAAGCAGGTGCTTTTACCACTGAGCTACAAACCCAGCCCTGAATCTAAACTTTCTTACCACCCTTATGTACACAAGATATATGCTGAAGATATGACATATAGATCCTGAACACTAGAACATAGATGCAGTGATGCTGAAAGGTTAGGGCTAGTGGATGATAGCACCCTATTAGACATGTATCTTTCCTAGTGACATAAGCAAAACTATTTTTAAGATCATTGTGATGATTCTTCCGTGTCTCCCAATTAAATCTACTGCTACTTTCAGAGAAATCTGAAAGAATTATATCTCCATTTTTATAGATGAGTAATTGGAAGCAGGGACAGGTACTTGGTAATATCTTCTAAATTGATGCTAGAGCCCTGAGAATGCTCAGTGTTTTCAGTATTCACGACATCACAAATTTCATATATCTGCTCTAATTTGCTACTTTGGGTATCTGTTTCTGCATCATTGCTGTTGTCTTAAGTACCAGGATGCTGAGTGGTATGAATTTGCTTATCAGCAGAGAGATAGAACAAGACCCAATGAAAAGATGGGCAAAAGTGACCTCCAGACACTTATTTTTAAGCCCATCAGCCTCAATTCCTACCCTTCCCCCATGAATAGAGCTAAGAGCAATGACCTGGGATTAGATAAAGAGGCAGATATTCAGAGAAAGAAGCAAAGGAGCAACTGTGAAGATGTAGCAGACAGCTCTACAACACGCATAGCTCAGGAGGATGGCTGTGCCCAGAGATCACCCCCAGTTTCCTACAGTGTCTGCACATCAAGCCAATGAAGTCAACTTTCAATGGTCTCTGTTTTTGCCTCACCTCAAAGCCATGTTCACATTCTTGCTATCAGAGTTGCCATTTCCAGCTGATGCACAGCAGTTTTCACATCTTCCTAAGAGCTGCCTATTTGAAGTCATGCTCTGAGGGAGCATATTCAGTTACAGCACAGACAAAAAGCAAGTGAAATTACTTTAAATGCTGATATTATTTTTAAAGGGCAAATCAATTTTCAAAACCAAGTTAAATGGAAAAGTCATTAAAAAGTCATGGTAGGGCCAAAGCATGTGTTCAGGTATATCATTTAGTTGCCTAAATTAAGTTCAGTTCAAAACCAATGACTTTTTGTTTCAGAGTAAATAATTTACAAAAAAAGTACAAATATCCAAAAGAAGGCTGAATATTAGATATTCTGTGACAACTTAGTATTAAGCTGTACAGAATGTCACCAGTCTATCAGATCTTATATTTTCCTTTTTTTGCAATAATTATCAAAACAGATTTTTACAAGTACTGTGCACTTTAAAAGTTATCATGGGAGATTTTTATCTGATTTAAGGATAAACGTGTATATCAATAAAAAAGAAACATTTCCTGACCCTTTACCCCCAATTTTTCTCCCTATGCACAGAAATAAAAAGCAATCTGCCACCTGTTTTAAGATAGAACATATTTTAAGTTCTAAGTTATATTTGTATTTAAAAGAATAAATACTTTTCAAGTATTTCTTTTCCTCCAAGCTCAATTTCAAGGTTGTTTACACTCCAAACTCATTCAAGAGATGAAACACACATTTCAGTATGTATCATATGTGGCCATATGTGGCCTCTAACCTTGGGAAATGCCAAGCCTGATAACAAGCTGCTGTTATCATGGCTCACATCCTAATGAAAAGAGGTGCCTGATTTTTCTTTTTCTAAGGCAGGATGAATTGTCAGACTTCTCTTTAAGAAATCTTAAAGGTGAAATCTGTAACCTGAAATGACCACCAGAGTACTATCAGACATGGATGAAGCATCAGATTTATGGTATGACAATTGGTCATTATGGGTCCAGGACTTTTTACAAGGATGACTTAGGAAAAGTGTTTGCCCATCAAGACAAAAAGAAGGGAAAAGGCCCAAGGGTGTCAAATTCCTCATTCCAGTTTCTCCCCAAAGCTTGGCTAAACTGTACCTCCTGTCCTGCATCATATCTTCAGATGCTTGGAAGACTGACTCCAGTGGATGTACGGCCACAGTTGTGATGGCTACTATATGGGAAGGAATTTTCCTGGAAAAATTAGAAATTTTGTTTGTTATTTTGATTCTTCATTTTTCTCCTTGAGTTTAAGTTCCATTTATAAATTTTTAATTAAAAAACATGTGAGTAAACAATTCCAAAAATTGCTTCCCCTATGGTAATATGTGTATCTTCTAGTTAGCCTACAGAGGGATGTGCTATTAATTATGTAAACCATTCTCTATTGTACCAACATGACACTTTATATGAATGGTTTAACACTAGTCTGCCCTTTAAAAAATTATCATGATGTATTCAGTACTGAAATATACAGCTAAAGGGAAGGGGATCATATTCTAGAACCTACCTGGTGCATGCTTTAAGTGTTCCTTCAATAGCACAGCTCTTATTTCATCAGTCTGTGTTTCCTCTTCCTGTTCTTGACCTCCTGACACAATATGTTTTCCAGCAGAGTAATAGTGACAGTGACACATGTGTAACACTCTATTAGTGTGGTCACTTTACTATCTCTAAGAATGACAGCTTCACCAGAAAAATTGCAACAATTTTTTTTTTTTTTTGTGGAGTAGAAACAGTCACTTAACCTCTATGAACCATAGCTTTTTAAAGGGAAAACAAGCAACAATGTTTCTCTTCTACCTCCTAAACATAGTTGCTAGGAGAGTCAAATACTGCAATATGTGAAAGTAAAAATAAAATTTTTTTGAGGACCCACTGCAAATATACAGGAACATAATCAATAACATCAGATGAAATTGTATAGAGTTAATGTTGGTAAAGGAGTAAAATGGAACTCAAAGAAATTATCCAAACTAAGGAGGAGAAAAGAAAGAAGAATGCTGGCTATTGAAAGTGAATTTTGCTTTAAAATGTCTAGATTGGCTTCTTACAATACTCAAATTCTTCAAATAATTATTGCTTTTCCTCCTTTGTCCTTACTGTGGAGAGAGTTGAGGCTGAAGATATTATTATTGTCATCATTGTTATTATGGTGAAGCACACCTGCTAGTCACAATTCAATAACTATTGAACATATGGCCGTTGCTTTTTCTGCTAAAAAATAATGGGCATATGTTGCCTGGTTAAATGGCACATCTAATGGGTTTGAAGGCTGATTCACAGCAATCATTAGGTACAGATTGATATTTTCACTACTAAATGCCCACCATGCAACCTTGCCTTGATCTAATTCTGTTCCACAGAACTACTTTCCTGTACATAAGTATTCTTTTATTTTAAATTGTTATTACTATGTCATCAGCATATGAACATTTTCATGATTGCAAACATCACCACAAATGTCTTTAACTTGGACTGCTGACATTGTTAGAGCAGCACTTACAGACTTAGAATTAATTAAACATAATATACTTATTTTGAGCCCATAGGACAAAGCAAACTCAGGAGTGCCTCTGGGTTTGCTCTCTTGTGTTTGAAACCCTGTATACCAATGTTGTCTCTCATCAAGTGTTCTTGCGCCACAAGCAAACTGGGATCCACTCTATTTCTCTCACTGCGAGGACAAGGCTATTCATCTCTTACTCATAAATAACCCTGAAAAGCTTACTGTTTTCCTGGTAACAGTTTTGCTAGAGGGTGCTACTTCTGTTTCTAAGTATTAAACCTTAGGAAAAACTAAGCAATTTGGGCTATTTATCAAATCTAGACACAGACCACCTACCCACCATGGAAAATGGCCAAGCAAAAAAAAAGTGCAATGGAAATGCAGCTGGATTTTCCAGATTCCATCTGACTTTGAAAGGTCAGATGAAAGACAAGTAGCATCTTCATTTTCTGAAAGATGGAATGAAAAATCAAATATGTCTATCTAATCATCAGAAATAAGTTTTCTTTAATAGTTGAATGTACAAACACACTTTCTGTCCAGAATAGAGCTTATTATCTATTAAGAGTGATTGCCATATTTTTGATAGCTACATTATAAGTCGTTTTTAATGAAGCAACTTATGTCTGTAAAAAACTCTTTGTGGCCTGGGTGTGGTGGCACACACCTGTAATCCCAATGACTCAGGAGGCTGAGACAGGAGGATCACAAGTCAAAAGCCAGCCTTAGCAATGGCAAGACACTAAGTAACTCAGTGAGACCCTGTCTCTAATAAAATACAAAATAGGATTAGGGATGTGACTAAGTGGTCAAGTACCCCTGAGTTCAATCCCTGGTACCAAAACAAACAAACAAACAAACAGAAAACAAAACAAAAAAGCCAATTTGTGATTTAAACTATTATTGTACCAATTCATTTGTCAAATATCTGTATTTAATCTATGTCAAGCACACACTCATTCTGGGGGAACTATGGTTTGTAAATGAGCTTCAGATGTGGCAGGTAAAGTAACTGGTATAGTCTACACCGTCATGAAAATAACACCTTCACAAAAATGACTGCACCTTAGATTCTACTAGGATGGAAGAAACAAAATGATGATGGGCCCAGGAGTTACAATAATGAAATCGAGTGTTAGTATGTAGTCACTGCCTTCATTTTCATAGCTTCCTATCCTACTGGTGCTTGCTATGGCAGACACAAAATTGATGTATTTTCTTACATTTTCATTAACAGTGAACATGGGTCTTCTCTTTGCATTTTATAATTTTCTTTTCAAATAAAACTAAAACAATGTAATCATAAAATATTTGTTTTATAATATTCTTCTAAAGTTGACACTTCTGATTATATCCAAAAAACAAAAAGGATATGACATAAAAAATTTTTTAGTTTCAAATATTTCAGTAACATCATCTTTTACCAACCAGGCCTCACAGAACACTCACATGATCTTTTCAGGAAATGGTGCCAATTTTTACATTTGGAATAACCACAGGAAATGGAAAGACTTTTTTCCAAAGAAACACTTCAATAAATCCTTTGACACTGAGGCTATTCTCAAGACATCATCACACATTTATTAATATTCCTTAATAGTTAAAGAAGAAAAAAAATAGTCATCTTTTAATTAGTGGTATGGAATGCGGGCTTTGGCTTTTCCTTTCTCCTCTTTCAACATAATGTGTGATATGGTGGTGAGCTTACCAACTCTGACAACTTGCATCTACATATTCTGGCTACCTTTTTAGGAGACCCATTGAATCATTTCATTTTTGAAATGCTCTTTTTTACTCATATGTAATGTAGTGTGAGTGTACAGACACCAACACTGGTACAGTGCCCCAGAGCCACGAGAGAAGAAACTTGAGGGAGTGGGTACCCAGCAACAGCAAGTGCGGCAGAAAATAAGTATTGACGGGACTTTGTAACAGAAGTCACGGATGGTTCCTCAGAAAGTTACTTCATTTGAGTAGAAAGGGCAGATGACAGGTCACAGGGGTCAGACAGAAAGTGGGTGATTTAGAAACCACTAAAGAATGACAGGAAAGTACATATTGTCTTTAAAAACTGGTGATGGAGCTGGAAGGAACATTGGCCACAGGAGTGGAGAGGGAGGTGACTGCAAGCTCGTGAGTGGACCTCAGTCCAGCAACAATGGAGGAGGAAACTCCAAATTAAATCCCAATACCAGTCCTGGCCAAAAAGGGAGGCAAGGGAGGCCAGAAGGCAAGAAAGCTGGCAGGGAGGACAGGTAAGGAAAGGAATCTGCAGGGGGAGAAATGGAGAAATGAAGCTGTATCAATGCATCTATTTAGGGAAGGAAATTCATAAGGAGAGGACAGAACAATTCTGTAAGCAGATTATTTAGAAAGGTTATCATAAAGCTTCATCACATTTTATTTTCTCATCTTTTAAAAAACATATTAAACCAAAAATTACCACTACCAGGGACAAGAAATTCAAAGTATAAATAGATTCTAAAGAGGTACATTACTGATGCAGACTTTTGGACAACATAACTAACATGTTGATTACAGCAAACTATTACTAGAGAATTCATATTCCTCCACCTCTTAATCAGTAATAGAGCCATAAAAGCTTCAGGTAAGTGTGACGGAGCCAACATTCCATTCTCAATGGACTGTTGCGGCTGGCTCAGTACAAGACCCTTTCAGGAAAACACAACGCTATCTCACAGTTGAGGGATGAAATCAGGAATACAAAGAAGTTCACCATGGCCTTCTCATAAGAAGCAGGAAAAAAGAATGAAATATCATTTGTTATCTGCCTAGTAGACAGCTGTTACTCCACCATGGTGACCAAGAGTGAGACACCAGTTTACCTCAGGGAAACTCCAGGTAAAGTGAACATGGGTTGTTTGAAATGAATTTAGTCTTCTTTCCTAAAAAGCAACAATGTCAATATGTTCTCCTCATAGTCTCTTGGCATTTTCATAAATACATTTGCATGAATATAATTGCTAAATACTCTGATATGCTGCCATGCTGTATAGGAGTGAAAGCCTTATTTAAGGCTTGAAACCAGGAATTCAGGTCACCAGCTCTGCCACTTATAGCTCATGATCTTAAGCAAAAGGCTTAAGTCTTCATAACTGTTTTCTTTGGCTGTAGCTATAAAGGCTTGTTGGTTAAATGAGATGATGTATGCAGAGCACAAAGTACCATGTCTAACACAAAAGGAGAACTCGGGTTACATTTGTTTCCTCCCTTCCATCCATATGGAGCCTGTTTTAAAAGAAAAACGTGTTCATTCGTCAGACTCCATCCCTGTATCTAATAAAGGAGGCCTATTTGCTGTGTGAACTGCATAACCTGATCCATGCCAATATGAGCCTGGGTGACTATGAAGATAAACTATCATAATTCCATGGGTCCTTAGGGAAAGAAAATACTGACCAACCACATGACTTTGTCCTTAAAGAGAAAAAAAAAAAAAAAACAAAAACATGATTAAGCACTCTTGTGTCATCCAGAAAACCCTGTTGGATTTTAGAAGCAATCATCTAGTTATTGCATCTTTGAACTTTGTACTCTTTAAATGCCTAATCAATATTTAGGACTCTGAAATGCTATTTTTCATACTGTTAGAAATCACAGAGCACGTAAATAGATAAGAAACACCTAGTAATTTGTTATTCGGATCTGACCAATTCATGAACCCCAGACCCATCCCCATTTACTTTTATCATGAAAATATTTCTTTGTGCCTTATTGTATGTCCAAAGCTTCAAATGGTCTATGAGTTGAATCTTCAAGAAAGAAAAAAAAACTTCTGGAGGTTTTCTGCATCCAGAATTAAAATAGTTAGGAGATCTAGTGTCAATCTGAGATTTCTCTGACCTTGAATGATTATTGGTGAATGAGACCCTTATGCACTCTTACTAAACATCTTTATTCTTCTAGAATAAAAGGAGTCTAGAGTCACTCTCCCTGAAATATAGTCACTGTGCTTAGTTTGGATACAACAATATCAAAGGCATCATTGTGTTTGAAAGGGGAGTGTGAGTTCATATGAGAAGTTTTCAAAAAATGACAGTAGAAATCAGTGAGTGATAAGAACAACTTAAGTGGTGCTACATGTTAAAAGATCTCACAGGTGTGGGTGGGATTTCTGGAGCTAGTAACATTTACATGGCCTCTTTTGAATGCCTAGGGTTAGAGAGCCAGAAAAATGATAAAAAGGAGTTTACTCTGTGAGCAGCATGAGAAAAGACTGGCAGAAGAAGATAGGAGATATTCAGGGAAGTAAGTCATTCTTTTCATTGCTGAAAAGGAGAGAAATAAGCTTTTTTAGCTGTTTGAACAAATGCATCCTCTTAGGTGTAGACCTTATGCCCTATATGAACAGGGGTTGTATCTATTGTGTTTATCACTAGGTAACTAATGCCTAGCACTTTGAATAATTTCTCCTAACACCCTAAAGATGAATCCTTGCCCAGCAAATACTTGTAGAATGAAGGAAAGTATGTTGTTTAGTAGGAGAGTTTCAGTGTGGGATAGAGAAGTTCTGTTTGTGGCTATCTTGTTTTAATGTCTTTCCAAGGTCTTGGATAAACTTGGAAAATATAATGTATCTCACAGTTGGAAAGAGTATTTCATATGTTGGCTGGCATAAGTTTAAAAAGTCACCTTGAAAAGCTAGAGAGATCACAGAAAACCAATAAAAATTATTAAGAATAAGTAAAATTATTTATATTTACAATGGCACATAAAAGGGAGACCTGCAATGGGATTGCTCAGAATCTTCCCAAACCTTGGATTCCCTAAGTGCTTCAGGATTGCTGTAGAGAATAATGAGTGATGAGTTTTTTTCATTCAGTAAATACTTGTGAACTTCTTCAGATATGTGCCATCTATCCACCTACAGTGCCTGAGATTGAATAGGCAGGCAGATGATATAAATTCTCTGAAAAAAGACACAATGGAACTTCTTCAACCTCACTGATTCCAATGTGCAACGTTTAATATACATCATTTTTCCAACTGGTAAAACACCACTGTTGTTGGGTTTTCACAGTCCTGTGCTTATTTATTTGTAGAGAAAGGCAATTCAGAGGGAATATAAGAAAAGACACAAGTCCTAGTCCCAAACTGCAATCTAGGTTCTTTTGGGAACTTAAGAAATACATAACATGATTTGCACACATTAGACATTAAAAAATGTTTGTTGGATAATGAAGTCAGAAGATGTTGAGAATAAACATCTACTAGCACAACATTATATAACTATAAATATTAAGGAAGTTGCTAGTAATGAACAAAAATGTAAAACAGAGAATAGTGCTAGTAATGAACTGCCTCGTGTTGCCTTTAGGCCCTCAAGGCTGAATGCAGGCATAATAGAAATTCATCATTTTGTCAATTAAACCTCAGGATTTATAACACCCAAGGAACCAGACAGCATCCTCCTGACTTCTGCTCACTTTATATTGTATACACTAAAACAAAGTTATAAAGTAAATTTGGAGTTTACTTACACTCAGAACTTCCTGCCTATACCTAAGAGAGAAGAATGAATATTTGTGAAAAGGCTTGATTATCAGCAGTAATTTTAATACTCTTGATTGGAGAGATTATTCACCCTGCTTGACCTGCTTGGATTAACCTCACACTTAAATCCTGCCATGAGGATGTCTTTAGGACTTTATGCCATGGATATCAAAACTGTACGTTTCTTACTTGATATCTGCTGGGGATTAGCTCCAGGGATCTCTGTGGATACCCTAACCCACAGATATTCATGTCCCTTCAATAAAACGGTGTGGTATTTTCATGTAACTCATACACATCCTCCCATACACTTTAAATCATCTCTAGATTACTTATAGAATATAATAAAATGTAACTGATATGTAAATAGTTATGGTACTCTATTGTTTGGGGATAATGATAAGGAAAAGGTCTATATATGTTCTCACAGATCAGTATTTAAAAACATCTTTGATACACAGTTGACAGAATCTGTGGATACAGAACTTGCTGATATGGAGGGCCAACTATATTACAAAGCTTTTTTAATTCATCAAGAAACAGACTCTTTGGCATGAGATCCAAGATTGCACTGCCTTATTTTGAATTCTGCTCTACAGACAGCATGATATAGTGAGGTCTTATAAATACATAATAAATTAAGTGCATATTGTTGCATATAAAAATCCATTCTGAGAACAGTAGTTTGACATTCAAATAAGGAAATAAAACCTATACTAAAGTCTGTCTTTTGGGCTTCATGAATAGCAGCTTCAGTAAGACAATGTTCATCTCAAATACATTCATTCAAATGAAACATATGGCAAGTTCCCAAATTGAACCCCCAAAGTCTCTGGTCAGAATGCAATTAAAGAGATTCTAATCTTCTAATTAGGAGCAAAGTGACTTTCCTGACAAAAGAATTAAAAAAAAAACAAACACAGTCTTTTAGATCTTTATTCACCTCTGCTAACCAAGGGCTATCAAATAGAGCATTTTCTCTTTGCCTCAAAACCAGACTGCAACCACTTGCAAAAGCCTATTCCTAAAATTCCAAAATTAATAAACATTTAATGGATTACTGGAGTCCCAAATGGGATGAATTGAACCATAATGATGACAGCTAGGACACCCTCAGTTGAAAGCGATGTAATATGTAGAGAGGATCCATTTTAATACATCAGGAGAAGTAACTTAATAAATAATATACTTAAAAAGAAGAACAACCTCTTTATAGAAGGATTTTCTTAAAAGGATTTGAACCTGGAGACTACTGATAGAATTACACCTAACATACCAGAAGTTTAATACATTTATACAACCATAAAAAAACAAGCAGTTCTCAAATGAAAAGACTTCTAAGGAGAGACAGGTGAGGAGAGAATCCACAGAAACCTTGGCCTTTTTAACCTTTTTTTTTTTTTAATCCCCAAAACTCACTCTCAATTTTCTTTTCAGAAATTCCTTTGGATAAGGCAAAGGAAAAATACATTCATCAAACCCTTGGAATGTGCCAGATTCTACAAAAGTACTTTTAAAATTTGATATCATTTGATTCTTATAATGACCTTTTGGAGGTAGATTTTCTTATCTCCATTCACAGATGGATAAGCTGAAACTCAAAGGAGCAGCAGAAAAACACTGATAATGAAACTAAAGTAAGATCATGATGGGCAATCGGGTTCAGGAGCTCCCTTGGTGTCTTTTAGATGTGTTAGACTGAGCATAACACAACCATTACCTCCTTGTGGAGTTCCTCTTTGGCAGGAAAATCCTGCCATCATCCCTACCTCTTAGAGGTGGCTGATGAGGAGAGGAACTTGCCACCTCCGGAAGCCAAGAAGGACACCAGACAGGTGCCTACAGAGTGCAAGGCAGAGTCACAGGATCTTCTGGGGTAATAAGCCTGCTGACTACGATGCTAACTTCTGAGATGAGACAGTTTTAAAAGAGTATCATGGGAAACCGCAGAGGACCCTATTCTCATTCCACCCATGGTCAGCATGCTATCATGGAGCATAGCTCAAGACCAGAAGCCAGGCCAGCTGGATTAGTATCTGGTTTTCTATTTCCCAAGTCTGTAACGTCAAGCAAGTTACTCAATCTCTTTGGGCCAAGTAGTCCAGGTTTGTTAGGAGCATTAAATTTGTTTATATATATATATATAACATTTCCTGTAAATGAAGCCCATTTCTGTAAATGAAGTCCTAGAGTTGGATACCCAACAAAAGAGTATATCCACTACATTAACAGTGACCTACAAAAGTATAAAACTGACCTGGAACTAGTGCCACCTACCTGTATTCCCAATGACTTGGGAGACAGAGTCAGGAAGATCACAAGTTTAAGGTTAGCCTTAGCAAATTAGCAAGACCCTATCTAAAAAAAAAAAAAAAAAAAGAAAGTATAAAACTAAAACCAAAATCAATCCCTCATAGGCTATTCACACACATACCAGTAACAGTATGAGTTTCCTTTTTTTAATGATAATTTAAACTATGAAGATCACAGCATCATCAATAGATGCTGAAGAGGAAGAGTGACTGGAGGTCAGGAATAAAAGGTTTTCCTTCATTAATGTCATATACATAATCAGGTTGTTAGCAATTTGAATGTGACTCACATCAATGAAGCTACGTCCATGACCTCTCCCAAACACTGTAGGACTAAATCAAACAGGATTAAGCAACCAAGCCATCAGAAAGCACCAGGCATGGGTGCACTTCCATAAATAACAGAGTGAGGCCAACTTCCCTTATTAAAAGAGCCATCTCTAGGAAAGAGGCAGGCCACCACCAGAGTGAGGAAAAATCACTGCTTTCTCATTAGATGATCTGAAAATTAGAGAAATGTTAATCCACATGACATCTAGTGACCCAATATACTTCTATGTTCAGCTGGTATCAAAAGCCAAAACCACTCATTTCCAAGGTGAATTTTGGATCGTATTGACAATGGGAGCACAACCCTGTCTCTTTCAGCAACTACCACATAAGATTTATAAAACCACTATCTCTGTGGCTGGTGAGTAATCATGTTACATTGTTCCTGTATATGAAAATTAATGGGACTGAGGCTGGCTGCAAGGTTCAATGAAATTCAATATGAAAGTTTTTCTTCTTTTTAATAGCTGTGAGAACACAGGTGTCTTACTATGTCAAACCCTAATTCTGAATGCTGATCTAGGGGGAAAAAAAACTTTATACTTTGCTCAATCTCTGTGCTAATAATGGTTTGTAGTAGATTATTTCAGGACAGATAATTTTGTGTCTTGAAGTCATTTCACAGTGTCTGGGATATCCTTTGAAATCCACGGTTTGGTAAGACTGTCACCTAAGGCAGCAGCAGGTCCACTAGTAGATGGTAAAACTGTTCCTGATAAAGCAGGGGACAAACACAAAAGGTAAATTCCCCCATTCATGTTATCCCACTGCCAAAGTTAGAGGCATATCTTTATCTGATTATTTATTAAACAATTTTATATTGTTTTACTACATATCATGGATTGTGCCAGTTGTTATGGATAAAAAGACATGTTTCCTGGCCTAAAGCACTCAATCTAGTGAGGAAAAACAACAAACTAGCAATGATTACTTAGAGTAATAGGTGTTAGGATAAAAGTACAGAAAGGAGAGATGGGTAGAGAAAATATGATGGTCAGAAAATGATTAGTGGAAGAGGTTATGAACCCATAGTCTTGAGGTTCCCACAACTGAAATGGAAGGACTAATCAATGAGAAAAAATGGTGGCATTGGGTGTAACTGAGCTCACTCCAGCCAGTCAACTTGTTGCATGTTCATTTAGATTCAAAAGAAGAGAGAAAACAAACCCTTAATGATAGTAACAGTAAGTCATAAATCAAAATTGATTAAAAAAATCAGGATGACCTGGAATCCTTTCTTCTACCATTAACTAGCCAGTTAGTCATGCCTCCTTGGGTGATTTAGTCTCTCCCATTCTGTTATCCTTTGTGCCCCCAGTGAAATAAGAAAGTCTGCCAAGCTAAGTTTTATAATTGTGCCAGTGTAATTCAGAGCTGGGCAGAGTAATGAGGAATGTTGGCAGAGCATATAGCCTGTGTCCACCTCTAACACTTCTGTGCATATTGGGGCTCCCAGGGAAGCTTCTGCTAGAAGACATGGACAATGATTTTATCTTAAAAATCACTGATGAAGATAGTCTCTGAAATCCTCTGGATCCCTGACGTCCTCTACATGTATGGGTCACTCTCTAAATTTTGCAATGTAAAGAGACTGAGAAAGGTTCATGATTCCTTGAATGATTTGCAATTTGTAATTAGTATGAATTTTTAAATCAGAAATTAATTTACTTAATAAAATAAAGCATCCCTCTTATACATGAAATTTAAGGGGTGAGTGTCTAACACCTTATTTTATTAATATTGTAGGTCTGTTTTTTCTTCAATGTTGACTAACCCATAAGTTGCTGAATATAATAGGTTGGCATTCTTTTTATGGTCTATTCTCCTGGTTTGAGTTTTGTTTTTGTCTTTTATCTATGGATCACACCCTCAAAACAGCCAAGCAATTGAGATCCCTATCTTAATTTTTTGTTTTCCATATTTCTGTCAGAAATAAATCTTTGCTATGGTACAAATTCTGTTCACAGTTTCTTGATGTGCACAGGTTAAAGTCCCAATTCTCCACAATGGTATGCAAGACTCTCCATGATCTAGTATTTTGTACTTCTCCAGCCTGGACTCTTAAAAGATCTATCCCTCAATTGCATTATAGAAGTTCCCTAAAATCTCCATGGCTTTCTATGCATCTTCTGTGTTTCCCTAAAATGCCCCCCATTCTTGCCTCCCTGACAAATGTGGTACTTACTCATCTTTCAAAACTGTTTAATGATCCCTTTTCAATCATGCAAACCTCAACCCTTAGCAACAAAAACGATGTTCCTTCTTTTGTGATCCAACTACACCCAAGGCAGGCAAACACTAGTATCTTTAAACCTTTATTGCAAATAAATATAAACATTGAAAGCTCCTGGAGAAAAGGATTCTAATTTGTTTCCACACCTCTGTAATCTATCACAATGCCTGGCACATAGGAGGCATTCCAAAATATTGATGGAGAATACTCGCCTGTATAACTGAATGAATAGATGCTAAACCAAAACAAATGTAAGAATAAAGTATAGGCCAAAGTTAAGAGACACATACTGCTTGGAAACTGAAAGCATGCCTCCTCTCAACCACTCCACATAGGGTCTTTTCCCTTCCCTCTTCTTGTCTGTATCCTACACACACCAAGCAGTGTGATGCAAAATTATTAGGTGTTCCACAGATACTGAATGATTGAAAGATGCTCACAGACAGCATATACGTAACCTCAACTGTGAGAAAAGACCATGAGCATGTGTGTATGTGTGTGGTGTGTGCACTCATCATGTTCGATCTGAAAGATGGAAAAACCAATCTTCAATGTCATCAGGGGCAGAAGATAATGGCTCAGGTATGCATGACTAAATGGTGTGAGGTTAGCATTAGACTTCTGATTTTCTACAAAGTAGCCAAATTATTCTAGGATGAAAATTAAAAAGACCAAGGCAAGGCTCAGGTGGAATGCAGTCAGACTTGGCTGGGTAGGAAGAAGACTGCATTATCTTATGTGCTGATTTTTCTTGTCTTGGAAGGAATTTTAATGTTTCCATTTAATTCAGATGAGAGAGACAGAGAGACAGAGAGACAGGGAAAGAATATTACATTGACCTTTTCTTTCTTCACAGATGATTTATCTTATTTGAAAAGCCTGCACTTGGGCCATCTCCATTGATATGTCGGCTATATTCCGTGATTAGGGTCTAACTGGCTTTGCCATTGCTTTTGCAACAGGACCATCACAAATTGGAGTAAGTCATTTTGCCTGCTGCCTTGATACTAAATTTAGGCTACATATATTTTCTTAAATTGTTTATTACTCTATTTGTACAGTCATTTGTCCTTTTCAACATGAACACAGTGTGTGCTCATTTTCTCTGCTTGCAGGGACGCTCAGAACATTTGGCTTTAGAGGGCTCCTCCACTAAACAACTCTGTCATTCTAGACAGTTCTTCACATCGGCCTTGGGAATTTGCTCCCATCTGGTGGCTCCCAGAGGCCAGCTGTCTGGTTCCTTCTCCTCCTGGATCCCTCCCCTGAGGGTCGCAATCTCACACTGGCAATTTCACAGGAAATGCCCAGCCACCCTGTTTGACTAATGAGAGACCTGAACACAGTGAGTGACACTGACTGGCTGTAGGCAGAGCCAAAAAGAAAGCCAAAAGTTCTTCACCAAGTATTTCTATGTTCTAGACATGCTGACATTTTGCCTTTCCTCAAATACATTTCCTGTTTTCATCTTGTGAGTGACTAGAATATAAAATGTAATTTGGAGATAAACATTTGAGAAGACAGTAAGCTACTCTGTGACATAAAACACATTGCTCTAAAATAGGAGAAGGGAAACAGTTTTCTGACTTGGGCACAGAAAGAGATCCCCTTGCCTCATATTCTAGCAGGTTTAGTAGACATTATTCTCCTTTTCCACCACTGGAGAATTTCACAATAGCACAACTCCATAACGTGGAATAACAGTCTACTCCTTTGGAGAAAAAAGCAGCACACAGCACACACACACACAAATAGCAATGAAGAAACCATTTTCCATTTATTTGTGACTCAATTTCCAGCTATTATCATTGGACACTTTGCTCTTTTCATGGGCACATTTGCTTTAACTCAAGGTAAAGAAGGTACCACTGAATTCATAGTAAGATTACTATAAATCTGGGATTCTTATATATGACAACAGCTAGAAAAGAACAGTGAGCAAGGAATAAAACCAGAGTGAACAAAAGCTAAAACAATAAGGCTTTTAAAATGATAAGGGTAACATAATAATTTAACTCATACTATTAATAAGCCTATGAAGACCATAAAATCATTATCACAAATGATAATATTTGATGAAATTCAAAATCATTCCAGACAAAAGCACACAATAAAATATTTACATCTCTATCTACATGCCAGCATTATGTTTCTAGGGGGAAATGTAGATTTTTTCCAATTTTGATGAAGAGGAAAAAAAAGTTGCCAAAAAATTCTATGATAGTTTAATTCTGGAGGAAGTAATGAATATAATTAGATCATATGTTAAAATTAAAGACTTAAAAGATAAAAAGAAAGATATAAAATTAAAAAAAAACATTTTGTTAATCCATTCTTGGATCCTTGGAAAACATGAGAGTCAACTGCTATTATTATTATTATTATTATTTTCAGTGCTGGGGTCAAACCCCTGGCCACACAAATGCTAGGCAAGTGCTCTACCACTGAGCTACATCCCTAGCCCTAAAGTATTTTTTTTTAAAATAAGAGAATTTAGGAAAGCTCAAAGTTAACATACATGTGTCAACAACCTTCTTACATAAAAGCAAAGACCTCATTTCAAAGGCACACAGAGAACAATGCGGAAATAAACTAATTGTGTAAGATTTATTGGAGTTAAATTGTAGAATACTCCCAGAAGAAACAAATGCTAAACAAACAGAAAGACATAGAATGTTACCATATAGAAAGATCATGCCATTTAGATCACTCTAGATCAATCTTGAAATTTAACATAATCATATTAAAATACCAAGAGAAATTATCTTAGAAACAGACAAGATGAATGCAATTTTATACGGAAATAAAAACAGACAAGCACAGTGAGGAACAGTTTGAAAAGGCAATGTATCAATGGAGGAATAGTCTTACAATAAATTAAAATATACTATAAATCTAAACTAATTAGAACAAGTGATACCAGACAGATTCCTCAGGTCAGACTACAAAGCAAGATACAGATATAAAGGTTAATTAAAATTCTACATGTGATAAAGGTGCAATCTTGAAACAAATGGAGAATGGGTGGATTGCTTTGAGTCATACATACTTATACATATTTAGATTCAATTTCAAATTCATTAAAGTAATTATTTTATACTTACAGAAGGAGGGAGGTCTTTCAAATTATGACTCAAAACAAGAAGCTCTAAAGAAAGATATTAAACAACACACACACACACACACACACACATACACACACAGTAATTTTTGCCCTAAAAGTTAGTAAGAAAAAATATTTATGTAAAATGGACAAAGTAGACAAACACATTTGACTTAAAATGACACACAAATGACTCTTATACATATGAAATACGCTGCCTTGTAATAATAAAAGTGTAAATTTAAACAACATTGAGATTTTGTTCCCCTATCAGAAAAGTAAGGATCAATTAATTCGATCACACACTGTGTTGATGAGGGTATAGAGATTATAGATTGTTGGTTATGCAAAATGATGTGACCTCTATGGAGAGAAAGTTAAAACATTTATCAAAATTAAAAATGCATACACATCATTTGACCTAGTATTTCGTCCCTAGGAATTATCCTACATTATATTTGCACATATAGAAATAATAAATGCAAGGTTATTCTGTGAAACTTTACTTTTAAGATGATAAAATATGGGGAAAAAGTAAATGCTCATCAGAAGGAGAAATAAACTATGGTTGGTGTGTACAATGGAATTCTGGGCACTTGCTTAAGAGTAAAGTTTGTAGAGGGAAGAGGGGGAAGAGGGGAAGGAAAGTGTTGGGGACTGAATCAGAGCAAATTACATTCCATGCTTTTAAAATTATGTCAAAATGAATTCTAGTATTATGTATAACTAAAAAGTATCAAGTAAAATAAAAAGAGTAAATTATGTACTCACTGGGAAAGATGCCCAAGATATACTGTTTAGTGAAAAAAAGAGTGTACAGGGAAAGATTCCCAAGAAATACTGTTTAATGGAAAAAAAGAAATGTATAGAGCCATGTACATGACATTGTATCATTTTCTTAAAAAGAAAGAACACATAATTTTATATACCTAAAATATCTGAATATCTGAAAAAACACAAAGAAAGTATAACTCTTCACCTTATATACAGCATTCCTTTAAGTAAACAAGAAAAAAATACACCAATGGAAAATGTGCAAAGTATACAAAAACATTTCACATAAAACACAGATGGCTCAAATACACCTGAAAGACACTCAGTTCATTTTTTAAGAAGAAACGACCCTACAATTTTGGAAAGAGGAATTAAAAGAAAAAAAAAAGATGAGAAGAAAACTTTACATTCAATCTAGCAAATGTGTAAATATGTCAGCACATGACTAATTTAGTAATTTATTTTCTTTTGCAATGCTTTTGTAAACATAAGCAATAATCCTAAAATTCTGAAGTTCAAGAGAACATTTAGAACCATTTTTCAGTTACATTGGAATAAACAAAGGATGAGGAGTAAAGAGACCAAGATTCCAGGCTTGGTTTATCAGTTTTCACATTCTGGTCCTAGATTCTTCTAAAATAAAATGAATGTATTGCCTTTTATGAACTCTAAGGTCCAACTCCAGGTTAAAATTTCAGACTCATGCTGTCCAATAACGTAGCCACTAACCTCAAAGTGACCTAAATTTCAGCTTAAATTATGTAGAATTAAATAAGCTTAAAATTCTGTTCTGTTTAGCCACATTTGAAGTGTGCAGAATTTCAGCCACATGTGACAGGAGGTTACCACATTGGACAGTACAGACATGGAGCATTTCCCTCACCATAAAAAGTCCTGTTGGACAGGACAGTGTTAGACTCTATAGACCAGGCTAGTGATTTAATACACAACACTGTTTGACACAGTGAGTCAAGATGGAAGAGAAGGGCATCTGTCCTCTTCTTTGCACATGTTTATTCTTGTAGATGTGGTTGAGATGACTATCAAGGGCAACTCTACAGGGGAAAATATGCTATTAAAAGGTAATGTTCAGCCTAAGGAGTTTGGGAAGGGAGGGCTCCAAGCTAGGTCTGCTGATTTTGATGAATCTCAATCCACTTACCCACTCACCTGGCTCTAATAACCCAAGCTGTGAATTCACATTATAATCCATCACTCTCATCACTGAAATACCAAGCATCTTCTATCTTTCCCTTTTTCTTTTAGCTGACCAGATGTAATGAAGCTAAAGAGTATTATTAGTTTAGGATACAGATAAGCAAGCCACTTATTTTCAAATGACCTAACATGCTAACTAATCTTCTAAAGTGTGTTCTTTCCTAAGTGTCACAATGATACAGGTCAAGTTCTATTTTTACATAAGTAGTGAGAGCACGGGTGGAGGACTCTGGGATGAGGGAATAAGAGTTTGAATTCTGATTCTACTATTCATTAACTATGTACCTTGGCAAGTTATGTAGCCAGAGTTCTATTTTCTAAAATGTGTTCATAATTCCCACTTCACAGATTTGTGGGAAATAACAGACACAAACATGTGTAAAGAATTTAGTATGCAGTCATCTGGTAGGTACTCTCATTAAATACTTCTACAAAAAATGCCGTTACATGTTTTGTTTTGTTTTGTTAAAGGCATCATAGCATCAATAGTAACTAGTAATAATAGCATGTTGTTATTAATAAGAATTAACTTGAGACCATTTACAAGGTATAAGACAGTCTGTGTTGCCTTCAAATGCTTGTGATTCTACTGGCAACGAAGGAAGTTGGACGGGTAGTGAAAGTTTGGGTGGACAGATACGTAGATCTTGGAATAAATCCAGTGCAATCAATGGCAATGGGAAGGGGCAAGGCAAAAGAGTCAGCGAGCCATAGAAAGACAGAACTACTAAGAATATTAGCAATTTTAATTGATGGTTTACATGTGTATAAGACATGCAGTACCTTCTACAAATTAATTGCTACAGGCCAGAAGGCTTATTTCTTGCCTCTACTTTTTTTTTTCATTAAAACAAAAATTGGGGTGTGTGCATGCACACATGCATGTGATTTTCTTCTTCCAATTCTTTACATAAGAAATTGTAAATTCTTATGCAAATTGTTACCAAATCAGCTTAATCATGTGGACCTAGTATCATATGGTTGGCTGATGTTTAGCTAAGTGGAAATCTTCAGAAGGAGATGGCAGACAACAAACCTATTTGTCAAGAGCTTATGAGGAAGATTATTGATAGGATAGGTTTAAACCATGCTTGTTCATGGCTCCTTACATCATGGCACTTATTAAGAACAGGCAACAGTTTTTGAAATAGGCCAAGATTCAAGAACCCACCTGCAAGTCAGCCCAAAAGGATTTACTTCTACCTGAGCCAAATAGAATCATGCTGGTTGAAAATCTCTCTCCTACTGACTTGCCAAAATGCTTAAAATCCCCACTGTTGGAAAACTCTTTGCCTTGAAGCATAGAAAAACTTCTGTTAAAATTTAAATTTCTTTCCCAATAAAGTGAACTCACTTATACCTGCTACGGAATGAGTAAGAGGATTTTATCTCAAATTTCATATATTTATATGAGATCATAGAGTACAAAAGACCAAGTTAATCAAAAAGTGGAACAAGAGTTTCTGATATGCAGAGACTGACAATAAAATACTCAAACACAACTGAGAGACATGCTAAGCCAATAACTAAATGTTAACTTTAGTTAACAATAGTTCTTTCCCTTTAGTTTCATGTTAATAAAAAGGCAAGTGCTCAAGGAACCAGGCATTGTAAGAATCTATCTGTGATACCTGTCTTTATCCTGAAAAGTAATTTGCCAAAATTTTCAGAAATCATAATCCCTCCAGGCTAGGAAACCTCCAGGTCCAGGATTTGACTTTCACCATAGAATCTAGAAGCATGAGTTATCATTTTCTACTAGAGGGCTGTGCATAATAAACAAAGCTAAACAATGATAGGACAAGTGGAAAATGGCGAAGAAGCCATATGCTTTTCTGAGCTTGGTACTTGTATCTGTTGGATATGAATGTCTGCATATTAACAGATAGATAAGATTTTTAAGTTAACCAATCAAAGAATCAAAAAATTCTCTCTGCCTGTTAACCTAAAATCTGACTCTTATCCATGCATCTTCTCTAAAAATATTCCTTCCAACATTGGAACAGTTCCCACATTTACCTATCACTGAGTGATCTGCTTCTAAAGGTAGGTAGTGGAAGAGTTACATGGGGGTTTCCAACCTTTGTTTGGAGATGTTATTATTCCAGACCTTTGCAAATCTAGTTTCTAAGATTTCTAAAAACATAAAGCTTTCGGGTTCCAATTTTCAGAGAATGTGCATCTACAATCAGGTCTCCTTGAAACATCTGCAAGTGGGAAACTGATTCCCAGATAAAGTACACTAGAAATTATCACATACTTTGGGCTGTTTGCAATTTTAAGAAAAGAATTATAAAAACAACAGGGAACTACAACTGAATTGTTCACCTGTGGGTTAAGGTCAAGATCCCATTGTGACAATGGCAGCCAACTCAAAGGAATATCTATTCTCTCACTTTCCTTTTTCTTTCTGGAAGCAGTAGGTAGCATTATTGAAATAAATGCAAACTACTAAATTATATGTAAAATATAAATGAGGATGAACCTAATAAAATCTGTAAAATGGCAGCCATTTTCTGCCATCATGAATAACATCTAGAGCATTCAAAGGCTAGATTATCTCCCACCTCAATGTACTAATAATTTCAAAGCAAAAAAAAACCCCGCATTATATCTCAACTATGATTGTATGGTCAGTAAATTATATCTGAAGATGCACAAGGTATCCCAACACAGAGATGTTCTCCTGACTGAGATCCAGACAACTGTATGAGTTGAATGTCTCAGGGCTATCTTTAAAGTCATAGTGGAGGCAGGTGTATGTAGAGGGGTGAAGAAGTGCATGCAAGAAAAGAACAGTGTCTTGCAAGAGAGTAACAACTGACTGAAAATGCAGTTACTGTCCTCCTTTGTACTTTATATCTTTGAAGTTACCAAGTCACAACCACCTCTTAAATGTGACAATGATCAACATCCCAATCATCTCTGAATGGATCCTTCACTATTGTATGGTTTTGTGAACAAATGTGGAAATGGCCTCACCAAAGAGAATTGCAAAAAGCGCTGACACTTCCTTATGGGAGAAGAGACAATCTCAGCTACTACTCGAGTCTTCCTTCCCACCCAGAAAAGATTTCAAACTACTAAAAACCTCCATTTTGGCAGAACTCGTCCCCTCCATACAGAATGTCCAAAATTAACCCTGTTATTAGTTCCAGATGTTCCTGTTGTCATTAGCAGGAAAGGTTTCATGTTAGGAGGATTAGAATGATAAATCAATTACTTTTCAGAAATCTTAAAATTGTCTCACCTCTGTCTCAAGAACTATGACATTCTCAATACAGTACAAAGCTGTGCACCCTATAATTTCTCCAGGTACCTCAAATTCATGAGGATAATGTGAAAACTGTGTGCTATTTTTTAAAAAAACAAGACTTTGTAGAGAGTATTCAATAGTTTTGACAGTCTTGTGTTCTGCTCCCTTTCTCTTGGGAGTGAAACTGAAATTGTCCCTGATCTACTCTTCTCCCTATAGTGTTTCAGGGGAAGCTGATTCAAGTCCCACAGATAAAAGGGGTGGCAATGTTTCAGGGAGGTGGGGGTTTTTCACTGAGGTTAAGATGAACCAACATGATCCACTATTGTTCACAGTGAGTCAGTCAGTGATGGGCATGTGACCTAAAAAGCTTGAAAGCCCAAAAAATATGGTTCACAGTTTAAGGGAAGAATTATGTTTGGGTTTGTATAAGGGATGAAATGTCAATGGCCAATTTAGGATCAGGAAGACAAAATTTGCTGAGAGCAGAACAAAAGCAAAGGAAGTCTGTTGAACTGGAGAGAAAGCAGATCAGGATCCCAGTAACTGCTAAAAAAAGTTCCACCTGAAACCAGCCCTATCTCTGGCATACAAACAATTCTTCTTCACTGGGTAGGGCAATTTGATATTGCCCTGTGACTTGCAAAATAAAGTTTCCCATCTAATACAAGAATTTAGTAGAACATGTTTTTAAAAATCAACTGAGTAGGAAGGTAATAAATAAGATAGTAAGTAAATGAATAAATTTACTAGGTAAAAAAATAAGAAAAGAATTAATGACTAAATAGAGAAACACCAAGTAATCTTCTTCCCTTTGGTTTTATTTGTAGATGTTTGCTTTTTCATATTTTTGGTTACTGCTCATTTGTCAATTCCTAGAAATAACAGATATGATAATATTCTCAGTCAAAGGTGATTTGTCATTAGCAAATATTGGCTGCCATGTTATTTATTTTGTGATGTGTAAAACATGAGAAAAGCCAAAGCACCAGAAAGAAAAGTTTAAATCTATGAGATTTTAAGTAAACTATGCCCAAACATACCTTCCCAGGACTAGTGAGAAGGGGAACTCTGCAGTGGGATTTGATCCACTTTGTAAAATAGAAGATATCTGTCCAGGCCAGAGTATCATGTTACAAATGGCCCACTCACATTCATGCTGCCCTAGCCCATTCTCCTGGCCAGCTCACCACTGGTCTTGTCACTTGCCTGTCACCTTGTCACAGACATCCAATCTCCATAAAACAAAAAGAGCTCTTTCTAGAGGGAAAGGAGGCCCCCTCATCCAGTCATAAAACCTTGCAAAGAGACTCAACCAACTTCACAGTCATGTCCCATGCTACTCAGCAGCAAGAAGATTCTAAGACCACAGTGTTTCCCATTTTACCAAATGCTCTTCAGAAAGTCTCACTGTGCAATGCCCCTATCTTTTAAATAAACTTTTATGAAAATATTCAAATTTGGAAATTAAGTAGTCATAAGAAAGTAGGTAGTGTGTAATCTTTTAAAAAAAATGAAAATTTCACTCACAGTACATCATAGATACTTCTGCCAACCTGCTATTCCTCATTGCTATGTCATGCCCAGTGGCCACGACATTGTTATCCATCTGTAGCTTTGAGAACAGTTAAGTGCAAAAAGGTTCTGTTAAATTAATTCAACTCGTTTATGAAACACAAATCAAATATCCAGCAATATATTAGTGAAAATTAAAAGGAAAAATAAAGGCGTCAGAAGCTAATCTCTCTGGACAGTTTCCATTTGAGTGAAAACATAACAAATGGTCATGAAAACTCCAGGACATCTCCACAAAAGAAGAGATTAGGAGGGCTACAAGAGACTACAAATGTATGTGTTAACAGAATTCTAGAAGACAGCTCAGAAAACTGTTAGGAAGAAGGTGAGCTTTTCTTGATTCTTGAAAGAGGATTGAGCTGAGAAGTATAAGGCTACCATCCATGGAGGGAAAGACAAACTCTTCAAAGAGATCCTGTCTCCTTTAAATTCCCCATTGTAGCTAGTTAGACATCCTATCCAACTAATGTTTGTTGAATAAATGACTGATATACTAAAACTAGCATCTGTTGAATAAGCAAAGAATGAATTCTACTAACTACTAACTAGCAGTTACTAGAATTTAACAGCAGGGTTGGCAGGAAACCCAGGCACTAGTTTGAAGAATATATGGGGACATATAGGGGTGTTGGAGAAATTAGCTCTGTGCTAAGAAACCAGAGTTTGACCTGAAAGAACAAAGGCAAAGATGAAAACAGCAAAGGGGTATAAAATGGAGGGTAGGAGAGGTCAAAATCTGGCAACAGGTGCCACCCACTTTGTAATTCCCAGTGCTACCCTGACCTGCTATTTTGTTTTCTGCCAGGGCAGCTGAGCTGTTGGACAAAGCATGAGTGGTGTTTACACCAGAGGAGACCATCTGGAAACGCAATCAGAGACCTGAGCCTTGGGGGATTATTGGACCCAGCCGAGCATGAAAGGAAGATTTGTGCCCAGAGCTCTTTGGTTCTGTCATGACCTTAGCTCCATGCAGCAATAATTTTGACCTTTTAATGTAACTAAATCAACTATAGTTACTTTCACAGGCTCCAGTTGGGTCGATTGTCACCAAAGAGCAGGCAGAAACTATACTGAAGCTCATGTTTTGAACAGCAAAAATCATTGGTTATTTTGCAAAAACAAATTTTATTATCCATTATTGATGAGGGTAGTTTCTGTCATGGAGATTCTATAGGATAAACTCCTGTATATAATGTCATAGAGACACATCATATGTAATGTGACTTTAAGATGGAATCGTATTGAAAATACCTTCAAAGGTCTTCCAAAATATCTCTCAATTGACACCCTTTGGATTTGCTGGCCTTACCAAATCTATGACAATACTTTTGCCAAAATGCAGCACAAAGCTCAAATCATTCAGTGCTCAAACTATGACATATTTTTCAGTTTTAATAATTCAGTGTCCTGCTGGCCAAAGACAGATTCCTTTGGGACATCCCCTCATTTCTTTAAACCCTGACTAAGACTAACTTAAGTGGTTGGATTCTAGGGTTGTAAGCCTGAATCCTAAGTATATTAAAATGTAGACCAGCTTATGCAGAAAAAATTCCTATACAGCTGACAGCAAACACTGTCAGTCTCTTTGATATTGGTTGCACAATTGTGTTTAATGAAGCAGTGAATGCTATGTTTTCAAAAACAAACAAAATGAAAAGGGTGTAAGAGAAATAAAGAAAAATAACAGAGGCAGAAATAGTTTATCTTTTCGTTGAGTAAAATCAGCCCAGCAAGGCCACCCAAGGGTTACTAAAGAAAAATTATATTTGTGATAGCTGGCCTTCAAATACAGTTTCTTGAAAGTTCATCATCTAAAAAAATCAAGCTATTGGAACTCAGCCTTAAGTCAAGAATTTTAAATATACTACTGTATTATCTTGTCCAATGGATTATGCCAAAACTTACTATTATTTTTATTAAAATTAACTCTAAACTCTACATCAATTTTGTGGAGAAGGAAGAGGATCCTAAAGGATGAAAAATAAAGCCCCATTCACTCCCAGTGACTGCAGAGGATCATATGGAAAGTCTTCCCAGAATGACCACTACCCTCCCATGACAAATACCTTGCATAATTGTAACAGTTAGAACTAAGACTGACCAAAGATCAAACGAAACTATTCCAATCTTCTTGACTTATTTTCAGCTAAAATGTCCATAACACCAAAATACCCTCTATATGCTACACAGCATTGATTTCTTAATTAGAAAAATAGTTAAATTACAAAAGCAATAGGTTTTGTGGAAAATGTAGAGTCCCACTTTATTGTATTATCTCTCAAACAGAAGAATCAAAATATAATTTTAGCAAAGAGTCAGCAAATCCATATACCTAGAGCATCCACAGATCCTCAGCTTAGTTTTATCTAGTTTTAGGGTCACTGTCTAGTTCTAGGGTCACTGACTTCTGTAGCCTAGTGAATAATTTCCCTTTTCAGACATTTTCTAAAATGAGCCTATTAAGACAGTATATCAGGATCAAGGTTACTATCATATAAACTAAAATAAAAAACAAAACTAACTGAAGCATAATACTGTGTTCCTCTCATAAATGAAATAAATCTAGTAAGAGGTTAAAATAATCATGCAGTTCATCAGGGATTCAGGCCCCTTCTCTACTCTTCATTCACGCCCAAGTCCTGGCTTCCATTTTTCAGGTCCCCTCATGGCCCAGGACAGTACCTGAAACTCCACTCACCAGGTGGTTATGGCAGGCCTGACAGAGGATAGGTGGAAAGGTAAATTCCATCCTTCCCAGCTGAACCTGTACCTTTAGGAGCCAACCCAATAATTCCATACAAAACTCCTATTCATAGCCCATTGAATGGAGTCTCATGGTTTTACCTAGCTATGACACAAGGCGATGTCACTTTTTATTCCAGATAGCAAAAGAGCACAGCTCAAGGCTAGGATTCTATTTCTGAGGGAAAACACATGAGTGTTGACTGTGATAATGAGCCACTCTTCCATGACTCTATGTCACAGAGGGTGCCTCCTCTTTCTTTGTCTCTCACCCTCTCTTCTCTTTTTCTGCCTCCTTCCTTTTGTGACAGTTTCTTTCACACCTTTTCTTTATCTTTGACAGGTTACCTTTCTATGCCTCAATTCCTGCATTCAAAAAATGGGGATAATAAGAGTCTCGATCTCAGGTTTTGTAAGGATAAATGTAGTCATACTGTGATATATGTGTATATGTGTATATATGTACATATATATATATATATATATATATATGTATAATGTGTGTGTTTATCAATATCTCACACTTTTCATATATAGAAGAAAATGCTTTGTTGAATAATTATTTGCCTCTGTGATTATTAATTTTAAAATTGGGTGATTTTTTTTACCTACATGCCTACATTCAATAAAAGCAAATAGTAAATGCATAACATATATGATGAAACTAAATCTAATGCTTCTTTTCCCTTTCATGTACTTTATTTTTATGTTTACTTTTCTTCTGTGCATCAGTGACCCTGAGGAATAAATATTTTTCACATAGTAGAAGGGAATTATATTAATCTTCCTAAGGTTCATATATGGGGGCAGGGGTGTGCACTTGCATATGTGTATAGAAACTGACTGCAAACCTAGCAAGTGGGGCATAGAAATACTTAGGAAGTAGTGTACTTTCTTTGCTCATTATTGCACACAACTTCCCTTTACTAATCATTGTGTTACTAAAGCACTTAGTTTTACATGCATCTGCAGAAATAAGTACATTTTCTTTAATCATCTCTTTTAAAATAGCCAAAGGAATTAATGCAACAAAATATGTAAAGTTACATGCATATCTTCTGTTTCAAGAGGCAAAGATTTATTGATTACCACCAGCCTGAAGGACGGGAGCCTTGAGGAGTATACACCAGTGACACGTATGAACCATGGAGCCATTTCCACCTCTGATCTAGAAAAGCAACTTGGAAATGGTAAAAGTCATTTTCAACATATTTATTTTACCATAAAGCTCTTTAGGAATCTAAAGTATTTTTTTTGCCCCTTCTTAGGCCAAGCAACCAAAGAAAACTACTAATATTACAATTACACACAAAAAACAATGGTGTCTTATATAAACCAATATCTACAGTTCCCTTAGCTAGATGTTGCTTTCCTCAGAGGTTCTGCCACTTCCAAGTTGTATGTCTTAAAATTCTTCCTTTAGTTGAACTCTCTGCTCCTCATTTTTATTTTATTTTATTTTTTTAAAGTAAGTGTCATCATGGGAATATTTTTGTGAACATCAAATAAAACAAACATAAGGGAATATTTCGAGCTCAGATTGCAATAACTAGAAGTAATTTTTCTTTGCATGTGCACAAATGTGCAATTGTGGCATAGACTTGGTTAGTATGTCATAGTTTTCAAAGCATTCACAGTTCTATTTGTTCAGCTATACTTTATTTATTGTAAATAGAGAGGTGTTTCCTTAAGTCCAAAGGCAAGTGTCAAAATCTATTCTAGGCTTTTAAACTATCAGCACATTTCCAATTACTAAATTGATCTGAGTAGAGATGTTAAATATGCCACAAGACTAATGGTGGTGGATTCTTTTAACACCAAACCAATTATTTCAATAAAAGTCCCATAAAATGAAACAACATAATATTCAGGCTGCCATCCAGTTATAGTTCACACAATTTTAGTTCAATGAAATTGAAATTATAATGAGGTTAGAGAAATACCCCTTAAATTTTCTACATCCCAAATTTTCATGTTGAAATAATGTTAGCAGTAAACTGCCTGACACCAATAGCAGATTGTGAATTAGGTCAAGCATCGGTATGGAGTTACTGACTTAAAAGATACTCTGACAATATGTCCTTATCCTGTTGACATTGTTTTGGAGGAAGCCATCAGTCACTTGGTGCTAGAGCTAAGGGGGGAAAAAAGAGAAGAATAAGCATTCAAGCAAATATAACCAAAACTATCATGAAAATACCCTTGATCATAATTATTAGGAAGGGTTCCATCTCTCCTACCTGTCATAGACTATTTATTTGCTTCTGTATCTTTCCTGCATCTTTTTACTCTAAAATGTCAGGGCTAATATTTGTAGCACATCAATTCATAAAACAGGGCCCACTCTGTTGGCTTCTTAGATACCAATGAAAATATTGACAGTAAAACCTTGCCTGAAAGTGCTACTAAAAATAAACCTCATAAATTTCTCATGCCATTGTTCTTCATCTCTTGAGACTGTTTCTATTTGCAAAACAAGACACCTTCATCTAACACCTCCGCATATAAAACCGAAGTCTAGACTTTCAGAATAAGACCATAGAAACAAGAATTCATGAACCCTGAGTTTGTATCTGGCTCCTCTATTAAATTATTAATTAACTTCTGGGAAACCAGGGTCTAGCTCTTGTATTAAGTATCTGCTGGTGCTCCTTGGGGAAAAATAGTATTTTCTCAAACTGTAGATGTCATTTAGTTATTTGACTTGTTTTAGTAATTGGAATGTGAGCGGAAGTGACATGGACCATTTCTGGGTGGAGGATTCAGGAGCCAGTATGTATACAGTGGTAGTTGTTTCTTCTTCTGTCACAAGACCAGAAATGCTTTTAAGATAAAGGCTGCTCAATCAGAGGAGGTCTCAGAGGGAAGACAGTGAAGAATGAAGCTACAGAAGCCCCACAGAAGTCATACAAGAATCTCTACTTGCATGAGAAACTGATGTGGGGACCTAGTCACCACAGCATCACCAAGCCTCTCAAAACTTACACGCAGTTAAGGAAGAACTTAGCCTTAGCAGTCAAGGGTTCAAGTCCTGATTTCCATTTACATGTGTGATGGTGGGAATGCTTCTCAACCTCTTTATTTTCTCACTTGTGAAATGAAGAAACCTATTCCACCAGTTTTTTTTCTTTCTTTCTTTTCTTTAATGTTTTCCTTTATGGTGTTGGGGATTGAATTCCTTGGGTATACAAGGCAGATGCTCTTCTACTAAGCTTGATCCCTGGATCTTTTCACAATTTTTATTTTGAGACAGGTTTTTGCCTGTCAGGTTGGCCTTGAACCTGTGATCCTCCTAACTCAGCCTCCACCGTAGTTGGGATTCCAGGGCCCCTGGGCCTGGATCCACCAGTTTTCTTACAAGGAGTTCTCAGCATAATGTCTGCCTTTATTAAAGCTCAATACAAGTTGGCTCTTATTAATTGGAGTTTGTACCAGTTTTCTTTATATTAACATCCTCCCCAGGGAGATCTACAAAATAACTACCACCAAAAAATAAAAAGAAAGAAGTCTCAAAAAGAAAATAAAAATCATATCACAAAGAAACAGAGCTTTTTTGATAAAGTGATTCCAAAGGTTCAGTGAACCAAAAATCTAGTTTTCTATATATTGATCTGTATACTTACATTGTGGCCTACAAAACTAAAACTAATAGACAAAATAAATTGATAATTTTATTCTAATGCTTTAATTTATCCATAAGCTTAAGGGCCCAAGACTGTGGGCCTCATTCCAAGCCATAATTCAGCAAAGCCACCTTCACCCACCTTGGGAGTTATGGGCCTTACAGCTACAGGTTGGGAATCCCAAAGTGTTTTTTCTTCAGTAGAAGCACTTTATGCCCCCAACTTCAATTGTCTCCTTCTGAATCTAGAGTTCTTCTTATGCATAAATAAATTAATCTTCTGGCCAAATTTGAATTGATGGGTTCAAGGAACTCTCCTCCCTTCCCAGATCCTTCCAATTCAACAGCTACCTCTTCACATGCAGAATAGTGATATCAGTGTTACATCTACAACAGATAAGTATGGGCACCAGCACCGGGATACAATTGCCTGAGTTGCCCTTCAGATTACAATTATGTGTGTCAGCACAGCTCTCTCCAGACACTTTAAGATGAGAACCAGGTGGTTATAAAAAACAATTTACTTGATTATTTTCTCAGTCTTGTTTTGAGTTGCTAAAACAGAATACCACAGACTAGAGAAGTCCAATATCAAGATACGGGCATCTGCTAAGGGCCTTCTTGTTGTGTTATCCCATGTCATGGCAGAAGTCAAGAGGGTGAGAGAGAGCAAGTGACAGAGTTCACAGCCTGAAGCCTTTTTGTGATCCATATTAACTCATTCAGGAGAGTGGAGCCCTCCTGACCTAAACGACTACCGCTATGCTCTGCCTCCCAATACTGTCGCACTGAGATCTCAGTTTTCACCACATGCTCTAGTGGGGGACGCATTCAAACCACTGTAAACACGCACATAAAAAAATCAAATGTAATAGTAGTAATTATTCTGTCTTCTACACTCTTAATTGTTTTAAGGGGTTCTGTTGATCTATATACTATTCATGATAACTGGAATTGAGGATAATATTCTAGACATTGTTCCATTATAAAAAAAAAAAAGCTATTTAGAAATAGTTTGGATGATCAGGGTCTACTTAAAGTTTATCTTTCTCCGTCAGAGGTTTGAAAGAATGCATTATTCCCCAAGTCTTACTTAAATCCAATGAAAATGCCCTTCAATTGGACAGTGGAAATGGAGCTTCATCTCCATCAAAGACAAATATACACTGCATATTTATAAAAGTGGTACATGTTTTTTTTAAATTGGAATAAATATTAAAAAGGAAGCTCAGGAGGCTGGGGTTCTTGCTCAGTGGTAGAGCGCTTGCCTTGCATGTGTAAGGCACTAGGTTTGATCCTCAGCACCACAAAAAAAATAAATAAATAAACAAAACAAAGGTACTGTGTCCATCTACAACTAAAAAAAAAAATTAAAAAAAAAAACATAAAACAAAAAAGGAATCTCAGACTGGGAGACAAGATAGCACACATAAGCCAGGTTTCTAATCTTGGATGCACTTCAAAACAACGATTCCCACAACCCCATTTCACTAACATCCCTTTGACACTGTAAAGACTTTAAGGAAAGTGAGAATTCATGCTTCCTGGTTTCTCTCTAATGCATAAAAATGACATAAGTGTGTTTGGATTCCCGCAGTGGCTTTTTTTTTTCCAAGTACATCAGACTCAGTGACTCACACCCCCCCTGAAAAACCTGACAAACATTGCATTTTCCTGTAAGGAGAGAATCAGATAAATATTAAAGAAGTGAAACCACTCTGGGCTTGAGTTTAGAAAACTGTCAAAAAGAACTAAGGGTTCAAAACTGCTCCTATAAAATTGGTATGTGCTATATATATCAGCCTCAGAACTGTTTCTCTAGTGCTCTTCTAACTGTCTTTAGAAATAAGATAATCAAGAGAAATCCAGGCACTATGGGAGAATTATGTGGGGACTGCTAATGGCCAGGATGCTTATAGTTCCATGACACTTACCAGAAAGGATGAGATCTGACTCTTCTTCCAGATATTGGAAGTAAAGAGTTAGCCTTAGCATTCAATTACAAGGTATGCCTTTCACCTTATAATTAAACATTAGTGACTTCAGAATCACAAGCATACTCCACAGTATAAAAGTAATCACAAAGAAATGAAGAACTTGAAATATTTGTTTTACCTCCATATACTACTCCTAGTTTCACTTTGCTTTTAGAAGGCCTTAGTGACTACTTACATATCAAGGCAATTTGAGTTGAAATCTATTTGGTAAGAAAATTATACAAAATATAAAAATCTCACATTATTTGCTATATACATATACTGCATCTAATCATTAATCTGCAGAACTCATTTCTCAGAAAATATATGTTTTCCATTGTTAACTGGTTTAGATAATTTTTACGGTTCATAATTTAAATTCAATCCCTATAAGCCATTTCTAGAATATTCCAGAATAATGTGCTGGGTACCTTTCTTTAAGAGACAATTCTTCATAAATGTATTCTCATTTCTACATGATCTCAGGATATAAAGAGTTATTGGAAGTATATAATTTCACAAGGAGTATCAGCCACCTTATTAAGAATGATTAAATGGTATGTATGTTTTGGAATTTAGAAATAAATAGTGAGGTACTCCTGAAAGATTCAGAGTTGTATCTCCTCTAGAACTATGTACTCATTAAATAAAACCTAGAAACATATTTCTGCTCTTCCCTAGATTCATCTGCTCATCTTTCAGAATAAAAGTCTTTATTTCTCTGGTAGTGAAAAGGGCAGAAGTATCAGAAGCTACATGTTTTATAATTTCAGGGTTCCTCTTACATGATAGAACATTGCTATGTGGGCAGGTGAATATTTCGCCCTCATCACAGCACCCCATAGAACAGGGACATGGGTAACTGTTACTAAGACAATCTGTGATTAATAAACAATCAGTTCTCTGGTTATCCAGAGAACTTATATTCCATAATAGAGTATGACTAAAAATATAAGCTTAACACTATTCATCATGCAAAGGAAGTATCACTTATAATTCTTAGATAATTCTGTATCTTCTAGATACAACCTACTGGACACTTGGTAGAGAAAAACTTGGTAAGAATACTATGAAGATGAAAGATTTAAAGTGATAAATAGTAGGTGGAACTGCAAAGATACAATACTATCTTTTATCTTTTAATCTGCAATTTTTGTTATTTCATAAGAATCTTGTAAATCTTTTCTAAAATCAACAATTAAGAAGCCAATTAGGAAATGTCAGCTTAGGTGAGGTTAGAATGAATTGTTTCATTTCTAAAGGAAAACTTTTTGATCCTATCACTTAATTTATTGTTTTGGTTGTTGGTTTGTTTATTTTTAAGAATCATTACTAAGACATGAAACCAAAGAGAAGGGCAACTGGCCAATGGATAGCTTGAGGTTCTTGATTCATAATTCACTATCAGTAGTACTATTCCCTTGAATTCTGCCAAATTTAGCATCTAACAACTGCCTAGGGGATTGACAATATGAAAAATTTGCAAAAGTTTGGAGAAAAATGTTACTTTTTATACGAGGGAAGTTTTCTGGCTGTGACCAGTGATAAATGCAAGTGAGAACTGTCTTTAAACATGCACTATTTTAAATAAAAAACAGTGTACATATTGAAAATTAGAAGTGAGACTCACTCTATACCACTGAATTCCTATATGGTACTGAGTCTATGAGTTCAATTTCCTTTTTAAAAAATATTAAAATATTTTCCAGAAATAACTGATAGATTTGTTTTTTATTTAACTCTCCAAAGAATCCTAAAAGATTTCATATAATATACAGACAATGCAACAGTATATAAAATGTTGTAGTGCTGTTTTCTTCACACAATGTATATATGGACCATAAAAATCTATATGATGGGAGAAAACTTAAAATGTAAACATTGTTTAAAATGAATTCAGAGATTCTACTGTGAACAAATCATTCCAATTTAAATTTATTCTTCTTGGGGGTGGGGGTTGAGGCTCAGGGGTAGAGCGCTTGCCTAGCATGCGTGAGGCACCTGGCTTTGATCCTTGGCACCGCATAAAAATAAACAAATAAAATAAATAAAGGTATTGTGTCCATCTGCAACTAAAAAAAATTTTAAATATTTTTTTAAAAATTATTCTTCTTTTCTTATCTCCCGTCTTCTCTCCCTCCCTCCCTCCCTCCATCTCTCTCTCTCCTTTTAGTTAGGTTTGATAAATATCTTTCTAGTAGTATTCATGAAAATTATGTAGATGTTGACACAAAGACAACAGCAAAATCAGTAGTTGTTCCATGATATCAGTTCAAAAATTATTCAACCTAATATGCACAGGAAAAAGTGGATCATTAAAATTGATTAAAAATATTAAATAAATTTTATTTGTACATAAGGGTGATCTCTGAGGAATGTATATTCAAGAATCAAATTTATAATATAAATACTCTCTAATATCTTACAAAAGGAATTTCAGATGAAAAGACTGATTCTAAAGTAAATGAGCTTGCACAAATCTAAAATCTGCCATATTTGCATATAATACAACTTAAAAGTAACAACTTTGGCTTTACGCTACTTTTGTTTGCATTAGGAAAATGGCTCTATTTTTCATCATATGCCTCAGTGCTCAGAAAGTTTAAACACAGGATGAAAAAGTCAACTGAAAAAAGGGATATTCCAAGCTCTGTTACATCACACATTGAATTTTTGTAATGTAAAATGCAAATATGCAGATTTTCTAATTTATCTAGCAGCATGTTTCCCCTATTCAAATGCAAATGATCTCCATATGTTCTGATTTTGCATATGTAATAAATATTATATGAAAGGTGGCTCGGTGACCCCACCAATAGGTTTGACTCAACCACTTCACATGCCAGATGAAAAGAGCATTTCTGATCCTCTGTAATTGGCCACCTCTGTGGAATGCCTCCAGTCCATTCCCTCAACTAACTCCCCCTTGATGTCTAAGTCATAGTCCAGCATCCCCATCACAAGTTCCTATGAAATTGCAGAAAAAGAGAGGAACAAAATCATATTCTATGGTGAGAAGTGCTAAAATGCTTAGAGAACTTTCTTAGGTGCACCTAGTGTGGACTCCTTCCTGCAGTTTTATTGTCAATTTTGTTCAACAACAATTGGCAAGTTCTTTAGGCCTTGGGGAAATTCTGTTAGCTTTGGTAGTATGCTAAAACTGCCTACAGATACTTCATGCCAAAAAGATATAACCTTATAACTAGTCATTCTTACAGAATGGTTTTAATGAGGAACATTTTAATGTTATATCTAATGTTTTCTTTGTGAACAAAGAAATATATGTATAGCATATCTTCTGCTTTGGGGAATTTATTTAATTTGTTGAACATCTAAATCATTCGGCAAGTGAATAAAAGTGAAATATAAACTTTTACAGTTGCCAGGAAGAATGTCAATGGAACACTTAAGCGGCCTTCTTGTTTAGAGCAGAAGGGTCAATGACAGTCATTTCACATTTCTTCTAATGACATCCCAGTAGAATTATGCAAGCCTTGGAGATAAAGTGGATCCAGAAGACCTGAATTCTAGTCCTGATTCTACTCCTAATGGGCTTACTCTGTTTAGGGAAAACTTACTGAAACCTAGGATTTTGATTCTACCTCATGTAGTTCATAGTATGAGGATCCAAAGAAATATGATACTACCGATTATTTTTAAAGCTTTTAGAGAAGCATGTAAATATAAAATATGTCAAGACATCTTTGTCAATATATTGCTAAAATATGGAAACTCAAAAGCTCGTAAGTTTTTTTGTTATTGTTTTTGTTTTGTTTTTGTTTTTTTCTTTTTTAACATTGAAAAGTTTTCTACTTTCTGACAGGTTTTTACTTGGGCAGGAAAGGAAAGAGAAATTCCAAGCATATGACTTTAGGATTATAAGTAATAATCATGCTGGAATTCAGGTAACTTGGATGTGGCTTAGGATCAGTGGGTGGCCCTTCATGGGAAGAGAGAGCAGAGACAACAACACAGGAGAAAGGGGGTCAGGGCTGAAGGCAGGTGGTTCCCCCAGCACCTTTGATATCTTTTTCTGGCCTTGGTTCAAGTGCTCATGTCTAAATCTGAGAGTGAAAGGGCTGTATAATTACAGATAAAGCTTAATGACTTCAGTTTCCTAACCTAAGCTACCATTACAGCCCTGCGAAGATAACCTAAAGTGTTATTAGTGACATGCAAACAAACCTCTAAGCAGAATTCCTGAAATCAACAACAACCAATAACCTAACTCAAAAGTGAGCAAAGGAGTTGAATAGACATTTCTCCAAAGAAGATTCATATGTAGCCAATGAGTACATAAAAAGATGCTCAATATCACTAATCATCAAGAAAATTAAAAATCAAAACTGTGATATAATTATTCAGATCCATTAACCGCCCCCCCACACACACACACACATATGAACCAAGAAAATAAAGAGAAAAAGAAATAAAAACCCAGGAAGTTACAGAAGTTGGTGTGGTTTGTGGACTGTTCATGAGAATATAAATGACATAGCCACTATGGAAAATAGTATGATGGTTCCTCAAAGAATTAAAATAAAGAATTGTCATATGATCCAGCAATTCTACTTCTGGGTGTATGCCAAAAGAATTGAAAGAAATATCTGCAAACCCCTGGTCATAGCAACATAATTCATAACAGTTAAAAAATAGAAGCAACCCAAGTGCCCATGAATGGATGAATGGACAAACAACATGTGGTATCCCCATACAATAGAATAATATTCAGCCTTAAATGGGAAGGAATTTTGAAATATGCTACAACGTGGATGAACTTTGAGGATATTATGCTAGTCACAAAAAAGATGACAGGATTCCACTTTTATGCAGAACTTGGAGTAAACAAAATCTCAGACATAGACTGTAGGATGGTGGTTGTCAGGGCAACGGGGTGGGAGGGTCTTATTTAAAGGGAACAGAGTTCCAGTTTTATAGATGAAAAGAGCTATGGAGATAGACGCTGGTGATAAGTGAACAACCTTATGACCGTATTTAGTACCACTGGAGTAAATAAACCTAAGCATTATCAAGGTGGAAAATTTTACTTGTACATTGACACACATGCAAAAAAAAAAAAATTAAAGACAAAAAAAAAAATCCCTGTTCCTTTTCACACAGATGTCAAAAACATGACACATCCGGGGCATCAGCTTCCTCATAGCAGATGTCAGAAAGGAGGATGTAGGAAGAAGGAGGGGAAAATGACATTTTCATCTGGGAGTCCAGGAATAACCTAGGAGAAAAGACTGGACAGAAGTGTTGTTTGGATGGGAACATAGCCACAGGAATATGCTGTGTAGACCATTATTGTGGCCTGAATTTCACTCCCATGCAAATGAGCCTTAAATAATGTTGCAAATAAATGAGATAGTAAATGGAAAAGAAACATTTAGAATACATAGTACACACTTGCTTAAAAGGTGTTGTTAATTTAATGACTGTTAGGGAAAACACATCCAGTGGCATGTACTACCATACAATATTCCCAGTGAATAATCACAATGTTGAACAAAATATTTCATGACAACAGCTTATTGGTCTGATTCTCAGAGTTAGTATTTATTGAATACATGATGCATGCCAGACTCCATAATCAGTGCTTTCATGTGATTATCTGATTGACCTCCCCTGACAAATCTACAAAGTCATTTCAAGCTTCCCAATAGCCCTAGTGCCCAGTGGAGTAGATGAGGTCCAGAGAACTGTGTGACTTTCCCAAGGTCAAGCAATCAGAGAAGAAGCCAGGGGTGGACAGCAGCAGTCCGAGTCATGATGCCCATGGGAACCTGACAACTGCATGCTTTACTCCATGTAACTAAAGGGGCAAAGTTGAGTAGTTAGTAAATACGTATCCATGATCAATGTGCTGACATCTATCACTAAAACAAGTTCACAGAGACAGGACAAGGAAGAAGCCATGTGTAGGTCAGGCATATCCTATGCTATGTTTCCTGGCTCCAGCAATATTTTGGGAGTTTGTCTCTATACAAAACTCTGTGTGGCAATATTTGCTCAAAACATTATTTTTGGAATAAATTCTGACTGCAAATCCAAACTTTGCTTTTCAGAAGTATGTAACCTTTGTGAAATGAGGACCCCTGGAACATTGTGTGTGGTTATTTTCTGTTGTTGTTTGTTTTTGTTCTTGGTACTGGGTATATACCACTAAGCTATACTCCTGGCCCTTCTTAATTTTGAGACTCGGTTTCACTGAGTTGCTAAGGCTGGCCTCCAACTTGGATCCTCCAGCCTCAGCCTTGAAAATTGTTAGGATTTACAGGTGTGCACCACAGTCCCAGCTGAAACTTTGTTTCTTATGATGTGATGTGGGATATGAGGAATAATAGTGATCCCTAATTTGATGAGTTTGTTGTGAGAGTTGAATGAAATAATATAATTGAAATACTTTTAAAATTCCTACAACATAGTGCTAAAAGTAACAGCACACTCTCTCATTACAAATAGATATTTCCTGTCAGAAACTAAAAATCATGCTAATACCAAGAGACTTAGAGCATAAATTGAAAAGTGAAAAATACTCTGCACTGTTTAATGTGATAATGTAGCTACTAGTTTTTACCTGCCAAGAATGGGAAAAGTTCATACCTGTGTATATGCAAAATGCATAATATTAACAAAGTCAATAAATGATGATAACAAATATGCATAGAAGTAGACAAAACATAAATAACAACATAAACTATAGCCATGAGGAGAGGCTATGGGTAGAAGAAATTGGAGAGAACCTAGAAAACGAAACTGGCTCAGATGCTTTATATATTCTTGCTTTAGTGTGCTCAGCAAAATGATGCATTTAGAGCAGGAAGTTTCAGTGGTCAAATTCAGGTTAAATATATACAGTTAATAGTCATATAGTTAATAATCAGGTATTTTTGATAATCACAGTTGAACTGTGCATAAATTAAGTGAAGGATAATTAACAAATCCAATTTAGGGACAAATTTCAATCTAAGTCTGAAAATTTGCTTTTAATTTTACTTCCTTCCTTTCCTGTTCCTCTTTTTCTAAACTTGGATGCAATGCAGTGCTTAAGAGGCAAACCTCCAGGAACAGCAAAGAAAAAGAGAAACGGAAAGAGGAAGAGAGAGAGAGAGAACAATAACAAGGAAAACCACAAAACTTATTAATCAGGCTATATATCAAGAAGTAACCATTAAGAAACAGTTACTAGAAATCCCTACCATGAGACTCTGTAACCAGTTGTTCTCCAAGTGTAGAAACCCAAATTCTCAGTCCCTATCCAAGACCTGGTCAACTGGAAACTCTGGAAGTAAGGTCCAGGAATCTGCATTTTAAAAGGCCTTTGAAAAGATCCTCACTCAGGCTAAATAACATGTGAGATTTACTGTTCTTACCCTTCAAATTGTACTTATTTTTGTTTTCCTAATGAATTCCAAGATCAAGCTTGTTAATCATTTGCAATCTATGGTACTCTATATTTAAGCAACTAATCCTAGAGTCTATCAAGGTTCAAAAATATCCCATAATCCATTACAGAGTCTGAAATTTCACAGCTGTTATATATGGGGTGTATGTGATACTCCAAGCTCCCACATATTCTATTTCTATCTAGGAAGTCATGGAGCTGTTTTAGATTACAAAGAAGCAGAAGTGAGCAGAGTTTAGAGAAATGATGGTATCAACAGGGGTATGTTAGATCATGCTAATAACCCATGGTTTGAGGTATTTAATTTCAATATATCAATTAACACAGCAAGAAAAACAAATGATTGGTGGGGCTGTCTAGCAGTCTAATTGATGTATATGCCATCTCAACAATAAGAAGAACATTCTTATCTCTCTTTTATCAAGTTGCAATCTCTTTCTTGATAAATATTCTCCATTAAAACCATTTAAAACAATTATTATCATAATTTCTAGTGGAAGGTATGATTCACAATTTTATATCTTTCATGAATTAAAAGTAGGAAGAGAGCCACACTTTAAAATTTAGAAAACAGGGATTAAGCAGTAACTCTCTAACTATATTTGGTAAATGAAAATAATAGCCAGAAGAGACAGAATTTAAGTGGTGAGTTGATCAAAAATATATATCTCTCTCCTTCTCTACCAAATATTATTTAAAAATTGTGGAACATATTTTATAATAAGTTCATGGCAGGGAATGGGTAATTATTTTTCTATGGTTAGATTAAATTAAAAAAAAATTCTTAAAAGTTGAAAGTAGATGGGATTAACTAGTACAGAAAGAACAGGGAAAAATCAAACCCAAGCTTATGTATATAAAAAAAATACTCTAAGTAAGATCTGTTCTCCCTTCAAAAAAAATTTTTTTTTTAGTCTAACTAAAGCTCTACAAGAGCTACCCCGCACTTGGAGTGGAGAAATACACAGAGCCAAGAAGCAGTAACCAGGGTAATTATGAAAGGCCCATGGTGTGAACAGCTGGTCCTGTTGGCTGCCTTCTCCCATGCCCTTGTTCATTCTATGACTAGCAGCCACAGTATTTATCACTAGAATAAAGTCCTGAAACCCACTTTCTAAATAAAGTTAACCATCTGCCTCAAGAAGGCTCCTAGCCAGACTATAGAGAGAAGCATCATGAAGCTTAAGATATTCAGGATCTCCACAAAGACAACAGAGGAGAAAAAGAAAAAAAAATTATCTGACTCCAGCATTCACAGGAAAGTAAAACCTTAAGTTCTTGATCTAGGGCCTCATGCAATACATAATTCTCCTGCATTCTATCACAGATACCACACTCAGAGGATATCCTGGTGAAGAAGTGGTCAGTTCCCTGCCTTGGTCGTACTTCCATTTTTGTGGGGAAAACCCAAAGTAAATAACCTATGCTGCTCACACTAGGCAGTATTACATGCTGATAAGAAGAAGAAGAAAGAAAAGAAAAAAATGACAGAAAGGAATAAAGAGTGACAGTGGATGATAAGGAGCAAGTCTTTTCTGAGGAGGCTGAAGAGGTGCATTTGTGTTTGACCCCAATTAATGTGAGGAGGCAGACCAGGTAGACCTCAAGAAACAGCTATCAGTTACAGAAACTGCAAGTGCAAAGGCCCTGAGTGAGGTAGGCACAGACTTTTAAAAACGGAAGTCAGTCTGACTGGAACACGGTAGCAATGAGTGTATTGCTCAGTCTCCTGTTTTTGTAGCTCTCTATGCCAAATACTTTTGTCTCCCTTGCCATTAAATAAGCTTTACATCTTCCAGTATATCCTGCTGTGTTCTGCCCTGTCATCGCAGCACTATTTACAACAGCCAAGATGTGGACACAGTGTTAATGCTCACCACCAGGAGAATGGATAAAAGGAAATAAGGTGCACATATGAAATGCAATATTCTTTAGCCTTAAAAAAAAAAAGTGGAAGGCAGGGGTAAAGGGGACCTACAATATGCAACAACATGGATAAACCCAGAGGACAAATAAGTGAAATAAGCGAGTCAAAAAAGATGAGCACTGCATGATTCCACTTACACAAGGTCTCTAAAACACTCAAATTTATAGAATCAAATTGTGGAATGTTGTCTGCCAGGAAGAGGGAAGAGGGAAATGGAAAGTTACTGATCAGTGAGAATAAAGTGTCAGTTAAGCAAGATGAATGAGTTCTAGATATCTGCTGTACAACACTGCACCTATAGGTAACACAAGACTGTGTGGCATGCACATTTTAAATTTAAGAGAGTAAATCTCAAGTTAAGTGTTCTTACGGCAATAAAATAATTTTTTTAAAATCCCACTCAATGCTTTTCTCAGGTTAAAGGAACATCCAGTAATTTTTATTTCCCCGCTTCTTTTCTCTTTTCTCTTTCTTTCCTTCCATAAATACATATTGAACACTTAATATGATTAATCACTGTGATAGCTCAAGGCTATAAAATAATAGTAGACAAGATAGCTATAGACTCTGCCTTTATTGCTTGTCATCTGGTGAGAGGTAAAGAGAAATTATAGGGAAATTGATTCAAAAATAAAAACCATACCCATCACCAAAACCAAGATCTCTCATGATCCATGTGAAGGTCCTACCTCATAGTTAAACCTCAGCATGCTTAGGCAGCACATCAAAGTTAAGTGCAGCCCACAGAGGGCACAGGGTAAAAGAGATTCTTTTGCCATGTTGGGAAAAAAGAAAACTGAGAGTCAACTCCTAGCTCTCCAGGCTCTCTCATCTCCTGTTTCCTAAGGAAAGTCAAAGTGTCCACTCAGGACAGGACCGGCATTTAACAAGTGAGACTAACAAAGTATTTCCCTTTTTTAATAGTAAGTAGTTTTCCTTGGAGCAATGACCCAAGGTTGTGTTCCATATATTCTGTGGATAGAGTTTTACAGAAGCATGGCCAACTCTTGTACTCAAGTATCTAAAAGTAACAAAATTGTTGGAAAAAAAATCTTAATGTATATTAAAATTAGAAAGCTGTTAAATTGATTACAGACATCTTTACATGAACATAAATGGATTGGATTTATCATAAAGTAAGATCACATAGTTACACTCTCCATTTTACCACTTAATTTCCTTTATTGAAGTCAAATAAAGTCACTTATTCATGTGTCTGTGACAATCAAAAACAATGGCTCAATTACTATACTTAATAATATGATTAATGGTCATGTGTATTTTGATTAAAATGAAAGGTATTTCTTCTCAGAAATTAGTAAAGATGAAAGGATATTAGGTTTTGTAATTTTTAAAAATTGTTGCAATAAATGCAGCTATCTAAATAGATTGCAGCATCCCGCTAGAAGATAGGTAATCTATATTCTATGAAGCAGAAATAATTGTTCTACATTTTTTCATTTTTCATTATAATAGAATAAACTCTGTATTGATGGGAATGTTAAAGAATTGTGGAACATTAATATATTTGTAACATAATTAACTTGTAAATGATGCTATAGGTAAGAATATTAGCTTGTAGATAGATACTATATGCCAATAACTCATTTAGCTTAATAGCAGGTTTCATTTATAATCCAATTATTCAACACTTATGTAAATCACTGCCACTTGCTGTAAAAATTCTTTCTATAATTAAGCAACACATACATTTCAGACATTTAAAATTTACAATTTTCCAGTTGATAGCATATGTCCTACCCTCAGGTCATTATCATACACCTTTCCCTTTTGACTATTATAACTGAGTGTTATCATTTTACTGTCTATAAATTACTAAGTCAAATTTTCTAATGTTATTATTTATATTTAAGTATTTTTTAAAAAGCTGACTCTGGTTATAAGTTTTCCAAGAAGGGAGTGTTAACAATGATTGACAGGCTTTAACATGCTAAATGAGTATATGCATTGCACTGAATGTGTCCATCCAAAATTTTTAAGCAATATTATGGAGGAATGCTAGTAGAGTCATAACTGTCTATCATACAATCAGAGTAGAGATGGCATCCTAAGGAAAACTTAATAAAGAAGTCTTCCACTTATCAAAAAGATAAAGCAGGATAATCTTGAACTAATCATGACATTTCATGATCCTTAATAATTATCTGTAGTATTCACATGAGCAGTAAAATTTAATAATATTAAAATACAAAGAAAATATCCAATGTCATAAACAAATTCCTTACAATTTTCTATTCTTAAATGACTACTATATTGTGTCCAATGATATTGTAATTTAATGCACAAATAAAAAATATTCAAAGCAACGTTATATTCTTTGACTAAACCTTACACAGATCCAGTCTAAAATATCACCAATACACAAAAATACAAATAAATTGGTGACTTTTTTCCAAATTTTTTTGCTAAAAATAAAATGGTTTTACATTTTTTTTAATTTCAGAAATCAAAGGTATGCTATTCAATCCTTCTTGAAAATTTGGTTTATTTCATATTTATGTTTGAATTCTGCTAAGAAATAAACTAAAAATTCCTCTTCAGCATATCCCAGCAGTAACAGTGGGTCTCAGAAGAAGCATTTCCTGTCTCCAACCTCACAAATGCATGAAGTCAAATAAAGTCAAATTGAAGTCAAATAAAGTTACTTATTCATGAGTCTGTGACAATCAAAAAATGGCTCAATTATTATACTTAATAATATGATTAATGATCAATGTGTATTTTGATTAAAATGAAAGGTAATTGGGTAGTTTTCTGTGTCAACTTAACTAGGCAATAGTACCAGTTATTTTATCAAACACTGAACAAGAAGTGCTATTAATACTTAATGGATGTAGCAAAAGTCTGCGATCAGCTGACCACAAGTAAAGCTTACTCTTGAGAGCGTGGGTGGGCTTCATCCAGTCAGCTGGATGGATTAACTTGCAAAATGGAGACTTCTCAGAGAAGACAAAAATCTCTCAAGTCAGCTTCAGCAACTCTTACCTGAGTTTCCAAACTGCAAGAATGTCCTACAGATGTCTCACTTGTCAGCCCCAACAATCATGTGAACCAATTCCTTAAAATAACTCTCTTTTATATAGAGATATATAATAGGTTCTATTATATATATATATATATAATAGGCTCTCTGTTCTTGTGGTTCTCTCTGTCCCAAAAGAGGGGGTGTTCTAGTCAGAACAGCAGACATGCTGTTCCTCAGAACCCAATCTGAGGAGACATTTTTTTGAGGGACAGGGAAAATGCCTATCCCTTTTAAATATTATAAGGCACAACTGAGAGTAACAATTAAAAAGGATACCAAATTTCAAGTCATATCAAGAAAGCAAAAAGTTCACTGGGCAGATGAAAATGCTGGGAAAGATTTTGGTGAATATCCAAAAGTCTATAGTCAGTATGGTATTACTTAATTTTAGAATTTTAAGTTTATTTACTCATTCCATAAGCACTTATAGGTTGTTGACTATGTGTAGATGTCCTGCTGATTGTTGGAGACACTGTTATGAACAAGAATCAAGACCTCTGTCCTGGATGGGAATGTAGCTCAGTGACAGACAATTCTTAGCATGCAGGAATCCCTGAGTTCAGTCCCTCTACCCTTAGGGAGTTTGCAATTTAGTTGGGAAAAGACAGATTAAGGTAGAATTAAATAGAAGTTAGTGTTATGGAGAAAACAAAATAATATAGAAGATGGGTGACAGTGAAGGCAATATCAGGCAGGGTTTCTGGGGAAATTTCTGCAGAAAACCATCAACATTGAAAGATATAAATGTCCTGGACAAGAGAGCTTTATCCAATAGAATAGGAAGTACTGAGGCTCTGAGATGGGAATGTGCCTTTACTTTGGGGGAGAAAGAGACATCGAGTGGCTATAGCATACTGTATAAGGGTCAGAGATAAAAAAAAAAAATGAGGTTCCTGGATATCTTTACTCTTTCATTGCTTATGTAATGAGTAGTAGGAAGTTATGGAAGAGAGATCAGTTAAGAGCTTATTTCCATGTTCAAAATATAAGTAGTATGAATTGAGAAAACTGAATGAATACAGGAGTCATGTTGGACCCACCAATGGATTTGGCAAGACAAAGCATTATCCAATGTAATGTTTAATCTTACATGAATTAGTATAAATTTACTATAGAACAATTGAGTAGGGTAGTGAATATGAAACTTGAATCCTGGGCTGTGGTTGTAGCTCAGGGACAGAGTGCATGCAAAGTATGCATGAGACTCTGGGTTCAATCTCCACTATGAAAGAAAGGAAAGAAAAGGAGTAAGGAGGGAGAAAACTTGAGCTCTACCACTAGTTTGCCATCTGTGTGGTTGGGCAATTATTCTAACTCTAGTCCTCAGCTTCCTCACCCATAAAATGAAAAGAGTTGACTCAGATGAGTTTTAAAGTCTTGCCCAGCCCTTGATACTCATGAATCCATGGGAAGGTCACGACTTCAAGTACACTGAATGAAGATGCTTTAGATATGGCAACATCTGGAGAAAACTGTCTTCATCAATTCTGGACCTAGCTATATTTTCAGAATATTTCTCTCACTGATATATCAGACTAAATTCAATACAGGTATATAAATGCAATCCACCATTCATCATTCTGACCCATCATTCATGACGTCATTCATGGGTGACTTCTAACAACTGATGCAAAACATAAAAACAAAAAAAGAAAATAGTCTATGTCCTCTTATTTAAAATCTGAATATGAAAAGAACATCTCTGGCATTCTACAAAGCCCAACATTCACTCAGCACTGCAGATACTGTGTTCTGCATGTGGAGTAAACAGGTTTTATTCAATCACTCAAATAATATTTTCCAAGAGACATATGGTCTTTCTGTTCCTGGTTTTATAGGTTGCTGATTTCTCTTTGGGTCCAAAGGGTGTGACACAAGCACTGAAACTATAAGCAGTTATAGAGTTATACTCGTGGGATGTGGCTTTACAGATAAAGTATTTTGAGTTATATGAAGGGTGACCTTTTTCAGGAGAAAGAAATAAGAAGCATCAGAAATACCAAAGTGGGAAGAGTTCCTACTAGAAACCAACTTTTTTCTGTGCCTATTTTTAGGAGATGCTACTATTAAGAAAAAAAAATTTCAATCTATGACTCTCAGCTTCTTAAATTTATGAATAAAAGTCACTCTCAAGACCCATTGCCATGTATGAGGCTATGGAAAATGGGGAAGTTATTTTATAATGGCATATTTCCTCTACTGTGAGGGAAATTCATTCTTTGATCAGAAACAAATTCTTATTTCCATTTGGAGCATAAAGTAAAATCAGAAAAAGGAAAATGGAAACTGAGGTAATTTGCTTGTTATCTGTAGACACATGATTAACTTAAGTTCTTTTCTAAAAAGAGTGCTGGGCATGGAATATGACTAAAAGTAAGAGCACAGCACGCATTTGGAAAATATCAAGGGAGAAGAACCATATATGTTATGAATTTGGAGAATAAATTTCTGCCGGCATTTAAGCTTTCAACAAGGTGGCAAAAATGATTGAGATTGATTAATACCAGTGATCAATTTTGACACAGGATCTTTCCTGTTAGTGTTACAGAGAATGAAACATGGGATGGGTCCATTGTAGCAGGAAAACCAATAGATCATTCTTTCCAGTGAATAGAGTATCTATAGATTCCCTGCAGTAAATCACATCTAGCGTAGAGGTTGAGCTTCAGTGTAGAAGGGGATGAGCTACCATCTACAGGCAGTATTGCCAAACATGCAAATAACTACTGAATTAACAATAATATTGATAATAACGTTCTTTGATATTTTCAAAATTGATATTGAAAAATATCAGTATCACTACCAAAATATTAAAAAATTTTACCAAAGATAATACTTTTTGGTAAGCCAAAGAAATCACTTCAGAAAAGATTTGATCATTTCTTATAATTTTATAAGGCTATTGATAAAGATTTCTGTCTCTTCATAAGTACATCAAAGGTGGATTTATTGACTGTCTGGAGTAGAATTGAAGGCTTTTAAGGCCAGAGATAATCAAATAATATTAAAACCCTAACTAATGTTTCTGTGATCTGACCTAAAAAAAATCATATAATATTCTGATACCTTGTCAAAAAGAAAGTACCACTTTTTAAAAAGGGAATTATATGTTACAATGATAAATGAGAAAAATATCTGACTTTATAAAAAAAACAGAATATGAGTGTAACTTTTAAAATGCACTAAAAATATGATAGGCAATTCATAAAAGAAAGACAAATAGCCAATAAAAAAGAAAAATGTAAATTTCACTAGTAATAGCAACTTAAAAATCAAGATACTGTTTCATCTATAAAACTGATTAAAGAATTTTTTTCTAAAATAATCTTGCCAAGTATTAGCCAAAGCGGTCATTTATAAAACAGTATGCACAATATGATTTCAATTTTATTCATAAAAAATTTAATAAGGATTTAGATAGAAAAGACACTGGAGTTTAGATGACTGTGTTAATCCCAAATTTATCTATGTGGTGACAATGTATTTAAATTTTGTATTTTTCTTAGTAGTTTTTCTCATTTTCCCAAACTTTCCAGAATAACAAGTTTTGCAATGGAAAAAGATAAATTGTTATTAAAAGACTGGTAAACTAAAAAAGCCTGTTGTGCTATTGTGAGACATTTAAATTTATTAATACTCTATAGAAATGTCTTTTTAGCAATACAAAGTACTTTAAATTCCCAAAAGAGATATGCATTTCAGGAGAATAATTATCACTAGAATATTTATTTTCTTAGGTGAAGATCACTGTGACAGAAATTCTCTCAACTTTACTGAGATAAATGTGGCAAAAAGATTTGGTTACTAAAAGATATGGTTTAAAAAGCCAAATTGTGCTTTGTACCAATATGCCATAATGAAAGCACTAATTCAAATAATTAAGGCACTAATGCACTAATTAAAACAACAATAATAGAAGGTAAATCATAGGGTAGGGAAAACAAATGGGGGAGGGAGGAAGGGAAGGAACTGGGGAATGAGACTGATCAGATTATCTACATGTATGAATATGGCATAATGAATCCCACTATCATGTATAATTATAATGCACCAATAAAAATAAAACAAAACAAAAAAATCCTAAAGCATCCATCAACTGATGAATGAGTTTAGAAAATGTGGTATATACACAAAATGGAATACTGTTCAACTATAAAAACATAAAGTCCTGTCATTTGTGACAACATGGATGGAACTGGAGGGCATTATGTGCAATAAGGCAGACATAGAAAGACCAATATTGCAAGATCTCACTCATTTGAAATCTAAAATTGCTGATCTCATAGAAGGTGAGAGTAGAATGGTGGTTAGCAGAGGTTGGGAATAGTGTGGAGGAGGGAAGAATGAGGAAGATTCTTCAATGGTTACTAAGTTATAATTCAACAGGAGCAAGAAGATGTGGTGTGCTATAAGAGCAGAGAGACTATATGTGACGATAATGTACTATGCATTTCAGAAAGTTAAAACAAAAGATTTTTAAAGTTTCTACTATAAAGAAATGATAAACATTTGAGGAGATAAATACATTTAACCTGAATTAAATGTTACATAACGTATGCATGGACTAAAATATCACATGTCAACCATTACTATGCACATTTTTATGTTATCAGTTAAAAAAATAAATGTAACTTAAAAATTTAAAAAAAAAACAAAGTTTACTGCATCAGTGAATATGATTCCAGATATTTGAGGTTTAGAAGTGTGAAGACTACCTGTTACCACATCTGGCCAGAGTAAAAATAATTTCTCCTTCGCTCTTGTAGCAGATACTGCTTCTCAGTCTCCAGCTACTCTACTCATCAATCACATTAGTATACCTTAGACTACTTCCTTATAACAATAAAACAATATGGAGAATCTTTGTTTCTTTCTTTGATATAATAACTTAAGAGTATTATCTGGACGCAGCTTAATATGATCTTAAGAAAATTAAAAAATATTACTGGGCAAATTGTAGGGAAAAACCTAAGGGTTATGCATAACTTACTGAAAAGTTTTTTTGTTTGTTTTTTTTAGGTTTTCAAGACATTATAGGCAAAGCGATGACAGTGTTCCTGAGTGGCTTGTATCTACTAATTAGCATGAGTTCAGCATTACTTCAAATTGCTGTTGGAAAAATAGCACCAGTTGCTATTCACAATACAAAAACTAATTGTAAAATGTCTTACTCAGACTGACCTCTTCCTTGATTTGTCCTAATGAATTAATTTTTAACATGTACACAGGAACTTTCCAATAAGAAGATGGAGAAGTATGAAACATGGTGGTTCATATTCCAAAACCAAACAGGTGATACTTATGTGTATATACATGCATGTGTGAGTATGTATGTGCAGATATACAGTTATATGCATTTATGTACCTATATACAAACATAAATAAACAGCAGGCAATTAAAAATAGAAATGGTTAATAGATTGTATTTCACTATAAAATCATAAAAATTCAAAATAAGACAATGTTATCACTATATCATCTAGGAAAATGGAATACAGAATTATATATACAAAATTATCTAGTTATATGCTCATTACAGTATGTGTGCATGTATCTCTTCTGTGTCTCTCTCTCTCTGTGTGTGTGTGTGTGTGTGTGTGTGTGTGTGTGTGTAGTGCTGTAAGAAACATACTAGCATGGGAACTACCAGGGATTATGGATATTATAAGAATTTTTATTTTCTTAATTTGTAAAATTTGTAGATTTCCCCAATCTATAAGGATCATATATCTTTCTTATGAAATTTTATTTTAAGTTCTGAAAAGGAGTAACAGATAGGTCTTTTGAAAGTGTCAGCATACACTATTCTAATTCTGAAACTAGTTGGAAAAAGTATTTTCTCAGGAAATTTGATAAGAATCATCTACCCATATAGAGGATATCCAATTTTGTGTCCATCTTGGGTTTCTTTAACTTATGTAGTTACCACATTCCTGCCAAAAGTTCAGGTATAAATATAAAAACTATTAAAGAAATAGTTGGGTATTATTCTCTGAATAGTTTCAGTATTTGCTAAAATCATTGAGATCTTTACATTTATTTGTTTATTTTTATTTTTGCTACTAGGGATTGAACCCAGGGGCATTTTACACTGAGTTACAGCCCCATCCATTTTTGTTCTTCATTTTTATATATTGTTTTATTCAACACAGGATCTCTCTAAGTTGCTTAGGGCCTTATTAAGTTGAAGCTGTGGTCATGAACTTGTGATCCTTCTGCCTCAGCCTCCAGACTCACTGGGATTACAGGCATGCACTAGTGTGCCCAGCTGAGATCTTTTTATTTAAAATACATAAATACACAAACACACACACACACATACACACCACCAGGACCATGTGTTATATACAACATACAGCATGTGGCAAGCAAATATATTTCAAACAATAAATCAGGCATATTCAAAACTGCTTCAATTTAAGATATAATAATGCAACTGCCAAATAAAATCATGTTCAACTTTTAATTCTATAATTTTCTTTCCCTAAAAACTTAAAATTTTGAAATATTTCTTCATTTATAATAACCCTTTCTACACTCTAATATGGCATTCTTTGTGAGAAGTAAAACTATAATATTAAAGGAAACAGAATCAATGGCTAACAGCAGTGACTGAAGTCATAACAACCTATATCTGAATTCTTAGTCCTAACTACTAATTCTATGGTTACCATAAAGTTATCTAACTACTAATTCTATGGTTACCATAAAGTTATTAAACTCCCCCAAATATCAGATTTCTCATATGTCAAATGGAAGCAATTATACTATACAATGGGAAGGTTTAGTCCTATCATGCATATATAACACTTAAATTGCACATACTCTACATTAAAGTAAGCAAAACTACAGTAACTAAAAGAAAACAGACAATGGCATTGATTTGAAAGTAAATGGAGGGAAGAAATTAAGGAATCTTTCGGGTTCTGAGTAATGAACAAATTTTTCTGTTTAACATAATTTTATCCAAAAAATCCAAAGGAAAAGAAATTTAGTTTGGAAATAATGCAAGATGCTGTAAATTACCCTGTCACTAAGTTAGGCAGATGGAACAAAGTTTAATATAAACTTTTGAGCTGGGGAATATATAGGAAAGCATGATCTTGCTGGGTCTCTGTTGAGAAACCCATATACTGTCTCAATGTCCTGTGACTAAACAAACACTTATCACTGCCCTAAGGAATTAGAACAAAAAAGCCATAGGAATAATACTAAACCTGGTCCATGACCAAGGAGTGATTATGGATCTCTAGGAAAAGAGCTTAACTTTCAATACCCTCAACTCTCAAGATTTGGTTCCTCTCTGAGAAGCCAACAAAAATGGTTGAGTCTCACAATTCCGTGAAGTAGTGATATTTTTAAAACAATGGTGATAGAATTTGAACTACACCAACCTAAATCCACACATTTATTTTTAAAAAGGAGCATAACACAGAAGTGGGTGCAGGTGGTGATAAATCACTGTGTTGGAACACTGAGGCAGATTCAATCACAACAATACAGTTTTGCGTTTTGCTCAGACTCAGTCTGTCTCAGACCTTCACATTTCATTAACACCAAGATGGGGTGGAGGGCTTCCCCATGCTGACCCTAGGTAATCACTGGTCTTGAGAACACAGGGCACTGTTAATTCTGTACACCTCATAGGGAAAAAATCACTAATAAATCAGGGTTCTCCATTAGAATCACACCTATGTTTATTTTGTATAGAAACAAAACATTTCTAGGGAATTCACGACTAGTTTGTCTTTCCCAATCCTTTTAACAAGGGAAAGGATAAGAAAGAATATCCTGCACACTTCTTAATCATGTGTTGTTGTCATCAAATGAAATACTGTTCTTTCTAGGGTGAGGAGTGGGTGGAGAAGAGGTGGTGGTTAGCTTATCTGGACACAGAATAGATGAGTCTTAGTAAAACAGAACTGAAATATTGCTGAAATGTCATACATATACTAAAGCCTGAGCTGGGAGTTTCTAGTTCCTTTCTTCCTTGTCTTCTTGTCGATTTTTATTTGATCATCTAGATATGAGAATATACCCCAAATGCTTCTCCTACATTCCTGGAGACAAAGTGTATGTTTTGGCTAGACTACTTGAAGCAACTTTTTTTTTTCTTGCCCTCAATATTTTTTGTCTAAATAACTTTGTTGGTTTAAAAGAAAACTTTTCCTTGTAGCATGACATAGAAACTACTCTGCAAAAACAAATATGCTGGGGCTGGGATTGTGGCTCAGCGATACAGCACTCACCTAGCAGAGGTGGGACCCAGGTTTGATTCTCAGCACCACATAAAAATAAAGGCATTGTGTTGTGTCCATCTACTCCTAAAAAACAAATATTTTAAAAAATATGCTTGTCGGGTGAATAAAATTATCTCAGTGGCTACTGGAAAACAAGGACTATCTTAAGCAAGGTAAACAAAGTACAATCTTTGTTCCAGAATCCAAGTTCTTCAAATTTTACACAGAAACCAAAATCCCAATTACCTTAGTCATAAAATATTCTTTAGCCTAAACTTCACACACACACACACACACACACACACACACACACACAAACAAGGAACAGTAATTAGATAATAATAAATATGAATACTTATGAATACTTGAATCACCAAAAGAGTGCCCAACACATATAGTCATACTTAAACATCTGTTGAATTAATAATTGAGAGAGTGAATGAGTAATATTTAAAAATGGCTGCTGATCTAACCAAGATAAGAGCAAAAAAAAGTGTTAGAAATGTACAAGTTAGAAGCCAGGCATGGTGGTGCACAACCGTAATACCAGTGACTCAGTGGTGCAGGAGGATCACAAGTTCAAAGTCAGCCTCAGCAAATTTGTAAGGCCCTAAGCAACTTAGTGAAACCATGTCTCAAAGTGAAAAGAAAGGCTGGAGATGTAGTTCACTGGTAAAGTTTTCCTACGTTCAACTCCCCAGTGTAAATAATGGAAGAAAGAAAAATAAAGAGAAAGAAACATATTAGAAAATTTCTTCAATTAGAGATAATAAAATTGTTTTTTTTTTTTCAAATGTCTGAATGCTTAAAGTGGTATGAAGATTCATTTTGCTGGATTATAAGGCAATGTAGGGAGAACCCATTCAGTACCTTGGATAGCTCCTAAAAGGCCCTTGCTCTAAAACCCCAAATCTACACATTTGTTTCTTCCAACTGGAATTAATCTTGTTAAAAGTTTCTGTCACTTTTATGCCTTTATCATTCTTCAGAAAAACAGGAAAGACTGTTTACTGCTTTACTCCTGCCCCAACACACAAAACACACAATTCTCAACTATCTTTCAAAATGGAAAACCTTCAGTCCTGATTGGGGAATATACCTGTCATTTCAGAGAGCTAATCCGGGGAAGCTTATCTCTTGTTATTTGACAGCACCTTCAAAGAAGGCTCTCTCTCCCCCAGATATAGAGCAAGAGATTTACCCACAGTATCTGATTAAGAAGTTATCTGAAAGTTGGAATAAAACACATTACAAAACCATTATTCAGTCTTATAGATTGAAATCAATAAATCTCTGTCTATAAAAGACTCTACTGATACATGATAACTCTCCGTAAGCACTTGCATAAATGACACACCCACATATGAGTTGTATGGGTTGTGTTATTTATAATCACTTTCATGATTATAAAGTAACAAGAACCTTAAAGAAATAAATATATTGTTTGATATGTCTCAAAAATATACATGGCTAAAAAGTAAAATACTGACAAACAGGAGATGCTCATCTTATTATTCTTTCTTTGCCTGCCTACTGAGTTCCCAAAACTCTATACATTTCTCTACTATACCTGTTACCTTAGGGTTAGAAATTTGCATAGTTTCATTCATATTAGATTGCAAATTCCTTTAGAGGAGGGAGCGTCTTAATTTTCTTTGTACCATTAATAATGACTAACAGTATCCTGGGCATAATAAGCACCCAATAACAGTTTATTGAATTAAACTGAATTGAAACAACTTACCTCCATTTACTAAACTTTTTTTTTTTCTCAGAGTAGTATGGATGGGGTTTATTCCAGTACATAAGCTGTTATTGTAGAGAAAAAGAAGGAAACATTGTTGCTCCTGACAGCAAACATAACAAAGAGATTTGGGGCATCTGGAATTATTTACCCCATGAAGAACCCTATGAGAGAAAGTAATACTAACCATGCATTTCTGATGAGAAATAACTGAGGATTCCACTTGTGCTTTCTTCTTTAGAGTTGCATTTTTAACTCTGAAAATAATGTATTATAAGGACCCAGCAAGAAAGAACAAATACAGTTGATCTCTTGGAGAAAATGTAAAGTCAAAAGAAAAGACTGGCTAGAAAGAAAAAACATAGGAGGATGAGAAAGGAAGGACAGGGAGAGGTACAATAAATTTTAAAAGAAGGTATAGGGCTGGAGATGTGGCTCAAGCAGTAGCACAGTTGCCTGGCATGTGCAGGGTGCTGGGTTCGATCCTCAGCACCACATAAAAATGAAAAAAAGATGTTGTGTCCACCGAAAGCTAAAAAATAAATATTTAAAAAATTTTCTCTCTCTCTCTCTCCCTCCCTCCCTCTCTCTCTCTCTCTCTCTCTCTCTCTCTCTCTCTCTCTCTCTCTCTCTCTCTCTCCTAAAAAAAAGTGTGGTTAAAAGGTGGTCCCAGAGAGCAATAAAAGTTTCATCTCAATGAATGGTGGAGAGGTCAGTAAAAGCAGCATCACCCCAAAAACTCACAAGTAGAAAAGAAGCTTGTAGTCTGCACATGGACTGTGTAACAAGGAACAGAGGAGTGATAAGCATGACTTTGTTTTTGGTTGTTTAAGAATACTTCTTCAGTAAACGCTGCAATGAGATGTTTTGGGAGAGCTCACTTAGATTGTATGCAACAGACTCTCAATTTAAATTACCCCAATAATTTCTAAAATTTCCTAAGAGAAATAGATGTTGTGAGCCTTCTCTGACCAAAACCAGATATGCTGTCAAATTTTACACTTATATAATTTTGTATTTTGCACATCATTATCCAATACTTTAAAACAGTTACTAACAGGTTGTCTCTCCCTCTGGAGATAACCCACATTCTCCCTTGAATGTGTATTCCTTGCTTTATCCCAAAAGATTCACACTCTCAAGATGGCCCCCATTCTCCCTTGAATGTGTATTGCATATCTTTTCTCCTAAAATAAAATAAAATAAAAATATCTATCTGTCTCTCTGGGAAAAAAAAAGTAGTTGTTAGGAATTTGAGGTACTCACTTTCAAAAATTAAGTGCCACTGAGTGGGGTTCCTCTTTAGATTCTGCAGGTTTTCTGTTTCACTGGAGATCAATTCCACAAATGTTTTCATTCCAGCATTTAGAACATCATCCTACAAGGTCTCCAGTCTGATTTAAAAATGAAAATTGTGCAGCATAGATCCAAATTTTCTGAAGAGACTATGCTAGTGAAGGCGCTTCATTTTCCCCTCCATCTGCAAACTCTAAGCTTCATTTCTCTTTCCTGCCTCAAGAACACCTAATCCTCACATTTTAAGAAACAGAACTTGAGAGCATTTGTTGCCAAGATCCTCATTATAATACCGCTAAAATATTCCCCTTTGAGTGCTGGTTGGTATTATTGTTAACACATGCTTTTCTAACTCAGATATGATTAGGTATAGGCTATTTACTGAATATTTAAATTTAATGTAGTCAGGTTTTCATACTATCTGGGAAAGGAAACCTGTAAGTTGGATGGTTGGGAGCTGAGAATAACATATATCAGTGGGACTTTATTTAAAGTCTCCTTGCCAAACTTTAGGTTTCGTTCTTGACTTGTCAACTCTGCTTTCTGCAGAACCAGAAATCTAGGCAAGGTTGACTTCAAAGTCCAGGTTTTAGATGGGGCTGTGGATGATAACAGCCTGGCCACAAACACCCAGCACATTCCACACTTCCCAATGGCTCAGAATAAAGCAAAGACTGAGATAGAGCTGTGAAAGTAGAATCTTCAAAGTTCAAATATTAGACCAGGGACCATAGAGAGGTTTCACTGCCCAGTAGAGGCTTAAAATACATAAACAAACAAAAAATAGCACAGTAATATCTTGCTAAACCCCCAAATGAACAATGATATTAAATTTTTACTAAACAATGAATTAAACCATTTTTCTAAAAGATCTAACTATAAACCCAGCTTTTATAATTCTACAATAAATGGTAGTAATGTGATGAGATAGAAAACACACTAGACCTAAAATTGGGACATTCTAGATTATTTTTCTATTTTGGTTTCTTCAGCTATGTACCATTAAACAAATCCCTAAACCCTCCTGGGCACTGGGCTTCTATTTTGTCATCTGAAAAATGAAGAACTTGGACTAGAAAATAATTGCATTTACTTCCAGGAATAAATAGGCATTCATTAAGTTTGAGCTCAAATCTGTCTTGTATTTGAATAGTTCTAAAAAGAGAAAACATTTTGTGTATTTAATACATGTGTTCTAGGTTTTAGAATTTACACTCTAGTTCCTCATAAGATCAATGTACTTTTGTTTTTCTTTCCAAATAGCAACAGATGATGGGGATGAGTACAAAGACCCAAAAAATGGAAAAGATCATATAACCAGTCCCAGTTCCATTTTCTTCCAAAATCTTGCAAAGCTACAAGAAGTGGAGGGTAAGAGCCAACCTTGGCGGTTGCTGGCTTAACAGATGCCAAGAAATTCTCTCACAACTCTTCTGAGCACACCATGTCAGCAGTGGGAAAAAGCATCCTTCAGCATCGTACATCAGAAAGCCCAAATCAGAATATGAAACCGGGTGCCAGGAACTGGATTTAAGTTGTCAGAAACACAAGGGCTCAGAACTCTGCCTTTCCTTTCCCACTGTACTCCATGATTCTACACTAGGGTTAAGACTAGAGCCAGACTGTTCTCAGTGTTGTGGCACTGCCCTGGCAGCCTTGCACTCCTAATGAGAAGCCACAAGATGCTAATGCAGCAGTCTAAAACATTTAGCTATATAAGAAGTTAAAAACAGCTCAAGCAAACCCCATGAGGATCCAAGCACTGAAAAAAGTGACATATTCCCTAATGATCAAATCTTAAGTTTGGCCCACTAGGACATACTATTTCTCTTAGAATAGAATACCTTAGTATTAGGCAATATTGCAAGTAATTGCAGTTGCAAGGAAAGTAAAATAAATATTGAGATTTGATCCTCAAGGAAGAATATCCTTGAGAAGAGGTGTCAAATATATGCTGTTTTCCTGTGCCTTTCACATGGCAATCAGTACTAATCAATAATAGTAGTTTGTTCAGTAATACCTTGGTCCCACAGCCTCACAATCTATCTTAACTGAAAGTCCCTGCCCATTGACCTGAACTGGAATGAGAGAGAGAACCTATTTCTTATCTTTTCTCCAAGAGAAAGGATCTAAGAATCATGCCACTGTGCTCATCCTTAGGGCTCTGTCACTAAATATCACTGGGCAAATTGCTTCACATCTCTGGACAACCTAATCTTTATCAATAAAACTTTCAGGTAAGGACTGGTTATCTCTGTGTCCCCTTTGTGTATTCAAGTCTTATACTCTTAAGCAACGAGTATATTTATGAATAATTGAGAAAAGCATGACTATCTCATACCTCAAAGAAATGAGGTTACTCGTTGAAGTCATAAAGCATCATCATCATTTTTTTCTTCCTGACAGAGCTGCAGATACTAATTATAAAATTCTCTGTCCAACAGTGCTTATTTAAGCCAAGAAATACATCATAGTACAACTCCTTCACAGATGAGGAATTAGATGTTCAGAGGGGTTAATTGATTTGCATAAAATCTTGTAGGTAAATTTGCATATCCAGATTGTGATTATTAACACCAAGTGTATTAAAGATAAGTTTTCATGAGATTTAGAAAGCAATTGTAAAACTGTTCTAAATCTACTGACAATTCAATACCTAGCCTTCCTCCACCACCGTTAGTCTTCATGCTTTCTTGAGTATCATAATTTCTCAATACTTGAGTATTTTCTTTTAAACGTCTTAGGGTCTCTTATCCATTAGGCACATTGATTTTATCCACCCATTTTCACTTGCATTTTCAAGTTTACTATTTTTTGAAAGGCTAAGGTGTTTATTCACAGGCAATGTATATCATTTGCTACATCAAAACTGCTAAATAAGACCTCATCTAACAAAAGCCCTGCAAAACCCAAAAGGCAACCAAGTGCTGCCATCTTTTATATTGCCTTTTACATGTATGTGGTTTTTGTATCTGCATCCATATTTATACTCTTAAGCAACGTACATCAGAAAGCCCAAATCAGAATATGGAACCGGGTGCCAGGAACTGGATTTAAGTTGTCAGAAACACAAGGGCTCAGAACTCTGCCTTTCCTTTCCCACTGTACTCCATGATTCTACACTAGGGTTAAGACTAGAGCCAGACTGTTCTCAGTGTTGTGGCACTGCCCTGGCAGCCTTGCACTCCTAATGAGAAGCCACAAGATGCTAATGCAGCAGCCTAAAACATTTAGCTACGTAAGAAATTAAAAACAGCTCTAATGTGCTCATGGTGGGGAGATAAGAAAAAATATAGAAATTGTGTATTCTGAGGTGTGGTTATTTATATAGTAAACATCTACAATGAAAAGTTTTTAAAATCTACACATATTTGTTATTATATTGAGGCAATGTGGTATGAGAGAAAGATCACATGGAAATAAGTAACTTCCTAAAAGTGACATTATTATTTCTCTGTAGATCTTGGCTGCCTTCTCCTGAGTCCAATATTCAAGTCCTTTATGGAGATTTGGTAATAAAGAAACCAGAGGCATTTCAGATTGTATATAAAATACAATGATCATAAATTCACAAGTGACCATATTCTTAACGGATTATAATCCAGAACATCATAACAATGGAAACAAAGGAAATAAGACATCTGACATTTAGAAAAAGTAAGTGTTAAGTGGAGAGTTAAACAGCAGGCTTAAATTCTATCCTCAACGCACACATTAACATTAGAAAACTGCACAACTTCTCACTTCCTTAGACTTCAGCTTCAAGTTCAACTTTCTAAAATCACATCCATATTTATTATTTTATGACTAATACTGCCATGGGCAGTCTCTAACACCCACCTCTATGTTCAGTACCACTCTAGATAGTTAGATAAATTTAAACTTGGCAGCATATAGCAGCCACTGGTCCATGCTTATACCCAGAGTGACAGAGTGACCCATGCCAACCTGGCTGGCAGAGCCCTCTGCCCTGGGACTAATTCAGAATATCTTATGGTGATAATAATAGCCTGCTTCTATAAGAGATAACAACACAAAATTTCTCTCCTCCACTTTCAGTCTTTACAAACTGAAGACCTTACAGTCTATAATTATGTCCAATGTAAAGGGCCACCATCCCAAAGCATGTGGGAAATGTCTATCACTTCATAGAGTAGAAATCTCAGAACCAAGAAAGGACCTTAGAGATGTTCACATTTTCTACCCCAATCCTTCCATGTTAAGATTAGAATCTGAGGTGGGGAGAAGTGGAAATGCCAGGATTAGATCAACATTTGTTTTTTTTGTTTTGTTTTGTTTTACTGGGGATTGAACTCAGGGACATTTAACCACTAAGCCACATCCCTAGTCCTTTTTATTTTTATTATTATTTTTTAAATTTTGAGACAGGGTCTCAATAAGTTGCTAAGACTGGCTTTGAGTTTGTAAGGCTCCTCAGGCGGAAGGAATTATAGGCATGGGCCATAACGCCCGGTTAAACCAACATTCTTGATTCCCAAGTCAGTGTGCTCATGGTGGGGAGATATGAAAACATATAGAAATTGTGTGCTATGATGTGTGGTTTTTTATATAATATTTTCTAAACATCTACAATGAACATTTTTAAAATCTGCACATATTTGTTGTTATATTGAGGCAATGTGGAATGAGAGAAAGATCATTTGCTCTAGAACTGAAATCATGTCTCCTCCACTTATTCATTCTTGGTCAAGTTAACCTCTTTGCATTTCATTTTCTTTCCTGTAAAATGGTATTAAAGACATCTTTGTTAAATCATCTTCGAAAGTTAAAGAGAGTTAACTAATTACTAGTACTATGTCTTCAGACATTCCTTAGCCGACCAAAAGGTATGTATCATTTAATGGTCAGAACAAATTATTACAAATTAAAAGACCTCTTTAGTGTGGCCTAACAACAAGATAGATTCCTAGTAGAAGGTCCTAAGATATGGTAGGTCTTGTAGACTCTTAGAGATATGCTCCCACAATGTTCCTGAAGGACATTCTTCTTTCTTGGAAAGACTCTTAGAACCATACTTCCTGGAAACATGGAGGGGGATTTGAGAAAACAATAGATTTGTTTCTATTTTTTGAAAAAAATAAAACTAATACAACAAAAGGTTATTCTGGTTTTTCTGAACTCAAAGTAGTATCAGATAGGCTTCAAACTTACCACTTCCCAGTAGTAATTAAGAAACAATTTCTGAGAACATTAATCAAAACATAGTTATTGAAACTGACATGGGTCCACAATTGTAAAAATTAATATCACTTGGGAAAGGTATAGGTCAATATAAGATCCAACTATTTTATAAATATATCTTGAAGTCTGCCTCTACAAGAATCTTTTTAAAATTTTAATACACTCTAATATCCTAAGCTTTTAGTCCACAAATGAGAGCAAGCTATATAACACATCTGCCGATGCATTTTCATTTACTGGTTATATCACTGTGTTGTTGATAAGAATTGTAAAGTACACTGGAAATAAACTCTCCATTTTATTGATGAGAAACTGGAAGCAGAGAGGTTATGTGGCTTTTTTTTCTGAAAGTAAAAAACAAATGGAAGCCAAGACTTGGTTAGAATACACACCATGAGGCTTCAGGCTCAGTGGTCTTCCCAGGAGCCACATAATCCCACTTTACCCTTTAGAAGAGGTAATTAGCAAGGCTCTGGATTAAAAGAAACTACTCTATCTTCATAAGTGCCTACTATTGTACCTTCACATTCTAAAACAATTCCTCATATCTGTCCATATTCTACCTTCCTTTTGCTAAATTAGAATAGCTGCTTGATATTTGGAGGTGAGGTATTGGAGATTAAGCCTAGGGATGTTCTACTACTGCACTACATTCCCAGGCCTTATTTTATTTTGAGACATAATTTAATTAAATTGTACAGGCTGGAGAAATAGCTTCTTAAATGACTTTTTTCTTTCAAGATTTTTTGAAATATCATTTAATTTTATCTGTCCCCAGAATCAGAAAATACTAACAAACAATGGTTTCCATTTAATTATACACTGTTCTTCACTCCTTTGTTACCACAGATATCTATAACTATATAAATGTCTTTCTCAATAAAGGGCTTTGATTTCCACATGTAGCATATTTAACCAAGATCCACAAAAAGAAAAATGTGTCATAACTTTATTTCATTCTAACAAGATGTCAACAGTTTCATCTTCCCACATGGATCACCTAGAAGGGTCTCCTAGGAACTAACCTAAGTTTAAAAAGGTACTCAAAAAAAATCAGCCTAGGGATATGGGTCCATGGAAGAAGAAAAATATTTTTGTTGTTGTGTCAAATCATTGATCTGAATTTCTTATTTCATATCAATAAGAAATTTAATCTTGGAATTGAATCACAATTGCAGCACAGGGAAGCTGTTTCTTCAGCTTCTCCGATATCATTATATACAGAACTATGAAATGGCATGCGGTACCATGTCTTGTTATCAAAATATAATAAGCTAAGTAATTGTATGTTCTATACTTCCCTTTACTCCAACAAATATGGAATATTGGCTCTTACACGAAGAATCTAAGCAACTCTCTCAGAGTGCATTTACTACAGATGCACTTACTTCTGATAAAGTACACAATGTAAAGTGGTCTTGGAAATTTCTGAGCAAGCTAATAATAATTAAATACTTAAAATACATGAAAGAAGCTTAAGGGAATTCTACTTGTTATTGTTGTTAAAAACACAGAGTCTTCATGCTCTCTCATTCTATAATTGTACACATAGTACATTTCCTGTCTTTAAACCCGTATCAATAAATTCTACACTCTGAGAGAGTTGCTTAGATTCCTCATGTAAAAGCCAATATTCCATATTTGTTAGAGTAAAGGGAATTACATTTAATAATAATAATTTTACAACGAATATTCACAGAACACTTATTAGCACTTAGGATTTTTTTTAATGATCCTTATAACCACCATATATAAGTAAGAAATTCAGTTTAAAGAGGCTAAAGAACTTGCTAACAGTTACTTCTACAAACTAGAATGTAGAAGACTCTAGCTGTCATTTCAGGTCCCCATGATTTCAGAACACATTTTCTAAAAAAAAAAAAAAAAAACTATGTTTTCCTACTATGTAACCTTTCATTAATGACTTTGATGAGAATGTTCCTGTGGTCAATCATCAAGAACAATCATAATTATCATGGAGATACTCAGAATTACAAGCTAAGGAGCCTACTGCAAGCAGATTGCTAAATAATCCAAATTTTATGGTAGTCAGTGTTCAAAAAGAGAACACATCTGTAATGAAAACTGGGGGAAAATTCTGCCAATCCCTTCATGGTGAGAACACCTAGATTCAAAAATCTTGAAGCAAACTATTATTCCTGGCAGTTTCCTACCCTAGATATATATTAAATGATGAGGCCTTTCAGCATCAGCTGAACCTTCAGAGGAATTTTTCAAAGAAGAATCACACATTGAATCTGCCTCAAAATAATGAATATAACTTCAGACTGAAAGATTATTTCCTATCAACCTGCCTAAATCTAAATTATAGTTTTAAAAAACATATGAGGAGATATGTCTAAAATAAAATGAAAGTCTTGGAGAAAAGATAACCTCTTCAACAAATGGTACTGGGAAAACTAGGAATCTATATGCAGCAAATAAACTAAATCACTATCTCTTACCATGCACAAAACTCAACTCAAAGTGGATCAAGGACCTATAAATTAGACCCAAAGACCCTGTGCCTAACAGAGGAAAAAGCAGGCCCAGCTCTTCATCATGTCAGATTAGGCCCTGACTTCCTTAACAAGACCCCTAAAATGCAAGAACTAAAATCAAGAATCAATAAATTGGAGGGATTCAAACTAAAAAGGTTGTTCTCTCAAAAGAAACAATCTGTGAGGTAAACAGAGAGCCTACATCCTGGGAGCAAATTTTCACCACACACATGTCAGATAGAGCACTAACCTCCAGGATATATAAAGAACTCAAAAAACTTAACACAAAAAGACAAACAACCCAATCAATAAATGGGCTAAGGAGCTGAACGGACACTTCTCAGAAGAAGATATACAATCAATCAACAAATATATGAAAAAATGTTCAACATCTCTAGTAATTAGAGAAATACAAATCAAAACTACTCCAAGATTTCATCTCACGCCAGTCAGAATGGCACTTATCAAGAATACAAACAACAGTAAGTGTTGGTGAGGATGTGGGGGAAAAAGCCACTCATATATTGCTGCTCGGACTACAAATTGGTGCAACCACTATGGAAAGCAGTGTGGAGATTTCTTAGAAAACTTGGAATGGAACCACCATTTGACCCAGCTGTCCCACTCCTCAGTCTATACCAAAAGGACTTAAACTCAACATACTACAATAATGCAGCCACATCAATGTTTGTAGCAGCTCAATTCACAATAGCTAAACTGTGGAACCAACTTAGATGCCCTTCAAAAATGTGGATGTATAACCAATGTGATTCTGCAATCTGTATTTGGGGTAAAAATGGGAGTTCATAACCCACTTGAATCTAATGCTTGAAATATGATATGTCAAGAGCTTTGTAATGTTTTGAACAACCAATAAAAAAAGGAAAAAAAATTAAAAAAGTAAATGAATGGGTAAAGAAACTGGTATATATAAACAATGGACTATTACTCAGCACTAAAAGATAATAAAATCATGGCATTGGCAGGTAAATGGATGGAGCTGGAGAATATCATGCTAAGCAAAGTAAGCTAATCCTAAAAAAAACAAAGGCCGAATGATTTCTTTGATTAGTGGATGCTGATCTGTAATGCGGGGAATGGGGGATGGGGAAAATGGAGGAACTGTGATTGGGCCAAGGTGAGGGAAGGTTGGAAGGGGGCATGGGGACAGGAAAGATGGTGGAATGAGATGGACATCATTACCCTAGGTACATTAGGTACATATATGACTTCACCTATGGTTCTACGTTACATCGGATACAATGAGAGAAATGAGAATTTGTGCTACAATTGTGTACAATGAATTAAAATGCATTCTGTTGTCATATTTACTTAATTAGAATAAATAAATAAATTTTAAAAATGAAAGTCTAAAAAAGAAAACATAAATTTATAAATTGCAGTTGGGCTTATATTTTATTTTCATCTTAAATAAGTTGTGCATGTTTGCTACTTATGGCCTGTTAGTTTTCATGCACCTATAAAAAACTTTGCTATATAAGAGACAGAAAAAAAATGTAAATATTTAACAAAAATATGAAATAAGATATACTCCACGTTTGTATAAATATGTCAAAACTGACTCTACTGTCATGTATAACTAAAACAATAAATAAAAAAAGAAAAAGAAAAAAATTTGGACTATCCACAACTTAATATAGCATTTATAATAGGATTAGGAAAAAAATGTAGATTGTACATAGGTTTTTAAAAGGAAACCTAAATTGGTTTAGCTTAAAATGCTAAAAAAGAGTTCTCATTTGGCAGTAGGTTTTTGTTTTTTACTTGATTTGTTCTTGGGGGTTTTTGTTTGTTGGTGTGTTTTTTCCTTTTTTTCTAACCTAGTTTTATAATGTGAAAATATGTTGTAAGAAACATGATTTGGTTAACTAGTAATTACCTCTATAAGCAAGATACAACAGCAATTAAGAACATGAAGTCTGAAGTTAACTACCTTCATTTAAAACCAGACATCAAGTTATTACCTGTGTAACTTTGCCTAAGTTTCATAAAACTCTGTCCCTCATTTTCTTCATATGAAAAATAATAGTGATATTCATTTCTACATAGTGCAGTGATTGTGAAGATTAAATGAGTGCATATGAGGAAATGTATATATATACACACATACACATATATATATACCCACATATTTATATACACATATTTATATATGTGTATATATAAAATAATAAAATTAATAATATCATAAAAACAGCAATTGCTAACATACACACACACATATGTGTATGTATATATATATATATATATATATATATATATATATATATATATATAGCATTAAGTCAGTATTCTTCAATAAAAAAATTAATCAGAATACTGATTAAACCAATGGCCTTGCTGTGAGAAAATATTAATTTATATTTTAATCAAAATGGCTGCCTTTGAAGCAAGAAGTGTATTTGTGTATGTCTGTGTATATATACGCATGTGAGATATATATATATATATATATATATATATATCTCCAGCGTATCTGCCAAACACGCACTGAGTCTAAACTGAGGACTATTCTCCATAAGTACAAACAATAAATTTATGGCAATTTTAATAATACAAGAATTTTAAAATAAACATAGTAAGCATTCTGTTTTAATTCTTCTTTACCCTTATATCTATGGAGGATCCTTTGTATGCTTCTCTAGGTTTGCTTTATTCATTACTGTGTTATGTAAAACAAAATGATCAGGTACTAGGTTAGCAGCTGATGAAAGGACAAAAGAAAGAATTCATATGATAATTTAGTTTTTATTTTTCTTGCTACAAAAATAAAAGCCTCCCTAAGACCAAGCCCTCCCTCATAAACCTGGTGCCTAACCCAAGCATACACATGGTAGAGCACCCATCTTTCCTTGTTTATGTCTCTCAAGCAAAAAGTATACTCTGAGGCGTAGGCCTTACATATTTTGTTTCCCTGCTATTATATCAACCCCAAAGCTCCAACCATCAAGAATATTCCTTGGCATACAGTAGGCTTTTTAAAGTTCATTTTTCCTGCATGAATGAAGCATTTTAATTTCTTACAGTATACAGAAATATAAGAAACTACAAACATATGTTTCATAGTGCTAAATTGTAAAGTGTTATTCTTTGTATCTGTAACATTAGCTCCATGTCTAGCTCTAAAAATTATTATAAATGGGAGGTAAATTGGCCTGATAAGGTCCCATAGTTTGTGGCCAAGTAGGAAATGACAACAGTAGGAAATGACATTTGCTATCTATATGGCCTGATACTCTTCCCCAAAATAGAATTCTGGAGGTCATTTCTTCATATATGTGATTAACTCCATGCAAATTCAATTTTATCTTGTTCTTAACTTAGATTAAAATAAAATAAAAATAACCCAAAATTGTCTTAACTGAGCATAAAAAGTAATTTTCAATTTAGTTCGAATAAATTTAAATCAAATGAGCTGATAGGGATCTGCAGACACAGTTGGAAAGTATAAAACACACCTCAAACATAACGCATAACTGCTGTTATCGATCTCTTTCAAATCCTGCTTTACTTTTGAGAAACAGTACCTTAACAAAGAGTCAGCAAGGACAATCTGTTCCCATACATTCCCCCATTAGTTCCCATGACACTAAAACAATGTTTGCCTTCTGAATTCTATCAGCTCCTCCTCCATCACAGGCCACCTTTCTACTCTATGCCTGGAGGTTGGGTACAGGGATGACCTTCACAGTTTCCTGTTCAGCTTTCTGTCCAACTTGAAAAGCTTCTGCTCAGAAAGCACATTGGTTCTTTGGGCAATGTTTCAACTGTTAATCCTTGGAGGACAACTCCCACACCCAAACCTGAAACCCTGCATAAATTTCTGAGCCACAATTCTTCATCTCCATTTTTCCAGTGTGTGCCTTGAATATACTACCATTTCTCTCAAGTTAAAAATGCTTAGCACCAAACTCACCAAACTCACACCAAACTCTTCTATCTTTTTAATTCAGATTTTATTTTTTTCATGAGACTCAAACAATCCATGATAAGTCTTCTTAACAGAATGCCATTTTGGGAGACTGAATGGATAGAGTCCCTGTTCTCTGTAAGGATTCAGCATTCAAAGGAAATAAAAATGAGCAAAAAAGTACAATGGAGGGAAAGAGTCCACAACATTTTTATGATTTACACAATATGGGGTTGGAGGGGCTTCCTTGTGGTGATGGCCCAATATCTTTGAACATTTCCTGACATTTTGGAATTCTCTCACAGCACGAGTCCAGTTTTTGAAGCCAGGAAATTCAAAGACTATCTTACATCTGGGACCAAACCAGACAGAATGAGCTTTCTGGCAGAAGCAGTTGGGAGGCATTTGCTTTCTCAGCTTCAGGAGGCCCATCCCTGGCACCACAGAAGCAAAAAAGCCATGTGAAGGGGGGTGGGGACATGGGCGGGTGTGGCTGTGTAGCCCCAACTCAGGGCTCTGGCACTTTCCCAAGATTCTGGGTGCTTATTAATAATTGTCACTATATTGAGTTTTTTCTTATTAAGCTAGCCTGTGTGCATTCTGTAATTTCCAACAGAAAGGTCTGTCCAATACAACACATTAAAGCATTGAAATTCTGCTAATTCTCAGAAGTGTCAAATTGAGCATGAAGAAAAAGTGGTTGGTTTCAAAAACAATTGCATTTATCTTCACCCTAGGCCACTTCTGCACACCATGCTATGCTTGCCAAGCTTCAGGGCCACACAAAATTCAGACTTCCATGAAATGGGAATACTGAAGCCCTTAGTTCAGATGAGTAAATATTTCACCATAATTTATTTCCCTAAGAGTATACACTCTTTCTTCTAAAAAAAAAATAATTTAGGATAGTTAATGTTCTGACAGTAAGTTATGAAAATCTGTTTCTTTACCCCTGAGGGTAAAATAAACCAAAAAACTGTAAAATTCAGTCTCCTAAATAAGCATCTCAAGGCCACCAATAATCAGTTTGCTTTGGTTATGAGTACAGAATAGTAGTTAGCAGCATGAGCTCTGGAATCAGAGTAGTTGAATTTGAGTCCCAGTTCTATCACTCAGTAATCTTGTCACCTTGAGCAATATAAATCACATGTCCACACATATTAGTTTCTTTATCTGTGAAACAATTACAGTATCTACTTCAAATGACTTTTCTAAATATTGTGTAAAAATAGATGGAAGGAACTTAGCACACTGACTATCACATATCTAATAAATGTTAGCCATGGTGACTATTAGTAGTGTTATTAGCAAATATGATACTGAAGATTCTATAGCAGACAAGTCCTTTCAGAATTCAAATATCTAAATCCTAAACTGGATGTCTATTTAGTAGAGTCATTTAATATTAAAGATCTCCATTATCCCAAATGTCTTCACTTGTTCTTTCAGGGAATTGCTACTGTACCTGGGGTAAGTTGCCTGACTGAGAAAACATGTAGTTCTTGATGGGCTGCTGTTTACTTTGTGCCTGAAAACAGCTTTTCTACACCAGTGCCCCTTTGAGGGTATTTTGGCCTCATATTAGAAGGACAGTGAGCTACTGCAATGGCATTCACAGAGGGCCTCCAAGTTTCCAAATATTCCCTTCAAGCCAGTATTTCTAGTTGGGGACCATTTCCAATGGCTGAGGGAAAACAAATATTTGTCTTGGGATAGCTGGGCTCCACACATTTTGAAAATGTTTTTTACCTAATACTTCCCTGGGAAAAATAACATCTCCAGCAATGTTAACTTAAGAAGTTAGTTGCTCATTTGGCAAAAAAAAAAAAAAAAAAGAAAGAAAGAAAGAAAAACCTGCTGCAGAAAAAGCATAATTTTGCAAAGGTATTTGAAAACATATGTTGATTTCATCACCACTGTAACTATGTGATTACAATGTGCTTTGATTTGACACCTAAAGTTTCTTTGGTTTGACATCATCATCCAAAAACAGTGTCTATTATTCTTGTTTGGGATTTTCATTCTTTTGAGAATTTGATCAATGTTCATTACTATGACCTCAAAATAAGAGGTTGACATATACAAGTCTCTATGTTTGAATAAAGAACAATTATGCATGATGAACAATTTAAAGTTCCACAAATAAATATCCAATTAACTATCTGTTTATCGACATTTTATTAATAAGAACTCTCTAGAAACTAGTATTTTGGTTTTTTGCCAGAAAAATAATCACAGAGTTCTTTTTTTTTTTTAAAGAGAGAGTGAGAGAAGGAGAGAGAGAGAGAGAGAGAGAGAGAGAGAGAGAGAGAGAATTTTAATATTTATTTTTTAGTTATCGGTGGACACAACATCGTTGTTTGTATGTGGTACTGAGGATCGAACCCGGGTGAGCGCATGCCAGGTGAGCGCAGTACTGCTTGAGCCACATCCCCAGCCCAACAGAGTTCTTAATAATGACCTTGACTCTGTAAACCCTTTGAAACCCATCTATGAATACAATAGAGCCTTGCTACACAATGCACGATCTTGGACCAGCAACATCAGTATCCCATGGGAACCTGTTAGACATGTCAGTCCCTGGGCCCCAACCTAGACTTCTGAATCAGAATATGTATTTTAACAAGATTCACAGTTGATCCATATGCACATTAAATTTTGTGAGGCACTGATTTAACTTCCCAGACAGTTAAGAACCTCTGATCTCCAAGATCTTTCCAATACCTGAATCACAGATAAAGTTGAATTCCAACGTTGTCTTCTAGAAGCCTCCATTGGAATGAACATGAATAAATATAGAGTAAGGCTGATTATTTTTTCATTTATTATTTCAGCAAATATTTATGCAGTATCTATCATGTGCCAAGCATTACTGTAGTCAGTGGAACAAAGCCTCTCTTATCATTCTGATAGGAGAATACAGACAACAAAGACACGGGTATATATGTCATCTGTCAGGTGACAGTTAGTGAGATGAGGTAAAATAGAGCAGGATGAATATGACAGGGAATGCTACAGGGTGCTGGTTTTAAAACACTGTGGGCCAGTGGAACTTTCTAGATAAGATGGCATTGGAGTAGACCTGAAGGAAGTAAGGAAATGAGACCTGCACCAGAGAGAAGATGGGATCCTTCCACCAGAGAGAAGGTAGGATGAGGTAAGGACCCTGAAGCAGGATGTTAGGTACATCTGAAGACCAAGGAGGAAGCCACTATCCTGTAATAGTAAAGCATAAGGAAGAAGGCTGGAAGATGAGAGGAGTGAGAAGGTAAGAGGGTGGTCATGTAAGTTCTAATTATCAGTGAACACATGCACCAATTGCAATAAAAGAATCAGGAGAGAGACATGATGCACCAAGGACAGGTGGATTCAGTGGAGAAGAAGACTGCCCCACCCCTCCATTTAGCCATGGAACATATCTCCCAGAGAAGCGGGGTGGGGTTCTGAGACTGCTTAAAATACAACTTACTCCCATCAGAAAACAATTTGTCCTCTACTTTTGGGGGGATTTATGTGCATGGATATAGTTGCTAAGTACTACTGGCAAAAACCAGATTCACTTTCAGAGGGTCTGGCACATACTTGGCAGGAAATATACTAAACTGGAATTAAATAATAATCCTATGACTGGCTATAATTCAGAGTTGTATCTTGGCTACCTATTTAGGCTTATGTTCATAATTATTCTAGACCACATTTTGACAGTATTCTAGCCATCTTGTCTGGACATCTGTTTGGGGAACTCTTCTGCCTTCGGCCAACATGTGCTCTCATCTCAGACAGCAGGCCAGATGACCAGTACCATCTCCTTAATATTGTACATGAGCATGTTGTGTTTTGGAGTCTATGCCAAGTTCTCACTGGGAAACACAGAGTTTGGCAACAAGGGAAGTGCTCTTCTTATTACCACATGTAAGCCACATGAAAGGAATTATGACTATACTGCTTAAGAAGTCACTCCACCAATAACTGTAAAGAGCAGTCCAGCCTACAAATAATAGCAATCAGTTTGTACAACCTCTGTACATGGGATAATCTAATCCATGCTAATCTCTCTCCATTATGGCAATGGAGATGCTGCAATCATTCCTTACACAGAAAGGCTTCAATCAAATTAATATCCCATGTCAGCTCTATCTTAAAATATTTCCTCCTCTTCTTCCAGAATGAAGGGTGAATAAATCTGTCTGGACTGAATGAGCCTCCCAAGGATTCTCTATCTAATCCAGCCAAGAAGGAATTTGTAAGTCAAAAAAAAAAAAAAAAAGCTAAACAAAAATAAGGATAACAAATGGAGACCATTATTCACAGACAAAAATAGTCCACTTTAAGAAAATTAATTTATAAAAAGAAAAATTAAGGGATTATGATTCACAGAAAGTTTCCTTTTCCCACTCAGTTGTCTTTGGAATACTGGCACCAGATTGGCTCAAGGCAAGTCTTTTGCAGATGAGAAAATGGTACCTAAATGAAGTAAAAAGACCCTGCTTGAAGATGTATACCTCTTTGTGGCATAGTAAGCACCAGAATCCAGGCCTATCATCTCCCATGCAGTCCAACCCTCACACAGGACTAGCTACAGGATTACTGTGTATAGAGACTTCTCTGATTGGCTTCAATATGTTTTCACAGAACATTAACTACTTGAAGGGGAGGAAGGAACTGAGAAACTCAGAGTTAAAATGGCAGGAATCATTGTTCATTGAAAAATCAATCAGAAATTAAGACAAAGCACCTCTGAAATTCTAATGCAAATCAAAGAAAAATTGAATTTGATTTTTTAAAATTTAATTTTCACAATTCTCAGGACTATGTTTATTGTACCGCAGAAGGCACCCTTACAATATCAACAATAATTCCAAGGAATCACCCCATCCATCTATTCTATCCTTAACATATCTTAATGCTACAGGTGATTTGGAATACAGAGAACAGAAAATATGACAATTAAAAAATCTGACATTGTAAGACCTTGAACCTTTTAGAAAGACAATCAGCCAAAATGGGACTTCACACCTTGGACTGGAATAATATAAAGCAAAGAAGGAGTGCCAAGAGAAAGTACAAGTCAGCTAACCCAATTTGCTTTAGTCCAAATGTTAACATTTGCAAACTTGGGTTTAAAGAGTTTTGTCAGTCAATAAATCATTTCTGAAAACGTGGCATAACATAAAACCCATGTACAGCACATCCATAACATGGTAACTATTTAAAATTTCCCTCAATGGATACCACTAGATCCTCTGCTTGTAATTACTCATCATCAGAAAACCAATTTCACTATATGACTGTGCTTTCCCAGGACAGAGCAATGACCCTAGGTTACCTGAGAGCCCCAGGTGTCTGCTTATGTCTGTATCACTCTGACACTGAAATATTTTCTTGGATTCTGGTTGTTCACATTTGTAATCTTCTCCAAAGAAGAGTGTTTTACTAGCAAGAACATTTTCTTCTCTAATGACCATAGTTAACACATGCCATTTTTAGTGACCTGCTTGGTAGAATCTTACATAATTTGAAAGACCCATTCACAGACAGAGCCCTTTCATTTTATAGACAAGAAAACTGAGATGTTTAATGACTGGCCCCAAAGCTATTATAGCCTATTTCTGCAAATCTAGGCCAGGAACTCAGGTCTCCTGGCTCCTTATCAGCTGCTGTTTCCACTGTGTCAAACCACCTCCTCCATGAGTCATTTCCCACTATAGGACAGAATCTTACTTTATCCTCCAAATTCAATTCAAACGGCCTACATTTTAACTCACCCATAATTACTAAATTGGACCAGAAGTTTAAAAGCAAGTGCTTTTTCTATTACAGTGGAAATTTTGGCTCAATAACTATAAATGTCTTACTCACAGCATTGTACAAAATGCCAGTCTTCCCAGAATTTTTTTTTTTTTTAATATCTTCTGGGCTGTCTCCAAACAAGCATTTCCAATGCTGTGTGACATGGGGAAGGCCTGAAATCTGTAGCAGGAGACTGCTTCACCAACCCAAGACTCTTTTCCCAAGCTCATGCATTATTGGTGATTTTCAGGTAATTCTAGCACTCAATAATACCCAATGCTTCTTGAGTGAGTCCCCCAAACCATACTTGCTACTAGGTCCTTTGCACACAGAGCACCTCATTTTTCCTTCATCCCACCCTTGAGAGGTGGTTACAATGCGCCTCATCCGCAAATGAGCAAACTCATTTCCAGAGGTACTTAAAGTCTGCCAAGATCAAACAGACAGTAAATAGAAAAATCAACACTCAAGTCCTCAATCAGAATAAAATATCCCTAAACAGTATCAGCAAGAAAGGGTTGCTGATACTGTTTAGGGATATTTCAACAGAGCATGCATTTTTCAGGCCCTGTCCTTTCTGGTATATAAAGTAAAGGAAATAAGTGTAAGATATTAACAATTGTAAAAAGAATATTCCTTCAATTACGTCTGTCTTCTAAATCAACTTCCCTAGCTCTGTAATCCTGCGTTTCCTCAACAAGGCCCTTTCAAAGCACAGCAGTTTGACTTCTTCTGCATATTCTCTGTTTTTAGGGTAGTGAAGCTAGGTCTTTTTCACACTGGCCACCCAAAAAAGGAATAGTTTCTCCAAATGCAAAATGAGCTTTGTAATTGCAGTGCTTTGGGCTGTTGGGAGGATTAAATGAACTAATAGATGCAAAGCTCTTGAACAGTGGCACATGATAAATTCTCTGAAAATATTTATCATTATCATATTCATCCTTACAAATCTAAAAAGCCAGGCAACATTGTATTTGCATACCTGGGGCTAATCATTCATCTCACAAGCCCTTATTAAGCATTGGCTAGTTGTTCAGTTTTACAACAGGAACTAAGGCAAAATAAAGGGAAAAAATAGATCACTTCCAGTCCTACAGGGTCTGGACATCCAATTGGGGAAAGAACACAAATGCAGATGACAGCAAGAACCGAACATTACATTACAATGCAAGGTATATATAATGTGTGAGGTGGTGACCAAAGAGAGGCTGGCTGACTTCACAGTTCCAGCAAGATTGCCTTGGCTTGCCACAGCAGGTTCAGGGGGTGGCCCTACACAAGGGGAACTGAAAAGACTCAGCAGTGGCACTGGACAATACAAGAAGAAGGAAAAATAACATTGGCCTCAAAGGGATACTGAGATAATGAATAAAGGCTTAGGAAAGCCTTTGGATGTGCTGAGTAAACTGCAAAACTGTTCTAGTTTGAGGTATGTGTGCTAGTCTGCTTTCCCTTACTGTGACCAAAATATCTGATAAAAACAACTTAGAGGTGGAAAAGTTTATCTGGGACTCCTGGTTTCAGAAGTTCAGTCTCTGGTCAGTTGAAACCACTTTTGACCTGAGGTGAGGCAGATTATCATGGCATAAGAGTATTGAAGAGGGAAGCTCATGGCAGCCAGGAAACAGAGAGTACAAAGAGTCAGGGACAAAATATAATCCTCAAGGACACACTACGAGTGACCTACTTCCTCCAGCCTGCCTACAGTTGCCATCTGGTAATCCATTCAAATTATAATCCGTCCAATGGATAATCCATTGACGAGGTTAGGCTCTCGTGATTTAATCATTTCATCTCTGAATATTCCTGCATTTCTTATCACATGACCTTACTGGGGACATCTCACATCCCAACTGTGACATTATAATTCTCAACGTGGTTGCCTCTGATACAGTCTTAAACAACCTTGCATGCCCAACTCACTGTGGCACTGAGAACTGCATGATTTTCTCTCTTGGACTATTGTTATGGGGAGCCACAGAGCTAAGATATTTGGGGACACAGGATCTTGTACTGGCTCATCTCCCACCATAGAGGAACATCAGCCTGAGATCCAGGCGGCCTGGGCTGGGGGTTCTGCTCTGTCACTGCCCAACTCTGTGACCTTGGGGCCTCTGAGCCTCAGGACTTCCTCATCTGTAAATTGAGGCTAATAATAGTTCTCTTCCCAACAGGCTTTTTGGGAAGACTAAATGAATTAATAGATGAAAAGTTCTTGGCAGAGTACCTGGCACCTTGTAAGTATTATGTAAGTGTTGACATCATTTTAATGAGCTCTGTTAGAGGTATGCTGCTCTCTGCCTTGCTCTAACTCTTGATTACTTCTCTGAGACCAGACATCCAGTAGTCAAACCGTTAGCACTGCATTTGCTTGGCAGGACTCTCGGGATGCCAGACATGGTCTCTCAGAAATGAAAGGAAACAAGAGTGGGGAGTGGGGCCTGAAACTTTGAAGAGAGTCCTGGAAAGAACAAGGGTGTGAGGGAGGCAGCTACTCTATTCTTCACATGTTCCAATGCTCACTCAAGAGGGAGTTAGTGTTTCTCCCATCCTTTCCAGCACAGAGGCCCAGGCATATCAATGCAAGTACAGTACCCCCGGTGCCCTCCACAACAGCACAGAAACACACAAGAGCCTTCTCAGATGTAACACAAGGTCCAAGCTGGGAGTAAGAAGATGGGAGAACAGGTTTTTCAATTTATCTATTTTTCAGTTTGCATGGAATAGCCTAGTGATTCTCAAACTTTCATGAGTTAGAACCCTCTGAGGGCTTTGGCCAGCCCCACAAGCTCCACATCATCCTGTCACAAGAAGATGCAACTTAAGAACCTGAGCTTCTACTCCACTTTACAGGCAGTGCTGAGGAATAGCTAAAAAGATTGAGACTGAGTGGCCATCTACTGAGTGGACATCTGTGATCACCCTTCTGTGCCAGACATTCTACTATTATACTCAGCCCTCCACATCCATGGGTTTGGCATCTGCAGATTGAACCAACTGCAGAGCAGAAGTACTGGGGAAAAAAACTATGCCTATACCAAGCATGTACAAACTGATTTCTTCTCATTGTTCCCAAAACAATGCAGTAGAACTACTATTTACACATTTTATAAGCAATCCAGAGATCATTTAAAGTATACAGAAGGAAGAGTATATGCAAATATTACTCCTTTTATATAAGGGAGTTGAGCTCCCATAGATTATATTATCTGTGGGTGGTCCTGGAACCAATCCCTCTGAGATACTGAGAAACAATCATATTTCATTTAGTGCTACTATAACCTTGCATCAGACACATTTTAAAACATGGAAGCTAAACTTTGGCAAACTGTAGAGAAAAATCTTCATATTCCAATAATTGCTCTCTGATAAGCTTTAGATTTGATCTCAGGTATATTTGATCCCCACTATATTCTCTACTCATTAATTCAACAAATACTAAGGAAAAGCCAGTTCTGTAGTAAATTTTATAGGCATGAGATGCAGTATGGAAAAGATAATGTCGCTGCTTTCAGTGAGTTTACATTCTAGAAAGGAAGATAGAAAATAAGCCAGTAAACATATAATATGATCTCAGATATATGAGAATCATAAAAAAATAAATCAAGGTCAGGAAACTGATAAAAGGGTGAAGGGATAATTATAAGTTGATTATAAATGAAGTGAGGTAATCAGGCAAAGATTTGGGGAAGAAGAAGTATCTTTGCGAGTGCAAACACTGAAGTATGTCCAAGAAAAAAGTAAGTTTGGCAATACGCTCAGGGTGAAGCAAACCAAGGGGACAGTGACAAGGGGATGAGGTTAAGAGGTTGACTTAGGCCAGATCTTGTTTCATCCAGGTAAGCTGTGAGAGGCTTTTGCATTGTATGTGATGGCCAAAGAATGCCACTGAAGAGGTTTACAATGGTGATTATATTTTCAAAAGAATTTATATTTTTAAAAGGTCACTTTAGCTGCTGCATGGAGAACTGAACAGAGGAACAAAGGTCATTGAAGTAAGCTTGTTAGAAAGAAAATTTAGTAGTTTGGATAAAAGGTTGCACAAGGTTTATTATGGGTTCAAAACACTTTTTGTAGGCTTTCTTCTTGGTATAGAATCATGGTGGGCCTTGAGGAATTCATTTGGAAGGGATTCCTTTAAAATCCACTTTGAAGACTGCTGAAACCAAGATTAATGAGACACATTCATTCTGTTCACTTGGAGTAAAGAGCCACGACTTAAATGCAACATTATCACCCACATGACAGTGTTGTCCAGCCTAAGCTCTAGCAATAGGGCAACAGTAAGCAGCGAGCCACACGGAAATGTCACGCTTCTGAGAAGGTGAAAAGATCTACTTTCTCTTTCCCATCCATATGCAAGTGCCAGAGCAATGTTATCTTGCTGTAAAAAGAAATTTTCATAGTTCTCCCACCTTTTTGCACTATAGCAGCCTCCTCCACCAGCAACTGAGCTGGAACCAGGACATTCACAGATGGGTATATCAATCAATCAGCCTGCTCCTTCTCTTGGGCAAAACTCTTTGAAGTCTACTCAAGTACATTGACACTATATTTTGCATGGGAGAAAATGACATTTTAGAGAGATTAAAAATAGTGATTGAACAGTGTCATCATACCAACAACTTTTTGTGCTAAAGGCAAGGCACCTTGGTTGGCACATTTGTAACAGACAACAATGTGATCCCAGCATCTCGGTCTGAAATGTTTCACATTATTTTCCTTTGTCATTACAACAACCAATCACCAACAGAGGCTTTTATATCTACCTGGTTTTGCTGACAAGGAAACAAAAATCTCTGTGATCACCGAAGAAGTTAGAATCAAATCCAGTACCAAATCCCAGGTCTTCCCATCTGCATGTCAGGGCTCACTTGCCCAGACCAACCTATTCTACAACCTGACCCCTAACTTCCCAGAAGTCAGAGAAGCCCAAGGAAATTCTGTTCTTTTTGGGAAAAAAAATTGCTAGAAGAGAATAGATACTATTAGAAAATACAAGGATATTTATGAAAGACTGAAAGGAAATAGGCCTGAATTTCCTCCTCAAGCCCATGTAAACCTGTCTCCAGTGTATGTCCCATCAGTAAGTCCACTTTCAGTTAAGACCCAAACTGTCTACACTGTCCTTATTAGGAGAATAGAGGTGTGACTTTCCATAAGAGATGCAGGATGAGCACAAACACACAACACAAGCAAACAAGTGTACACAGAGAAAAATGAGGAAAAACAAATAAATCTTTAGAGAAACTTTTTGGATAAGGTAATATATATATATATATATATATATATATATATATATATATATATATATATTTTTTTTTTTGAAAGGAGGAACAGGAGTTGGAATATAGTTTTTCCCAATAGTAAAGTGAAAAAAAATACAAGTAAGTGAATGAATGACTTGGAAATTATGTGCTATGTGATGAATAACTGCCAAGGAATAAGTATGTTGGACAGGACTGAGATGTGTCTCACCCAAAGTAAACATCTCTAAAAAAGCACAGTAACTACTGCAACACACACTAGCACCTGAATCAACACAATGTTCACACCTAGTTTCGTACTGTACTTGCATTTTTCTGTCCAGTGTGATGAGAGAGGACTGTTTGTGAAAGAAGTTCAAATACAGTAGAAAATCTAAGCAAGAAAACTCCAAGGGGATGTCCTCTGGCAGTGAGACAAGCATTCAGAAGCTGTAGCGAGGAACCCTTCCTCTAAGAGCACTGAGAGTTTCTGAAGCCAGGTCTTCCTATGTTTTTATAATAATTATTACCTGTTTTTCTATAATATAGTACATTTTTGACATACAAATAAATGAATTGATGTACATATTTCATTCAGCTAAAAGGTAATCATTATCGTGATCTCTGGAAAACTAGAAACCTGTTTCTTATCCTTCTAGAAACTTATTCCACATGCAGTTAAGTCTTAAGTGATGTAGATGCACATTTTTAAATGACAAACTTTTAGTGAGGGAGATCAGTGGTAGCCAGGCATTAGAGGTTAGGGGAGGAGGTGACCATAATGGGGCAGCATGATGACATTCCCCAGATATAGAGTTCGTATCTTGATTATAGTGGTGGTTACATGAATCGTTACATGTGATAAAATATCACTGAAACATACACCAAAAATAAAAAAAAATAAAGGAACTAGAGAAATCTGAATAAAGTCTCTAATTTCGTTAATCATAGTGATTTACTAATGTCAACTTCCTGTTTTTTGATAACTGTACTATGGTTGTTATATGTTTCCAGTGAGGAATGCTGGTTGAAGCCTACATGGGAATATTGTAACATTATTGCAACCCAAATGTGAATGTGAAATTATTCACAAATTAAAAAAAAAAAAAGAAGAAGTTTACGAAACACATAGTTCCATCCAGAAAGAACGAAGAACCTCTATCCAGAAAAACCCCTTCCTCAGCCTATTTGAATGCCAGGACCATAAATTTGCAGAAACTTGACTTTTTTTTTTTTTCTATTTTTTTTTTTATTAAATATTTTTTTTATTTGTTGTTCAAAACATTACAAAGCTCATGGCATATCATCTTCCATACATTTGGTTCAAGTGGGTTATCAGCTCCCATTTTTACCCCAAATACAAGTTGCAGAATCACATCGGTTACACATCCACATTTTTACATAATACCATATTAATGACTGTTGTATTCTGCTACCTTTCCTATAAATGGGCCAAGGACCTGAACAGACATTTCTCAGAGGAGGACATACAGTCAATCAATAAGTATATGAAAAAATGCTCACCATCTCTAGCAGTCAGAGAAATGCAAATCAAAACCACCCTAAGATACCATCTCACTCCAGTAAGATTGGCAGCCATTATGAAGTCAAGTAACAATAAGTGCTGGCGAGGATGTGGGGAAAAGGGTACACTTGTACATTGCTGGTGGGACTGCAAAATGGTGCGGCCAATATGGAAAGCAGTATGGAGATACCTAGGAAAGCTGGGAATGGAACCACCATTTGACCCAGCTATTGCCCTTCTCGGTCTATTCCCTGAGGACCTCAAAAGAGCATACTATAGGGATACTGCCACTTCAATGATCATAGCAGCACAATTCACAATAGCTAGACTTTGGAATCAACCTAGATGCCCTTCAATAGATGAATGAAACTTGACTTTTAACAGGAAAAGTAACAAAACAGGCAGACTATTTGTATTCTGCTCAAAATCCTTCTGAATTCATGATGTTAGTAGACTTTGAACCATAGCTAACTTCATATCAATATTTGTTTTAGCTAATAAATCTTTTTTTTTTTTTGGTATGTGTCTTTCTAACTCAAAGCAGAGAGGCATCCTGTCAAAGAGGCAGCAGAACATCCCCTGCAGTGCTGAGAACTTAAGGTCCATAAACCCCATCCTCCCCCCAAGCCTCCAGGCCTGTTCTGTATTCACAAGATGACTCCACATTTTCTATTCTATTTTTATCCTTAAGACTCTAGAACAGTCTGCCTTCCTCTCATTTTCAGTTACCAATGCCTCTTTCCTGGGGATCTTCTTTCCAGTATATCTGATTATGTCCAAATGAGACTAACTCCGGGTTTTACTGCCCCTGGACATAAACAGAACAGAGCATTTTTCCTGAGGGATAGTTGCTTTCATTAAGAAGTTTATGATCCCAAGTACTTTAATTTTTTTCAGTAAAATTGCCCTAAATATTCTCATTTCCCTAGTTATACCAAAAATGTTGATATTTCTAAACTTTTATGTTAGTTGTAATCCTCACTCTCAACCTTCTCAGTCATAGAAGGACCCTACTATAACTTAGTTCACCATTAGTGTTTTTAGTAATTTACAAATGAGGAAACTCTCACTTCTGTGCGCCCCTCCTTTGAGGAACATTCATCCTCAAGTTGGAGACTCCTTCCCCTCATCCCTTAAATATGCACTTTTGGTATATTTTCTGCCTCTGTTTTCCACTCCTTTCCCTCCTATTCTTGATTCTTGTCTCTTAAGCTATCTTTTTTTTTTTTTATCCCAATAAAATCCTATCTCAGTGTGTGCAGCTATGGTGACAGTTATTCACAATCAAGGAAAGTGGAAAATCTATGACAGAGGCTTGGAACACATGCCCTCTTGAAAACTGTACTTCTAGCCCAACTTTGGACTACACAGATTATTTGGCTTCTTGGTTTACAGAACATGTTATGAACTTTAATGACAGCTTTCTGACAGAGAGAGGTCTCTTTTCAAGATAAAAAGGGACAAACATACTAAAAGACACCTTCAAAATAAATAACTAGCAATTAAAAACCCATGTAAATTATTAAAGTATTCAAAGTTAAAATTAAATAAAGTCTGGGATTTGTTTAAAACATTTAAACCAAAAATATTATGATTGGGTTAGTAGATGACACAGACTGGTAGTATCGAGGAACTGTGAAAGCAAAGTGAAAAGTGCATGTTTCCTCTAGTTTTTTGCTTATTTGAAATTTTTATAATATTAAATTTTAAAATCTCATGCATCTGCCCTCTCCCAGTCCAAGGTGAGATAGCTAGGGTTAGGCATGGAACCAGCAGTTATTTAAGGTGGCTGATATCCAGAGAATGAGGACCAGGGTATACAAATAAATGTGGATTCCAGGACATACCCACACCAGTGTCTTTCACTTCACTGAGATATTAATTGGGCTCACAAAGGTAGACAATTTGGGATGGGGAGTAATACTGGGAGTAATACTGGGGAGTAATTTGGGGATTGAAATCAGGGGCACTTGAACACTAAGCCACATCCCCATCCCTATTTTGTATTTTATTTAGAGACAGGTTCTCACTGAGTTTTGTAGTGCCTCACTTTTGCTGAAGCTGGCTTTGAACTCTTGTGTCCATATATAACCAAAAAATATGTTTAAAAAAATCAGATCCAACATATACTAACTCTTAAACCTCCTGCCTCAGCCTCCCAGGCTTCTGGGATTACAGGTGTGTGCCACAGTGTCAGGCATAAAGGTAGACAATTTTTCTGACAAACACAAATTTGCTGTCATTTAGAAACCATTAGGAATATTAAGGCTTTCTACAAGAATAAGTAACTGCCCTGTTGGTTTCCCAAAATGTAAAATCTTGAAGAATGAAACTGACCCTAAAGGAATTCCTCTAGAAAGCATAACATGAGAATCCACAGTTACTATATGTTGGATCTGATTTTTTAAAAAATATTTTTGGTTGTACTTGGACATAATACCATTATTTAATTCATTTATTTTTATGTGGTGCCAGGGATCGAACCCAGTGCCTCGCGCATGTTAGGCAAGTGCTCTACCCCTAAGCTACAACCTTGGCCCTGGATCTGATTTTTTTTTTTTGAAGTGCAAACTGATCCTTGAGAATTGAGCACCAGCAAAGGGTTATTTGATTTTCTTGGCCATCTGAATAGCATTCTACAAGTCATGACTGCAGTGGACTCATGTGTCAGTGGTCTTCACAAATGATGCTCCAACCACCTTCTAGAGAACTTAGTAACAATCTAATCCAGCTGACCATCACAACGATAAGGGGGGAAGTTTTCTACTATTCTGAGGAGCACAATCAATAAAATTTTTCTAAACTACTGGATGAACTTCAGGTCTGCCTCACTCTGAACAACACATTGTTTCTTTTAAAACTGTAAGTAAGCTGAATTACTATCTTCTGTATAGACAAAAGTCAGCTGCCTAACATGACTATTAAAGCAAACTGTTTTGCAGAGTATATAATTTGAAGTGCAGATATTCCTGCCATTTTGTTGAAGTGTAAGCATTAGATGAAATAAAAAAGAAATTCTTTCTCTCTCTCTTTTCTCTCTACTGCTAGAAGTCTCTGATGTAATGGGATATTTGTTCTGATGGAAAAGTACTAGAGGCATCTTCCTAGAGTTGTCCCATATACATCTAAAATGTGATAGGTAAGAGTGGATCTCTGTTTAGTCATAGTGGTTGTTGTGTTATTGTTGTTGTATAATAATTGAGGGACTCAGTGTCAGACAGACACAGAAATTTCTTAAAATACAATAATTAGTATTTCAATGTGTGCCATTTACTTCTGAACATTACTTGAAGCATTCTTGAATTATAGGTAGTCTCATATATTGTCGCTTGCCATGATGAAATTGCATAAACATGAATACTTGTAATATATTTCAAGTAGGGGAAAGTTCAATTTTTCCAGTTAAAACAAGAATATAAGTGAACATAGATGCAACACCAGGGTATTAAACTATAAAACAAAGAAAGAAAATCTGAATTGTCCATGATTAACAAGAGCATAGGAGTCTCGTTTACTCAGTGACTCCTTGATGACTAAATGTTCTGCCACACATTTAAACCAGTTAATTAACAAGTAAAATATCTGTATTATTATAGTAAAAGAACTCAACTGGCCTTGATCTGTAGCATTCTTATTTGGCTCTTCCTAACACAAAATTGGCTGACAATGGGGCCCCCTGAGAATTTCTTTTTATTTTCTTCATTTTAAGAGGAAATGCAACTTCTTGCAACCCTTGAAAGAAGAATGTTCTTTCTCCCTTAAGGATTAATGTTGCTTTCTCCCTTAAGGATTCAAATTCAGTAAGTGTTTAAAAGCATTAATGAAATAGTAACTTGTGATCCACAAAAACAAGGAAAAAAACTTACTGGAAGGATAGAAATGTTCCATTGTATGTCAAATGACCATTTAGAACAAAGGGAAATGCCTTATCCAAAGGCAGGTAACACATATAAGATGCCAAGTTCTACTGCATGATGCAAGTAAGTGGGACTCTGGTGACCAGCAGTCAGTCCTCCTTTCAAATTAGAATAAATAAATTCAGTTAAGAATTATTTAATTTCAGGAAGAGAGTTTTGTTCAAAAAAAAAATATATATATATATATATATTTAAAATACTCATAAAAATATGGTGTTCTTGTTTTCTAAATTAAAAAATCAGATATGATCTAACAATGAAATACTATTTCAATCAGAAATATTCTGGGAATCTGAGATGTAACACTACCAATCCTTGATTTAGTCTACCAATGTATTTAACTCTTTTTATGAATTTGACTCTGATTTTTTACTCCAATAATTGTAGGATGAGGACACTTATTTATGATATTCCAAGATATAATTGAGGGGCTCCTCATTGACATTATAGGTAGAATTGTCACCTGTCTTTTTTCCTATCAAGTACTAGGGAAAGCAAAGAGTCAAACATGAATTTATTAATATCTATAAATCAATTACATTAACAAAGCATTACCTCTATCAATCCATCTGATCATCACTGTAGCTACTTTCCCCAAATATTAAAAAAAAGAAAAAAGAAAGAAAGAGACTCAAAGAGATGATGATTCCATCAAGTGATGTGTTGAAAGAATCAGGAGAAAAGTTCTGACCTTATAAAAAATAATCCCAAACTTTCTTCTCTTTCCTGCAGCAGAAAGCTATTCTTTTCTTTGTTTGCTAGACTGTTTCAAAGTTTAAACTGGCTTCTTTCTGACAAAGAACAAAGAGGAACACAGAGAGATATGAAACCACTCAGCATGATGAGGTAGGCAGCCTGAGAGTACAGAGTTTCAAGTTCAAACACTACATAGGTGTAGAAAAAGTATTTTTGAACACTTGTGATAAAAACTCTCAGGAAAATGCGACTAAAGGGAACTAAATCTACCTAATAAAGAACATCTATAAAATCCTACAACTAACTCAATGGTGAAAGACTTAATGTTTTGCCCTAAGGTTAGGAATAAGGCAAACATGCCTGTTCTCATTGCTTATATTCAATATAGTGCTCGAGGTTCAAAGACAGAGCAATAAGGCAAGAAAAGGAAATAAATTGCACACCAACTAGAAAGGAAGAAATAATACTCTCCCTATTTACAGATGACATATTTGTCAATTTAAAAAAGCCTGAAAATCTATTTTATTTTATAAAAAAATAAAAGCCTAGGACTAATAAGTGAGTTTAGTCAGTTTGCAGGATACAGGATAAACACAGAAAAATAAATTGTCTTTCCATATACTAGCAATGAATATGTGAACGCACACACACACACACAAAATAAAAACACGCCACCATTTTATAATTACTCAGAAAATAAAATACCTAGGTTTAAATCTAACAAATCATATACAGGACTTATTTCTGAAAACTATAAAACACTGATGAAAGAAATCAAAGGAGATCTAAGTAAACAGAGAGATTAGTGGATTAGTACTGATGTCTATTCTCCCAAAACTGACATATGGGCTTAACATAATGTCCTACAAAAATTGCCAGCAAAACACTTTACATATATAGACAAACGTGTTCTAATATTCATATAGAAAGAAAAAGGAATTGGAATAGCTAAAAATCTATTTTGAAAAATAATCATGGGGCTGGGTTGTAGCTCAGTGGTAGAGTGCTTGCCTAGCATTTGTGAGGCCCTGGGTTGGAATCCCAGCACCAAGTAAAACTAAACAAACAAAAAAAGGTATTGTGTCCCTCTACATCTAAAAAAAATATTTTAAAAATAATAATAATCATAAAGTAGGATGAATCTGTCTACCCAATATCAATACATATATTCAATATCACACAGTGAAGACTGCATGATTTTGGTGAAAAGAGAGATAAATAGATTAATGGAACTGAGTAGAAAATCCAGAAATGGATCCACAATCTTATATCCATATTTTTGACAAAGGCATAAGTGGAACAATGGAAGAAAGACAGCCTTTCCAACAAACAATGCTGGAGCAACTCTACCTATGAACAAACAAGGACAGTCCCTACAAAGTCTTACACTTACGCAAAAATTAACTCAATATTGATCATGTACTACTGAAATGTAAAACATAAACATTTAAAACTCTTAGGAAAAAGTCTTTGCAATAGGTAAAGAGTTCTTAGACTTGAAACCAAAAGCACAATCCTTAAGAGAAAGAATTATCAATTGAATTTCAAAACCAAAAACTTTTGTTCAACAAAAGACACTGTGAAGAGGATAAAAAGAAGTTACAGACTAGGGGAGATATCTGAAAATCACATATCTGACAAAGGCCTGACATTTAGAATACATAAAGAACCCTCAAACATCAGTAATAAAGAAAATATAATTAGCAAAAAAGACATGGACAGACATTTCATCAAGGAAGATACACAGGGGCTAGGGTTGTGGCTCAGTAGTAGAGCGCTTGCCTAATACATGTGAGGTACTGGGTTCAATCCTCAGCACCACATAAAAATAAATAAATAAAATAAAGTTATTGTGTCCATCTAGAAGTAAAATATTTTTTAAAAAGAAGATCTACAGATGGCAAATAAGCACATGAAATGTGATTAAGAAAATATCAATTAAAACCACAATGAGATATCACCATAAACCTATCTGAAGGGCTCAAAGAAAAAATATTGACAATACTAAATGGCACTCAGGTTGCTGAGAAACTGGATCAATCATACATTACTGGTGGGAATATAAAATGGGATGGCCACTCTGGAAAACAGTTTGGCAGTTATTTAAAAAAAAGAAAAACACTAAACATGCAACTACCATATGACCCAATAATTGTACTCCTGGGCATTTATCCCAGAGAAATGAAAAACTTATGTTCACACAATAACTTATTCATCAATGTTTATAGAAGGTTTATTTGTAATAGCCATAAACTGGATACAACCCAGGTGCAATTCAATGGGGAGAGAAACATCTTTTTGACAAATGTGCTAGAATAAATGGATATCTGTATGGAAAAATATTAATCCTGACCCATACCTCATAATAACCATGAAAATTAACTCAAGATGGATTGGATGCCTAAATGTATAACTTAAAACTTTAAAGATTCTAGATGAAAACAAAGGAGATTTTATCACAAACTTGAGATATGCAAAAATTTCTTAGAGTGTAGAATAGTTCTAATAGAGAAAATATTGACAAAATGGATCTCATCAAGATTTTTAGTCTGCTGTTTAAAAGACAACCTTCAAGAAATTGAAAAGGCAACATACATACTTGGAGAAAATATTCACAATACATTGATTAGACACCTATTCATAACACATAAAAAACACAAATTATACCACTAATGAGAAGACAAACTGATTTTTTAAATGGTTGAAATGCTTGTGTAACACTTTACAAAAGAATACATACAAGTGCTCAAAAAGCTAAAAAAAATGTTAAACATCATTATTCATCAGAGAAATGCCATTTAAAACCACAGGGACGGGGCTGGGGTTATGATTCAGAAGTAGAGCGCTCACCTTGCACATGCAAGCCCTGGGTTCAATCCTTAGCACGATATAAAAATAAATAAATATATTTTAAAAAACACAGTGAGTTACTACTACAGGTACATTTAATGATATTAAGAAGATTAAAATTAAATCATTGGCTACAGAACTCCCATCCAATGGGGGAGGGTCAGTGCAAAATGGTACACACAGTTTAGAAAACTGGCTACATCTCAAATAAGCACTTGGATTATGATTCTAAATCCTTTCCCAAGAGAAATTCAGGCACAGGTTGATGCAAAAATCACATATGAATGTTCATGGCACCTTTATTCTGATTTTCCAAAACTGGAAAAAACTCAAATATCTGTAGTATGATACATTCATATAATGGAATGCTAAAAAATAACAATAAATTTTAAAAATCAGCCTCTCATATGTGCACTTAGATGAATTTCAAAAGTATTATGTTGAGCTAAAGAATTCATGCAAAAATAATGCCCACTGTCTGATTCCACTTACATGAAGTATAAGCATAGCCAACACTAAGCTATGGTGACAGGAATAAGTAAGTTGTCTCTGAATAGTGGGGAAGGAAGAGCCTGTGGGAAGAGCCTGAGGAACTTGCTGGAGGGATAAGAAGGAGTCCAAGCAACTTTTTGGAGTGAAAGAATTCATGTATATCACAATGGAGATGGTGTTCACAAGTGTATATGTCTGTCAAAATGTACTGAATTGAATACCTCGAGTATATTTATTGTATATACAGTATACCTAGGGGATGGGGGTGCCACTCAGTGTTTAGCAAGCACAAAGCCCTGGGTTCAATATCCAGCACCAATTTTTTTAAAAAAAAAAATAGGCTTTAATAAATAATGTCATACTATCATGTGTCAATAACAATTGACCTTCTCGCTTTTCTCTCCTATCTCCCTCATTCTCTGACTATGGGGTCCTACAACACAGCACAATCTGAGAAGACCATGAGTTAAAGTAAGATTTGGTTTTTGCAAACATTGTCTTCATGCACTGCTCAGAATTTAATTTCTTGAGTCTTATTGTGGCATTTTCTAGTCTGCCCATAAGAAAACCAGGGAAATTGTCTATTACTTATTCATTTTTTCTAAAATCATCCCCAGCACAAATGGCCATTTTATTTTAGAATGTAGCACAGTGGAATATAAAACAAATGTCCTGATTTAGCAGAGTTGGTTTTTAGCCAATGTGACAAATTCTAAATTATCTGAAACAATAAGAGAACTAGGATGAAGATTTGTGAAAAACAAAAATAACTCCAAACTGAATTATGGAAACAAAGTTCAACCTCCTGCTATAGCAGGATTGAAACAGAGCTGGTAACAAAGGGCTTCTGATCTTTACCCACCTTTTGGTAAAGAGTAGTAAAGGAGGCAGAAAGCATGTGAGAAAAGGAAGAACAATTTTCAGTGTCAAGATAGCTTGAAAATATTAGCAAATCTAAAACATCTCAAAGTGTATCCCAGAGACATGAATTTATTCACTCATTTTCTTTCAAAGAATTGCTACAAAAATCCACACAGTGCTTTATAACTGAAGAAACAAGAGGACAGTTATACTAAATGGTCATCACACCTTAGAGCATGTCTAACCCCCTTGTTTTCAATGGTGAGTGAATGTGTTGCTGTTATGGTCCTACAGATTGTAACCTCAATATTAGATTATAGAGGTTGACTGCTATGGTACTAAAATGGAAATAAATGTACGTGAAGCCAAAAGAAAGCAGCCATGCATGGTGGGCTCATAAAATCTATGAAGCATCACAGTTCTTGCCTTAGAAACTCTTAACTACATAGGCACAAGCCAAACAGGTAACAGGTTTTACTTTTTGAAGTAGTAACTTTTTTTTAATAATCTACTTGGCTGTTTGTTTCTAACAGATGCAAAGAGTAAATAAACGAGAACACAAAGTAAATTCTGAGGGAATCAGATGAAAAGATACTATAAGGATGAATAATAGACATTAGGGTTCCATTGTCTGAGTTTGGAAGGAAGCACCATTGGGGTGAAGGAGTTTACTACTGTTCCCAATGTACGTAGCTCTAATCTCTCCATGAAGGGCAGTTAGTGCCCATCATCAATGTTTCCCAGGCCTCAGCTTGGGAAAAACAGCTGTGCTCAGGAGGTTAACTTCAGATCTCTTCCCTCTTCTTTCAGCACACAATTACCTTTTCTGCTTCTTCCTCTATCATTAAAGACCCGCTTTCTACAGGATGCCTGGGAAGAATCTCATAATCAATAATTGATAGGGTGATACATGCATGTCATCAGAAATACTTATGTTTTTGAAGGACAATCAATAATACACTTGTAATAAATAAATGCTATAAAAGACTGATGCTCTTCACACAAAACATGAGACACGGATTGAGGTTTAAAGTGCCTCCCCTTGATACCATCAACCTGAGGTAGAAATGATACAGGTCTTATGCCTGTGAGGAAACTGCAGACAGTGATAATCTGGTTTCAATGAATTTACACTTTCAGCTATTCAAACAAAGGACTGTTTACAAATTAGGTGAAAAGGTGGTGAAACAAAAATTTTCAACTTTCCCCTTGAACTGGCATTCACCTAACAGGTCCTTCTCCTACCACATTCAGCCTTGATCCCATAGAAAAATTCTCTTCCCGCATCAAATAAACAACTGAGTTTACTTTTTTGGAACAAATGCTTCCAGAATTGAAGAAATAATTGTAGTTCGCTCCTTACGCTGCAATGGTAGAGTTCGTGGTGGGGTAGGACTCAGGTTAGCGCTTCCCTCTCTCCCAGAACATTGAATGCCCCTGGAATTCTATGCCCCAGGTATGCGAATTGGACAACTTCTTAAATGTATAGTCAGGTACATTGGCTAATTATATTTTTAAAAACTAGGAAGGAAAGCAAAGATTTGATAAGCCCCAGGCAAGGTTTCAAAAAAATGCACTTCCTGCAAATAGTGAAGTTCAAATGGATCCACTTGCTCTAAAAGTACAACGTGAATGAAATTTGAATACTTGCTGTCATTCAAACAGAGAGCAGCTGAAATTACGAATGAGTAATATATGACAGAATGGATACAGTGCAGAACAGTAAACAGAATGTGGATCTGAATTCACTCTCAAACATCAGTGCTGTGACCTTGAGCAATAAACCTCCCAGTGTCAAGTTCCTCCCCTATAAAAAGAAGTTAGACATTGAGGTGTCAAGACTGACATCTCAGGTAATAGACATCCTTATAAAAATTGGGGTTACAGTTGGATGCAGGAAAAAAAAAAAAAAACCTATGGTACAGATAAGGCCATGGAGGTCAGTATTCCCTGCTGAGAGTCTGGAGGAAATGAGCTAATAACCAGTCATTAGTCGGCAGAATGCCCAGAGCAGTCTAGGCCAGGCCATGACAAGAGCTGACGAAGTAGTTACAGTTAGTGAGGGATTCAAGGTAGAGCATGATCGCTGTACTACAAATCCAGCAATGCCCACTGGGTTCAGAGTCAAAGCTGGGGCTGTCTCTCACTAGGAGCATCACCTTCTGTGGAAATACCTTGGTAGGTGAATGTGGGAAAAGCAGAAAGCACCAGCTCCAGACCTGCTCAATAGCAGACATTCAGTAAAGATGATCAGAGTCACTGTTAGGAAACTGCACTACGAGGGCAACTTTAATAATGGCATCATGCCTTCCTTTCTCCATTTCAACATGTCTGGTGAAGGGCTATGTTCATCCCCTACAATCTTAGTGCTTGTAACTAAAGAGGCCACTGAGATCCTATATGTGGAGTGGCTTCAGCCACTTGAAAGGAATGCACTGGAATATAAAGCTTTCTCAACAAGGAGCAGGAGTGAGGGTGTATCCATACAGCATCCCGTGGTGATGTCACAAGATTTCCTCTTGGGTCCCTCCCAACACTGGGTACAAGGTGTACCAGCAACAGCAGTAGCAGCTTATAACTCCACTCAAAGAGATTTTAAGTCCTCTCAACTGCATATTTTCATACTAGGAATGTCTCTACTACTTACAATAAGGCAGATGTTAATAACATATTATATGTTTAACAGCCGTAAGTACAAAGCATATAAACATGCAGAGGGATGTTTCAGCTCAACAACTCTTGGAACAAGAACTCTCCAGTCCTCCACATCTTTCATACCTGCTCACTGGAGCCATTCCCAGCACTGATAAGTTTGATCCTAATAATCATTAACTGGTATCAATATTGTTGCAATAATCAAACAATAGAAACTTGAGACAGCAAAGATGCAAGAGTAAATGATATAATCCTGATATACAAGAAAATGTAGAAATGGAATAGTTTTGGTGTTTCTCTTTCCTGCTACTACATTTTTGATATGTGATTATTTGGATATTTCACCCTATCAATAATTAAAACAGCAGTGCCTATCTAAATGAGTACCACAGTCTCCACTGATATTTTACTACATGATTCAGTTAATTTAATAATAGAAGACAAATTATAGCCCCTTAATTGACTTAAGTTTACTTTTTAAAAGAAGTAATTAAATCTGAAAAATCCCTAGGCTTTCCTCTAGACAGTTCTTCAAGTTTTTGTTTAACTTTCTAAAATCGTACAATGGGGACCCAAGACTTAATTTCAAAATACATGTCAGGGGCAAATGAGATAACTGATTGTGTATTTTCTCACTTGTAAAGATTTTTTCCACAATGACCAATTTTACAGAGATTTTTTAAAAATTTTCTTTAAGTATAATTAATATTTTCCTATATCCTGAAATATGATAATTCACAAACTTGTTAAAAATTTGATAGGTTTGCTTTTGAAAGCAGATTATTTACAAACAGAAAATATCAATGAAGTAAAACAAAAATTACTCAAATATTACTTATCCATAATTATGTCTTAGAATACTAAGGGATTAGAACTGATCAGAATTTTAGAGATCTTTGAGTCAATCCTAGTCTGATACCCATCTGGGAAAAGAATCTCAGTGGAAAAGACAGAGAAATCATCATTCCTTTATAAACTTTTGTTTCTCTCCAAATATGCTCCTTCACTAGGGCTCCCAGACTCATGCCTACCACAGTTCAGCCTATTTCCGAAGCCAAAACCTTGAAATCAAGGATAACTCATCTCTTCCTTGCATTCCCACATCCCATGTATCAGCAAATCCTTCTCCCTTCAACAAACATCTCAAAACTAACCTCATTTCCCTTGTCCAAGTTCAAATGACAATTCCTCCGTCCTAGATTACAGATGTCTAGCATATAAGAGAGGTTTAACAAATACTGGCTGAATGCTGATGAACGGTCTCCTAATTGGTACCATTTCCTGGTTCCATTCCTGCCTCCTTTCAATCTATTCTCTGAAAGGCAATCTGGAGGACAGTCCAGTGAAAATACAAGTTTTCAAAAAGTTCTCAACTTACTATCATCATATTTAAAATACAAAGCCTAATAATTTCACCCATTCAGCCTCAGGCATTCTGTCCTTGCACTTCTTAAAGCATCCCAAGCATTCCCCTGCCTCCAGGCCCTTCCACTTTCTATTCTCTCTGCTTAGAACATTCTGGCTGCTATAGTTTGGATGCTGAATGTCCCCAAAAGCCTGTGTTGAAGACTTGGTGCTACTGGGAGGTGCTATGGAATTTTAGGAGGTGGGACCTTGTGGGAGGTCTTTAGGTCTATGGTGGCATGCTCCTGAAGGGGGCGGTGGCACCCAGACCTCATCCTCTTTTGCTTCCCAGTTTTGAGGTGAGCAGTACACTCCACTGCATGCCCCCTGCCATTGCCATCCAGCATATCCACTAGAGGCCCAAATGTCTACCCCTTTGGGGACTGGAGGCTCCAAAACCATGAGCCAAAGAAGACTTCTTCTCTTTGTAAGTTAGTTTTCCAGGTATTTCATTAAAGTAAGATGAAACTAACACACTTGTCTTCATTTAGCTTTCCTGCAGCCCTAATCACCTTAACTACAAAACTAACTTCCCCATCCCTCCTCTTCTTCTCCTGTAGACCCAAAATGCTATGTGTACCTCCCAATATCCTCAGTGCATTCTTATTCTTAAGCCCCTTCTGATCCAGCTTCTGTTCCCATCACACCCCTGAATTTACTCTTGCTAGGATCAGCAATAACTTCCATGTTACTGAAAACCAATAATCAATGCTTTCTTCCTCAGCTCAACTGATCTCAGATCAACTACATTTTGAAGCATCAGTTTCCTTGCCCTCCACAAAGCAATCATCTTGTTTTCCTCTTGACAATCTCATTCTACTATTTCTTTTTGCAAGCTCATTCTTCTTAACGTGGCAATGAACTGTGGCAGTTCTTCACTAGGTGATCTCATCCATGCCTGTTTACAAATCAGCGACTCTTCCAGATTCATATATCCAGTTGCCTTTGCACATTTCTTTCATAAGTGTCAGGGATGTGGCAAATACCTGTCCAAAGCAAGTACGTGATCTATGTCCCTAATCTGGCATTAATTAAAAATGAAAAAAAATCAAATTCATAAAAGTTAAGTTCCAATTGAGTATTCCCTTATCTCCAAAACTGAACTACCATTCTTTTTATAATGTCATTCAGAGCTCTGTGTCACCTCTGTGTTCTCATGCTGCTATCATCTGTAAGTAAGGTCAGAACTGCATTTTCTTATTTAAAAAAGAGTTGCTTATAGATGAGGTCTTCTAACCAGTGACTACCTAAATTTCTATACTAAAATGAGTGCTACTCTGTCAAATAAACATTGCAAAATACTGTGTGTCCTCATCTTATATCTTCATATCATAAATCTTCCTCTTCCATACCCCTTCACATCCTCATAAAAATAGATTCTCTCAAGTTTACCCTTGTCCCCAAACTATCTACATTGCTTCATCACTACCACAAACACCCCACTAAATGACAACTGTATCTTACCCAGATTCAACCAACTCTCTATACCATAATTTTAAACCATGTATTGGAAAAAAAATGCACATCTGGATTGACAATTGAAAAGGGGAAAGCCATAGTCATGGCTCTCAATGGCTTCCTATCACTTCAAATTCCTTCAAATTGTCAGGAAAACAGTGCCTTACCCTCAGTCCCCATTATGTGGTACTCTCCTCAGCTCTCAGTCCTCTAGTCATACTTGTCTTATCTTTAAGCCACCCTCCTACTGCAAATGCTGTTTCCTCTGCGAAGGACACTGCTCCCTACCCTCTTCACTGAGGTAACGTATTCTTTTCTGATTAGTAACCCAGGGGCCATTTCCTCAGTGAAAGCTTCCTTTACTCCTCTACCCCACTGCCCTAGAGTTTGGGACTAAATAACTTAAAATAAAATTTCTTATGAATTTCAGCTTTCAAAGAATAACATTTAGAGAGAACCAAACTCCTCAGAGTTGCCAAGAGAATTAAAGTGTTTGTAAACATCAGTTACCGCATTAATCAGTCAACACTTCATTCGTCTTCTGAAATGCCTCCTACCCCCTATGATTGTGTAAGGCCTCCAACAGGACTGCTATAAACTATATTTTGGGGATTGAAATAAAAAGAGAATGGCCCTCTCTGTCTCCCTCCAGAGAAAAATCATTGGACTAGCAATTGGGAGGTCATAATTATTTAATGAATTCTACTTCTATATTATTATGCAGTTTCTTTTAGAACACACAATTTCCAATGACCTAGGATTCATATTTTCAAATTGTTCCCACAGATAATGTCAAGTTATGGAAGCACTCACGGAAGAAGGGAAGTAGAGAAAAATACATACCTATTACATTGAAAGAAAACTAGGAGATTTCGAAGCCCCAATCAGCAAATCACTGCATGATCAAAAAAAAGACACAGGATATCATGCAGTGCTCATCTGGTAGAACAGCATTCATTTCAGTATTAAATTTTAGATAGTCGCTTATGGCTTGTTGTCGCAAGACCTGATCTATATAGCAATTAATTCTTAATAAGGAAAAAAAATCACAATTTTGAGTTTACTTACAGATAGCAAGCAGTAGCATCAGGACTTGAGTTTCTTAGCTCTCTCTACTGATCACTTGCATTTTAAAGTGTATTTGAGTATTAAAATTTAAATTCTAATCCCTCAGTTCTTGTATTTCACCTCTCTTTTAATTTTACCATCTTATACCAAAAAAAATTAAAGAATATGGGTGTATATAAAAGGAGCTGATATAGGATTTTGAAGTTCAGTTTTTGTATTTGTATATTTGTACTGCAAAAGCATTGCTATATGTATGTGGAACCTTGTGACATAAAAGTAATAATGATGATCCTCTGGAGCACCATGTTTCAATTTTCCCCCAGAACCCTCTCTGCTCACACCGGCCCCGTGGAAACAATTCACATACTGAGAGTGATCTAGGGGATATTGAGAATCAGACTAAGAATATGGTTTCTCAGTCTTACTACTTACAAACTTTCTTCTTTTCCTGTAATCTGTTCATTTTAGAAGAGAAAATTTCATCCCATGGGAATTCTTTTTGGAATTGAAGTGAGCAGGTTTATACCTCTTCTCCCTTTGGTTTCTCCTGGTAGGAGACAGTGAGAATGGAATTGTCCATTCTGGAAGCAGAGTGGAAAAACTGAACGTGTCAAGGAGTAACCCTACTGAAAGCTCAGCTATGCAGTCTTTATGAATTATGTAGAGACATGCATTTCAGGTAACTACTGACTTAGCCACCACAAAAAATTAATAAGTCAATTAGTATTAGTAAATGTTGCATGAAAGAGTATAAGCAACCCCAAATTTGCAAACAGTAAATTCTATTAGATGTATGAAATCCACTTATATTCCCCACTACCTACACAGAGGTACATGTTGTGTTTTCTGTGTTCAGTGTAATCTTGCCCTGTCTCCCTCTTTTCCCACCACCAGAGTCTTTGGTTCCACTGAGAAGAAACTGAAAATTATAACAATAAACAAAATATGAATTTATGAGCACAAAGTTCAAAGGATGAATTTTAAAAAAACCCTGAAAAATATAAAAGGTATGTAAAACAAGAAAATTTTAGTGAGCTATCTTTAAAGATTACAAATATATGCATCCTATTACACTTTGAAAATATATACACACAAACACTCCCTCTATAGTTCCTCAATCCATTTTCTTTGTATGTGTGCTTCCTGGAATCCAACTAATTAAAATCATATTAATTCTAAAGTATCACTTTTGAAAATGACAACATATCTATGAGGATTAAGAAGAAAACAGTCAATTTAATCGTGAATGAGACTGTTCTAATTAAACATTATCTTTTTCTGCATTATAAAATTGATATATTAAAAAACTGGAGAAATTATAAATAATTATTATAAATTAATAAGTAAATTATAATCACTTTATAATCTCACCCTACAATCCCTATATGTTTAATATCTGGTGTTTTCTTTCCTTCTATATGTGGATTTTTCTAAAGTTGTTATGATACTACTTCCAACTTGAATTTTTCCCTTAGCATTTAAACTTACAAACTTTCCCCATCATTAAAAAATGTTCAAAACAGTTTTCAATGGTTGCATGAACTGCAATATATGAATTTATCATAATTTATGTAATGATTTTTCCAAGGTTGAACATTGGATTTCCAACTTTTTACTGTTGAAAGAAAGCTCTGATTAACATCCTAATGCAAAAATATTTGAATTTCAGAATTCTTTTTAAAGCTAGATTTTGAGAAGAGGAATTATGGGGTCGGGTGGGAGTAGACTGCTTTTCTTCTATATGTGCATTTGAAGTGAAGTGAGTGAGGACAATTGCCACTCTCTGGAGTTGGACAGGCTAGAGGTCCTGAAAGTGGAGCAAAAAAATAGATGAAAGTAAAAGAGGAAAGCCAAAAAGTAAGAGAAAAAGGTGAAAAGATGCCATAGATACACTTCACCTATTACAAAATTGTGTCCTGGGCTGGTCCTGCATTAGAAAAAAGGGCCTTTATTCTGTTTTCTTGATACACCATCTCCTGTTTCCAGTATCTAGGTCTTGAGCTAAAAATGCTACCGCTTTAGGTCAACTATAATATTATAAGTTGAAAAAATAAAAATCTGTGTTTGCTTGTAAGGGTTATATACATTCCAAATCCAGACCAAAGAACTAAAAGCTAACTCAGGAAGATAATATGAGAAATAATTACAGTCCAGAAAGAGATTGATCCACCACTTACTATGTAACCATAAACAATATACTTCACGTCATTATGCCCCAGTTTCCTAATCTATGAAATGGGTATAATCATGAGCACCCTTTAGATTGTTGTGAGGATTACACAAATTAATGGCATCAGTGTTTGAAACAATTCCTGGTACACACTAAGCACTATATTTGTTGTTATTGTTATATATTGTTATATATTGTTAATATATATAGTTATATATATATATATATATATATATATATAATTATATATAATATAGTTATACATAATAACTATATATTGTTATTATGATACATAAAGTTGGGGGGAAATCACATTTGTAACTGAGACCAACTTTATTCCATATGGGAAGAACACGGCAGAGAATGAAGTAGGATAGGAGGAAAGCAATTTGACTTCTTAAAATAGTATCAGAATCTGATAGAAGGATATATTTCATTCTAAGTTTTGCAAAGAACAACATATATAGGACAAAATTTGACCTTGAAAAGAATTGCTGATACATAGTGTTAATGTCAAGACAATAAATTCAACAAAAGAAGATGGGGTATTCTTTTCCTTAATCACCCATAGAAATCATTCAGTCTTCAAACTAAGATACAAAAAGCAAACCAGTGAATATACATCAGTCACAGACAAAGCAAAGATTCATTTCAACCATAAAGGCCCAGACAACTGTATTTCAAGATTACATGTGAATCTGAAACAAATTATATCCTTAGGTCCATCTTAAAAGAGTCAGGCGTTTGAATGAGGCCCCTATGAACCCAGTTTACAGTTTGTGAAATGCAAGCTTAACAAAGCCAACTCACATGGCCAAAGTCTCACAAAACAATCAAACCAAAAAAAGAAGAAAAGTGGGGACAAGGAGAAAAACATTCCTGTCACTGCATAGGTGTCTACTTGGCAGAAAAACCTAAACTTCAGAGGGAAAAAAAAATTAATCAGAAGAAGAGAAACTGCTTACACATTACACAGAACAGATACCCTCAGGAAATATTGGTTGATGAGGAGGACACACTTGCGCTTGAACTAATTAAGTAACTGGAAAAGAATTTCCATTTCCAAATTTGGCACTCCACAGGGGACTGTGTGGTCCCTTACTCATCTGAAAGAGTGGCCTAAGTGAGCAGAACAGCAATACAAACCCAGGCAGTCTCTTGTTGGAAATCCCATAACACTCTCCCATCACTTCTTTTCTGGCATCAGGCCTTCTTGTAGAACAAGAGAGTACTTGTAATGTGTTATTTCTTCTGTAAACCAACAGTGGGGACCTGTCCCTTGCTATTTTGCATCACTTTCTACATCCAGCACTGTGTCTTGCACATATCAAGCACTGAATAAGTAAGAAGTCAATAAAGGAATATTTTCTCTAATTTTGAACAATTTCTTCTACTTGATGCATTCCATCCCATTTGTTCATTTTTAATAAATTCAGCTAAGAAAATTGGATTGCTTGTATAGTCTCAATAAAAAGCAAACACTTAGATCTGCAAAGCAGTTATGCCAAGGCTTTAGCCATTTCAGTGTTTCCCATGAAAGTTTGCACTGATTGGTTCTGGTTGGTGGTCACGCATTTAAACATTATCCTGGGGCAGTTTTTTTTCTCCCCATAACCCAAATATGCATCTTCCCTTCTCCTCTTTCCCTCCTACACACTCAATATTGCACCAACTAATAAGAGTTAGTTCAGGGAAAAAAGTCTTGTTGGATTCAAACAAGTTTAACAGATTTATCCAAGCAAAGAGGATACAGAATTTCAACCATAGTGGTTATTGTCAAGACAGGTAGAGCAAAGTATCCTTCTGTGGTCCTGTCCCTATATTGGCTACTTGTTGTAATCTCCTGTCACTAACTCAATTGACAGAAATTTGCTTGTCAACTAATCTGCTCCTCTGATATCTTTCTGTCTCTTTTTTGACTTCTGTGCCTTTATAATAGTAGTACCTATTCAGTACCTATCACATGTTATTTATTCATTTATTTGGTACCTCTCATATGTTAGATGCCTAACATGGGCTCTCAAATGTAGTGAGCTCACTTATGCTCACAGAAAGCACAGGAGGTGGACATCATTACAGAGTTTCACTTTAGACATAAAGAAACAGACTCAGTAAGATCAATTCCCCAGTGGATCTCAGTAAGTAAACTACAGAGCCAGAATCCCAGTCTGAATTTATGCCATGTTCAAAATCAAGAAGTTTCCATGAGTAAAGCCATCTCACATTTTTTTGAGAATGCAGTCTGCTCTCCTATGATCTCAGGCTAGGCATAGGAAATATGGGAATGTCATTTCCAAGTCTATCACCTAAACTTAAACTTGTCCAATAGAGAAGTTTACACAGCTTTGTAATTCCATTTGCAAATTGCATCTCCCACATCTGAACTACTGAGCTTCACGCCTGTCACCACCCTCCTGCATCCTGCCCCTCAGCATGCTAAACAGTTGAACTCATCAGCTTTCTTCAAATTAAATGTGTTTGGGAAGAAGAATGGCCATCTTCTAATCCAGGCCTTACTCAACCACCAGCTGCTCAGCAGGTTTCAAACATCTCTATCCTAATACTTGTCACACATAATTATGGTTATGCATTTATGTTATGTGCCTCTTTTATTTAACTATAAACTACTCAGAGGTTAAGTTTATTTCATCATTTTCTCCCTGATTCCTGGCAAACTCTGACAAAGAGTAACTCTGAAAAAATGTTACTTGATTCATTAAAAATTAATCAAGTTAGTTACACCATAATCTGTCCCTTCCTTTTCATTCTACTATAAAACCTCAGATTTCATAGACTAGATTTTTAGATTTCCATCTAATTGAAATTTAGAAAATTCCAAAGACCATTTGTTAAGCCACGATGTCACAGAACCAGAAAGCCAGGTTGATTGGGAACACTCTTCAATGAGCAAAAGCAGCTTGATTGCATATTTGGTTTTATTCTGGTTTATCTTCTATTTTTACAAAAGAAAGGCCAAGGAAAATACCCCCAAATGATGGGTATAGTCATTTATATAATATAGCAAAGCAAGGACACAGGACCATGCAAGGCAAGGACTGTCTTTAAAAATATTCAAAACCGTTGGGCTTGGAAGAGAGCCATGTAAGTGAAGGACCCTGAAGCTTCAACTTCAGTAACTTCATGATAAGCCAACCTCAGGGGAAAAGGAGACGTGGATAAATCCCCAAGAAATTGAGCTCACAGATAACAAGCTGAAAATAAACCTCCCTGCTATCTGGTTGGATGCAGAGTAGGGCTTCCATTGTAATTCAATATACCAGTAAAGAAAGAGAATACAGGGGAAGCCTGGAGATTAAGAGGTAGCTTGGATATTTTCAAAGAAGACATGAATTCCATGAAATGCTTATGAAAGTGACTGACAAAATGTTTCACAAAGCAAAGTTCCTACCCATAGGCATTGGACTAGAGATTGAGAACTTCTTCATTAATCCCAGAACAGGGTCAGGATAAGCAGAATAGCTGGCAGCACATTCTTCCTATCTGGGGCAGAGCTGGGAGCAGAGGCTCACAGCACCATTATGTAGCCTTTGATAACACTGCACAGGTTATTGCTCTGTTCTCTGAATACCTGGTCTTTCTAATGCAGAGGCAGGTCTGTCAACTGGCTACCAACAATTAACCAAAGGCCGAAGGAATCTCAGAATCTTTCAATATTTTCTAAAACATAATGCAACTCTAATTTGCATGTCCACATTGTGAGGTTTAATGCTCTGGGCACAGCTGTCTTCTTTACTATTTTTCTCAGCTTCAAAATAAAGCCATTTTTTCCCCAGGCAAGGTACCAAATTTTACAAAGTTACAATGTTGTTACAGGAGCTTGAACTTCGGAAGTCACGTAAAGAATAATTCGCAGTGCTTTTGCCAACAATTTCATTATTCTAGGCCAATGAAAAACTATAGAGTTTTAGTGCCATAGGTACAGACACGTCTGCTGGAGATTTAGAGCAATATTTCCCAGTGTGTTCAAACTACAGACCCCATAAATTTCCCACTGTATTTACCATAAACTGCTGATTATAAGAAAATATATGTATTAAGCAATAATTTTTCCTGGATGCACATATGTATATTCACACATATGTTAACCAATATATAGGAATTTTTTTAAAAATTATAGCTTGTGATGACCATGGTAAAACTAGTCTTACCACACTAGATCAATATAATTTCAGCCAAATCCAACTTAAGTTTGCTGTGATATCCTAATAATAGCAACAGCTAACAATGATACAGTCCTCACCATGTGCAGGGTATAGTACAACTGAAACAACCCTCACCCGATATTCCCAAATTCAAATTCTGAAAGCTTTTGAGTACTGACATGATAGCATAAAACTTTTATTCATGCACAGAATTATTAAATATATTGTATAATATTGCCCTCAGGCTATGTGTATAAAGTATATATGAAACATGAATTAATTTCACATTTAAAGTTGGTTCCCATCCCCAGGATATCTCATTACATATATGCTAATATTCCAAAACCCCCAAAATTCTAAAACCCTTGGGCTACCAAGCATTTTAGATAAAGGACAACATTCAACCTGTACATTCCTTAACTCATTTAACTCTGTGTCACAGTAGAGTCATACAATAGTCACAGCACTATACTATAGAGGTATACAAGATAAGTGTCAAAAAGAACAGTGCTAAAACATACCCCCTACCTCCAGCAGGATATCAGTGAATGCCATGTATCCCCATTCTTCCTTTTGCTAACTGGCTATTTTTATCATAGTCACTCTATCCCCTTTTCCCCACTGTACTTTTTTGGTAGGGGAAAATGTGGGAGAAAGACAACTTATCATTTTAATTCAGAAGTTACAATATTACAAGAAGCCACACCCAAAACAGAATGAGAAGACTGCATATTGCCTGGAGATGTTTTCTGAACTCACTACAGTGAAGGAACTTTGGACTGTCTCTCTTGATGAGTGTGTTCAATTCTTCACAGCAGGAAGAATTAAATGGATATTTGGTATCTGTATGGATAAAATGTAGCAAAGTCTGGATAGCAATTCACAAAACCTCTTTTTCTCTTTTGTATACACAATTGGGCAACACTTGTCAGCTCATTACCGGATGAGTTCTGCCAGTGGCAGATAGAGGGAAGCGTAAGCCATACTCAAGAAAATCTCTCACACAAGCAATCTGCCCTGTTCTTTTTCCTCTCACACAGACCTTAGGAACCACAGGTTGAAGAGATGAGCCCACCAGATGAAAGGAACCGGGCACCTGAATTACCGCTTGAAGATGAGCTGTTGCCTATAGGTAATCTCATTGTTCCTTCTAATTGATCAAGAAACGAACATTTATTGTGTAAATGTACTAAGATAAGGATTGGAAAGAGGGTTAGCTATAACTGAAGGTAATATAAACTAATTCACAATATAATAGTGGGTGGTTCACAGTGTTTTAGGAAAAGGAGGGGCACCTCACTCAGTGTTGACAGGTCAAACAGCATTTTCTATAGAAGATGGTATCTTCTGCAAGGGAACTCTGTAAAAGAACTAGTTACACTTGCTGGTCCCTTATCATTCCCCTCTTCCTATTTGTATTTATCTTTCAAATTTTTCACCACAGACCATGAAAATTTAAAACAAATTAAAATGTATATACAATTTAAGGAAAAATTATAAATTCAATTTTTCTATCACTACTCAGAAGAAGAAATAGAATAATATTTGTAGACACTTACCATGAGCTTCTCAAATTCTATCTACCACCTTGGTGACCATTATTCTAAATTGGCTTTAATCATTTTCCTGATATTTTCTTTAGTTTTACCATATGCAAATGCATTTTAATTTAATATTGTGTTAGACAGGTTTTCATTGTTCTGACCAAAATACCTGACAAGAACAATTTAGAGAAGGAAAAGTTTATTTGGGCTCATGGTTTTAGAGATTCAGGCCAAGGTGAAGCAGAGCATCATGGTGGAAGGGCTTGGCAGAGGGTCCTCACTCCATTGATGAAGAGCTGGAAGAGGGAGGGGGCTGTAGAAAAGGTGCACTCTTCCAGGGCACACCCTCAAAGATCTAATTAGAATGAACTGATGAGGTTCCAACTCTCAAGATCTAACCATTCTGCCTATAAAGTGTTGGGGGGACACCTCAAACCATAACAATATATTGCTGTTTTAGTCAGCTTTCTCAATGCTATGATTCAAGGATATGACTAGCACAATCACAGAGGAGGAAGAGTTTATTTGAGGGCTCCCAGTTTTAGAGTTCTTAGTCCATAGAAGGCCAGCTTCATTCCTAAGGGCTCAAGGTGAGGCTGAACACAATGGCCAGAGAGAGCGGCAGAGAGAAGCAGCTCACATCACCGTGATCAGGAAACAGAGAAAGAAACTTCACTCTCCAGATACAAATATATACACCAAAGCCACACCCTAATTCTCACCTCCTTGAGCCACAGCCTACCACTTCAGTTACCACTCAGTTAATTCCTATTGGGGGATTAAATCACTGATTGGTCTAAGACTTTCACAACCCAATCATTTTTCCTCTGAACCACCTTGCATTGTCTTACACGTGAGTTTTTGAGGGACACCTCACATCCAAACCATAACAATTGCTGAATTTCATCTGCTCTGACTTTAGATAAATGAAATAATTTGTATGAGTTTTTCTGCTACTTGCTTCCACTCCAAATCTCAGGGATTATTTTTAAGTTCCTTTATGCTGGTATTACTGCACTTCACTTATTTTAACAGCTATATAGTACTCCTATCTATGTGCTAATCTATCTATCCTGCTTTTGGTAGGTATTTTTGTTTTCTTCAATCTGAAGGGTTTTGTTTGTTTGGGGAATTTATTGTTGTTATTCTATGAACATTCTCATGTATATCCTGGTGAGCATGTGCAGGACTTTCTCTGTAGTACATACACAGGATTAGCATTGCTAATCTGTAAATATGCATATTTTTGAATTTTGTGGCAAAAGCTAAATTATTTCCAAAATGAGTGTGTACCCTCAAAGGCAGTGTAGCTTCCCATTCTACCCCAAATTTATTATTGTCATAGCTTCTAGATTTTTATTAATGCTAACTGAAGAATGACATATTTTAAGGTTTTGTTCTTCATTTTCATGATCACTAACATTGAGTTCCTTTTATTGGCCCTATACATTTTCTAAATAATGTCTGTTGGAGTCTTCTTTCCATTTTGCTTTTATCTTATTTACAATTCTCTTGTTGATTTTTAGAAGCTCTTTATACATTCTGGATAGTGATCTTTTACAGGTTAAAAATATTTCATATATATATTCTTTTTTGTGACCTGCTCTCCCATTTTTTTTTTTAACTTGGGTCTTTTTATTAGAAAAAGTCAATAAATGTTTTATATGTACATGAATCTCTCTTTTTCTTTATAGTTTACACTTTTACCTTATTTATGAACTCATTTCTTACACTGATTTCATAAAACATTTTTATCCTGTGCCTAGCAGCCTTGTAAGTGGTATTAGTACAGCAAAAAAATTAAATCTGACAAAGAACTCTAGACATCTAGTAAGGAGATCTAGACAACACTAAGTAAATTATGATATCTGTATACAGATATTAACATTCTGATGATTCTTTTTAAAGCAAAGGAAGGAGATAATGAATGCCAGTAGAAGGAGATCGTACTGGGGAAGGTGGTTTCCAGCGTGGTCAGAATCGGCCCCTCTGAGCAGAGTTCTGATGATGTTGAAGAATTGTCCAAGTGGATATCTGAGGCAAGAACCCTCAGATATAAGGAAGAGAGAATGCAAAGATCCAAAAATGGGAGCATGCCTGGTGTGTTCTAGAAAGAGGAGGGGGGAAAAAAAGGATCTTGGGAGAAAAGTGTACAGGGCAAAAATAGTAGGAACTGATCCCAACCTTATCCTCCAGGATTCACCTCTGTAGAAGGAAAGTCCATCACTTTCAATTTGCTCAAGACAAATCCCTCAAGGTTTCCCCAGATGGCTCTTTTTTTTCCCACATTCCACAACCAGATAGAATCTGTTTCAACCCTCCACTGCCATCACTTCTCCTGTAGCTTTCCAGCTGATCTTCCTGTACTCATTCTTATCCCCTACTGCCCCTTTCTCCCCAAATAGTCTTAGATATTTTTAAATTATGTTATTTCTCAAAACACTTCCTATCTTACTCAAGAGTAAGATCTGCAGCTCTTATCCTGATACTCAAGACCTTTCCAGATCCTTTGCGCCTATTGCTCGAACCCCAACCACAACTCTCCCCTTTTACTCAGAGCCTTGTTCTATGTCTCTTACCTCCCTTTCTCTCCATCTCTTTCTCTCCTCCTGCTCTCTTACACACACACACACCCCAAAATTCCAAGTGACCCTCATAGACATTGGACAATTATTTGCAAATTGAGAAGCCTGGCAGAATTTTATTAGTAATTAAAGGAATCACAGGAAGTTTGCTTAAGAACTGTCTTTTGCGGGGGGTTGGGAGTAGGGGTAACTGGGAATTGAAGCCAGGGTCAGTTAACCAGGGAACCCCATTCCTAACCCTTTTTACTTTTTGACACAGGGTCTCACTGAGTTGCTTAGGGCCTCTCTAAGTTTCTGAGGCTGGTCTTGAACTTGCAATCCTCCTGCCTCAGCCTGTGGGGCCACTGGGATGACAGGAGTGAGCCACTGCACCCCACTGCACTGTCTTTTCTTTCTAGCCTATCATTTTCTTCTAATTGAAAAAAAAATAGAAGAATTATACAACGCATCATTAAACCCTATTTTTAACTCTGCTCTGATGGCCAACCAAGATATATGATTATTAGTAACACAATACAACTGGTCTCACTTGATGAATCCCTTTAGGAAGTAGAAGAAGTATAATGTGTACTACAAGTGAAATTAAAATTAGAATTCTAAATTAGGGCTAAATATATAAAATCAAAAACTAACAATAATGAATATACCTTTGCAAAAATAAATAAATAAGGGCATCTCGAATATTCCCTCATATCTCTCTTAGGTCCTATATAGGGTTTTGGTCTGCTCATTTAAATATCTTGGTAGCATGGTTAGTTAAGAGAGTTTGTACAGTCTAATATATAAAAGAATAGAGAGAAGAGAAACAGAACACTTAATAGGAATAGCCTCATTTTTCTCCCCACAAGGCAAAAAATCTCAGCTGCAACAACCTTAAACATTTATAGCTAACTAAATATTTTATGAGATGCAACTAAGAAGGTTCAATCCATTTCTTAAGAATGATAGCCTGGTCACACAGAGTCTCTAGAAAGCAGTGCCCATGTCTTTCTGTTCTGAATTGGAATTTTCATCAAAAGATTCACCAAAGCTCAGGAGCAACTCTACCCTATACAACCTCAACTCTCCTGCTCAAAATGCTAGTTTGCTTCTTCTCTAACTTTTATAAAGAATAAAAGAGCTTTAAGGACTAAAGTGCAAATTTAAAAAGAAAACACTCTCATACAAGTGACAATATAAACATCAGAAGAGAAATTCTTATTCTTGGTAAGCAGTGTATGATATTAACATTTAGATATTATGCTCCCCCAAATGTCATTGCCCCATCTTCTTGCTACTCAGGGTCTGCATTAAATTATAAAATGCCTTTCTTATACAATCTCCACAACAATGTTTTAGCACACAGAGCTGTAGTAACACACTATTAATATTTATGAACCTGGAGAAGTCAGTAAAGCTTGGCTTTCAGAAAGGCCGCCCTGCTAGACTCCTGCCACCAAAACAGTAATAAAATTAGCTCAGAAGAGTTTAGCAAAATAATCTGAAAGAAAATATATTTAGATCAGCAAAGGAGGGACTGAAGTATAAAATATAAATGTTAGAATCACTAGACCAAGAAGAATACACTAATCAGAATAACCTTTTAAAATTAGTGTTGCATTGAAAATTTCAACATGGAACAATGTCCTATGAATGCACCAGGCATGATGAAGGCCAAGGTAGACAAGTAATTGTCTTGGGGCATGAAGAGCAGCCATGACAAATGGTAATATTTTATGGGACCTGGCTTTGTTCATCTTTTATAGAGAAAGAATAAAGATGGCAGTGGGTATCGAAAAAAGAGAAGATGGACCTTTTGCATGTATGTGACATAATTGCATACAGACACACAAACATGCACAACACACATACACAGAGTTATGGGTTAAAATGTCCCCCCACAAGACTAGGTTAAAGTCCTCACCTTCAGTACCTCAAATTGTGACCTTATTTGGAAAAAAAAGGGTCTCTGTAGATATACTTTATTAAGATGAGGTTGTATTGGAGTGGACAAGGACTGGTGTGTTTACAAAAAGAGTGAAATCTGCACACAGAGACAGAGATATACAAGGAGATTATCATCTGATTTCAACGGCAGAGATTGGGAGGATGCAGCTACAAGCCAAGGCACACTAAGGATTGAACAGCCATCACCAAGAAGCTTGGGAGGCACAAGGAAGGCTTCTACCCAGAACCTTGGAGGAGATGTGACTCTGCCAGAACTTTAATTTCAGCCTCCAGAACTATGAAAGGAAGTATTTGTTGTTTTAAGCCACTGGGTTTGTAGTAATCTGTTACAGCAGCTGTTATGGTTTAGGTATGAGGTGTCCCCCAAAGGCTAAGGTGTGAGAAAAAGCAAGAAGGTTTAGAGATGAAATTATTGGATTACAAAAGGTTTAATCTAACAGTGCATTAATCCTCTGATAGGGATTAATTGCATGGTAGCTGTAGGCAGGTAGGGTATGACCCGAGGAGATGGGTCCCGGGGGTTTGCCTTTGGGGTTTACATTTTGTCCCTGTTGCACAGAGCTCTCTCTCTGTTTCCTGATCATCATGTCTAGAGTTTTCCCTCCACCACAACCTTATGTCACGATGATGTTCTGCCTCCCCTCATGCCCTGAGGAATGGAGCCAGCTGTCTAGGAACTGAAACCTGAAAATGTGAGCCCCAAAACAAACTCTTCCTTCTCAAAAATTGTTCTTGTCAGGTCTTTTGGTCACGGCAGCAAAAAAGCTGACTAAAACAGCAGCCCTAGGAAACACACACATACACACACACACCTACCTCTGGAAGGAAAGGCCTAGTATTGGGTATTTTTTAAATATGTAGATAAATTTAATGTTTTAAAACACTATCAATATATTCTTTGAGAATATATAACAGATGAATATAAATATGTTGATTTTCAACATGAATATCAACATAGCAGGGCATTTTACATGTATTAAACAGTGAGAGTCAGCTATTCAAGGAAACATGCTAGCTTGCAAATGAAGTTAGGCTCCTCCCTTTGTACTGTAAAAGAAGTAGAGCATTACAGTACAAAGCTTTAATTCCTTGACTACCTCAGTCACTCTTGCAAGAAGCCATTCAGCAAGGAAATCAATTTCTTATATAAATATTTTCATTTCTGTGTGACCAACATGAGGACTTTGGTGACAGGCCTCATCCTCTTCCATTCAGATTTCTGCAACAGCTTCCCACTGGCTTCACTTTCAAATCCATTCTGCTCACTGCTATAGGACTGCTACTCTCTAAAGATACTCACTGATCTCTACTTGCATTCATCTGTATTTCCTAAACCATGTGCCATGGAGTCCCAGTCCAGTAGGATGTCAATGTATATCATGTTGAATAATATTCCTAGGTTCAAAAGTATAGAGAAATGCTGGATTAAAAACTTAGGTTGTTTTGCTGAATGACTCAATCTCTAATATGCTCATGTGTATTTCAAAATTCCATGAAGAATGGACATTAGGCATGGTTCTGCAAACATGGAACCCCTTTTTAGTCAATCTCAGGAAATCAGATTTCATAGAATACACATTAAGGGAGTATTTCTCCAAGGCATTAAAAAGTAGTCTATTGAATTGGTCTAAAGCATATAGCCTTCTCCCATCCAAGTTATTTGTGTTGGGGAGCGAGTGTGTTAACCCAGGGCCCAGCAAAGGCAAAGCACACATTTTGCCACTGAGCTACACCACCAGACCCAGTCACATAATTATAAAATGTGGTTTAACTCCAAAATTTCCTAATAGATATTCTATTAGGTGATTTGTCTAAGATAAAGATACATTTTTATCATATAGGAAAGATAATTGTACTCAAGATAGACATGTTAGATAAGCCAGCCGTGTCAAATACTCTGTCCTGGAAGATGTTCATTTATTCATCTATTCATCTATTCAAATATTTACTATGACCCCAGTAAAAGGTCAGGCCCAATTCTCAGTTCTCACTATGCAATGGCAAGAGATCCATAGTCTGAACCTGTAGAAAGAACATTACAGCAGATACGTGAAAATTAAAAGAATTGTGAAATGAATAATACAATTGAAAATAACAGGGCCCTTTGTTATCACTAAGAAGTGTCACCTAATGCAGTCTTAGATCTTGTGGGGGCAGGATTACTGGCATACATAACTGAGCTTGAAAAGATGAATGAGAAGGAGTCGAGAAAAAAGCTTGGGGAGAGTGTATAGTTTCTTAATCCCAACATATTTCTAAGCTCACAGTACCCCAAACCTGGGGGTTAAAAAAAAAAAAAAAAAAACAGACTATACCTCCAGTTTCAGCTCTAATTAATTTGTTATTTTCCCAAAAATACTGAAAATGATTCATTGGTCCAATCCTGGTATAGATAGAAAAAATTCCAAAATCTCTTAGTAATGTCTGAAACAAGGAAAAGGCAAAACCCAAAATATACATTTGTCCAACCTGCTTTAAATATTTTATATTTCATTCATGGCAGGTCTAAGTGAAAATCACTCGACAGAAACTAGGACTGGGGATTGTGTAACAGTGGTAATGTGGGAGAAGAAGCAGTCTATCCACAATAAATGGTGACTGCTATTCATTCTCTGGGGAATATGCAAATGAAAAAAATATAGAACAAATATTAGTGGGATGGTAAATGTTTACATCATGCAGAGTATCCTACTAGAGCAAGAGGAGTCTTTGAATTTATTTAATTCAATCTACTGTGTTTTAATACTTGAAGAATATGAGACTAAGAAGTCTAATACCTGCAAAAAGAAATATGTCTAGTTTGTTAAACTAACTAAATTTTTTGACTGCCTGCTGGAGGTTTGGTATACCACTCAATGACAGATAATTAGAGATTAATTCATTTTTTAAAAAAATAAAAAATCATGAACCAGTGACTACGTGCCCATCACTCCCTATTATAGGTACTGAGGAATAAAAGCAGACCATCTCTAGACTGATGCAGTTTACAGGATTGAAAAGGATGGAGAATGGGGACTTCCAGGTGTGGAGTGAATGAAGGCAGTTGGGGAGTCCTCCCTAGGAAAGTGATGTTGGAACAGAAACCTGAAGAAAAACCTAAAGCCATGCAGAGGTCCCAAGGAAGTTCATTCTCAGGATAGACATCAGTAAATGCAAGGGTCTTGGTACCTCTGAAACAACAAGGATGCCCACAAGCAGAGTGAACTGGATGATCTATACCAAATAAGGTCAGAGGGCAACAAGAGGTCAGATGATAAAGAGCGATGTAAGTCATGGTCAGAAGCTTGGTAATTTATATGGAGTAAGATCAGAAGTCACTGGAGGGTTTGTGTAGAGCTATTAAATGATTTGACTACAGGTTTTAGAAGGCTCAATCTGGCTGAAGGGCATACAATTAAAAGGTGGCAAAAGACCATCTATAAAATCATTTTTAATAATCCAGGCAAAAGATGGTGGATGGTAGCAGTCAAGTAGCCAAATTCTGGATATATTCAGCTAACTGTTCATGAGTTGCATCCAAGGTGTGAAAGAGATGAGAAGAGATAATTCAAAAGTTCTATGGAAAACTAGAGGTGCATATTTGGGGCTGAGGGATAAACGTTGGAGGGTATAAAAGCAGTTCTTGCATAATGCAAAATGTTAGGGAAACTAAAAAGAAATTCATCTATATGCTTGCAAATACACAGACTCACATCATAATTAGAACCACAGGGTGTACACAAACAAAAACAATCAACAAAATCAAAGCACACAGCCTGATTAGAGTGCTTATCTTCTCTTAGTGCCTGCAAAATACTGCACTGAGGTTCCATTTACAGAATAAAGTATAAATTTTTTTGTTAACTATTCACATGTGTAATCATATTGTCCGGATACAAAAATAATAATGTATGTTACTTCAAATTCCAGCCACTTAATATCTGGGGAAGTGAGTGTGTTTTTTTTTTGTTGTTGTTGTTGTTATAAAGGTAAAGCTCTAATTTAAGTTTCAATTAGCACAGTAAGTATAGCTTTCACTAGCACTAAATATGTCCCTTAAATAAATCGACTCCTCTTTAGACTCCAAACCTGCAAACATATAATTTGTCATAAACCACTTTGGGCTTAGAAAAATTTGTTTTTAGGAGTAAGCAGTGGGTGTGTGGAGGGTGGAGGTGGACAGGGCACCTTATACTCTCTGATTTTAAAGTGTATCTAAACACTCTCATCTTTCCCATACCAACTCAGTCCTTAGAAATTACACTGAAAATTCCCCCAGTGTGCTTTATAATAGATGGGCTCAGTGCTTTGTTTACAGAAGGTCATTGCCAAGTTGCTTGAGAAGCTTTCTGCCGGTGCTGAACACATATGTGAAGGAACTCTCCAGGTCTCCAACAGGATCACAGATTAGCCAGTCACTCATTGGGTCCACAGTCAGAGCAATATTAACATTGGCCAAAAGCAGGAAGGAAGGAGGGTAAGACCAAGAAATGGCAACCAAGGAGGACAGACAGGTGTGGAATGAAGGAGAGAAGAAGACAGGGTGGGTCACTAAGGCAGGATTTTTCCCTACTCCTAAATTCAATCCTAATGCAGAGTCTGTGAATGGACACATTTATCAACCCCTATATCCAAAATAAGAGTGAGTAAATATTTGGAGGCACATCTGGAATAAACTGAAAAAAAAAGTATTTTGAATATGCAATCATTCATTTTTAATAGGTGTAAAAGTTTAAAGAAGAATCTACTGCTTCCTAATATTTAAAATATAAAATAAAACTTTTATATTTTCTATCAGCTATTCTTTTACAATATATCATAATCATTTCCTGTCTGTGGATCATATGATTTTTATGACCAAGAGATGTCAAATGGGTGTAGATGGGTTTGCTCCTAGACACCAGAGAAAAAGTATGTCAAAAAATAAGACAAAGGTGGCTACTGGGTTTGCCATGTATCAGATTAGCCATCCAATACCATCCTCCGGTTGTTAACCATACCCTAGAAAGAAATCTGGGGTTTTCTGGAGATAGGAGGGGAAAAGAAATAGAAAGAACTACAGTTCCTCAGAATCTTGCCAGAAGTCAGAAATCATAAAGCAAGTAAAGCCAAGTCTCTGCTGACCTATCCAGCTAAGACTGCAGGTTCTGGGAAAGAGTATATCAGGATTCAAAGAGTACATTCCTATGACAATTCAGTCTATTCCAGGTGAGACAGAGTGATGTTTTACATGTACTAGAAGCTGGATTTTGTAAGGATTCTTAGAGAGTTGAAAGAAGACTAAGATAGAGGCAACAAATGCACCATTCTCATTTGTACAGGTTTCTAGAACATGGGGTGGCTGTTAGGACATAAGCTAACCAGTTTGTTGGCCTTAGATTTTAAGAATTGAAGCTATGGGAGTACTGTAGAATTGCCTCTGCCACTCTGACTACATTTCAATAAGTCTCCAAGTCACATTTAAGAGCAAAGATAGAAGCAGGGTTATATTGAACCTGGAATGTCATGGCAATGCCCAGTCACAACCATTAATGAACTGGAACAAATTCTGCCTTCACCTGGAAGAGAAGGCTCCTGTGCTACTGTTCTTTCCAGCTGCCTCACCCCAATCTCCTCACCAAGAACAGGGCACAGGTTTTTGAAGGGAAAATTTACCACAGGAGCTTGAGGGGAAAAAATAAACAATTGTTTTACATCTGGTGTCTATGTTTAGAGGGAAAGGAGAAAGAGGATAAGGAACTAAAATTTACACAGCACCTACTCTGTTCTATCTGGTGGAGAGTATCTTACTGACTCCTCACAACAAAACCATGACAAATGCATCATCCCGGGGAAAGATGAGGAAAGGCTTGGGAACTCCTAATGAATCGACTCGTGGTTCTTTTGTTTTTACTTTAGTGGTGTTGGGCTTTGAACCCATGGTCTCTCACTCTACAACTGAACTACAGCCCCAGACCTACACGTATTTATAAATAATGGGATGGATGTCTAATCCAAACATGCTCATTATCATCATGCTTGTTGATAACACCTGTATTTAACATTGAAACTGCATAATGATTAAGAGCCTTAAAAATTTTAAACTGTATTTTAGGTCAGAATTTCTTTACATATTCTTAGACTTTTCCCCCACTGAAAATAATAGTAAGGTTATTCCATATATGTTAACCAATTGGGTTGTGTTTTAAATATTTCTAATTATATTATTGATGATATGTTTATAGTCAAAAACTAATGGAAAAAAATATATTTAAAAAGCAGACACATTCTATATAACCACAAACTACTAATTTTTATTTATAGGTTATAAATTTACATCTCTTTGTGTCTATTTTGTATGTACCAAACAATAAATATCATCATACATATATTTTAGGTTTTCAAAAATACATATATTGCATGATTTTGTATCCTTTTAAAATTATTACATCAAGAATTTTCCTGTGTCACTAATCTTTGAAAATACAATTTTAAGGGCTGGGGATGTGGCTCAAGCGGTAGTGTGCTCGCCTGGAATGCGTGCGGCCCGGGTTCGATCCTCAGCACCACATACAAACAAAGATGTTGTGCCCGCCGATAACTAAAAAATAAATATTAAAATTCTCTCTCTCTCTCTCTCTCTCTCTCTACCTCCCTCTCTCTCTCTCTTAAAAAAAAAAGAAAATACAATTTTAATAGCTTCATGATATCCTCTTGAATTATTAAATCACAATTGTTTAATCATTCTTCTTCAGCAGGATATATGGGCTTTTTTCAGAAATTTGACATGGAAATTATGTTTCAATAAAAACCCTCTGTCTATACATCTTTACTTTTATCAACGGTCTATCTATTTTTAATTTATTTTTTAATTTTAGTTTGTTATATATGACAACAGAATGTTTTACAATTCATATTACACATATAGAGCACAATTTTTCATATCTCTGGTGGTACACAAATTAGAGTCATACCATTTGCATCTTCATACATGTACTTAGGATAATGATGTCCATCTCATTCCACCGTCTTTCCTACCTCCACTCTCCCTCCTTTCCCTTCCTTCTTTAAATGAGATTTCTACATGAACATCTGCCAGGTCAGCATATTTATAATATTAAAGTTTCATAATATACATTGCCAACCTGCTTTTCAGAAAGAGGAGGCCTGCTTCTCCACATCTTTCCCAACATTTAGTAGAATCCATTAAGCTTGTGAAAAGCCTTATGTCTTAAAAGAGAAAAATAGCTGTCTCAAATTCTTGGAATTAAAAAAAAATGTTATTTATTCATTTTTCTATTGTACTGGTTTTCCTCTGTACTAACATGTTGTCATTCTTTAAATTAACAGAAATTAAACTTTTGCCTGTCAAATGGTTAAAATGCATTTTCAAAGTCTGCCACTTCTCTAACTTTATTTGTACTGACTTTTAAAAGCTAATTACAGTTTAGGCCTTACTGAAGCATGCTTCTTTTTGGTTTTACACAAATATTTCACATTTTTCTTTTATGGCATCTGAATTTCATGCTTGCTTTGAGAATTTTTCCTCATTGCAAGATTATAAAAATAGTCCATATTTTTCTAATACATTTTTAAGTTGAATCTTTAATCCACCTATATTTTGTAGATCTTGTAAGATAGGATTCTAGTTTTATTTCTAGCCAAGTTGATTTTAAAAATTGTCTCAAGCCCACCTGTTAACTAATCTACCTTTCCCTACTGATTTAAAGTACATTTTCCAATATATTCTTAAATATATATATATATATATATATATATATATATATATATATATATATATATATTTGTGCACGCATGAACGTGTCTGTGAGAGAGAGTAGCTCTCATCAGACTTTCCATCTCTGTATGTCATTAGTGTCCCCAGCTTGGGAAATTATGAAGGTTTACTGGTCCAAACTTGCTGACAACACAGAAATGATGTATTTATTCCAGCTGTCTGTCAAAAAGTATAGAGAACATGAACTTGAATTCATACCTCCTTGACAATTATCAGAATCATGGTTAAAGAAATGAAAATTTCTGGTTTGCCTAATGTCTGCAGATTTCTATTCCCATATAATCTAAAATCCAATTTTGAGTTAATAATACCATAAGAATGTTGTTCATGGACAGATGGCTTTTTCCTTCTGTAAAAATCATTTTGACTATATTGCTCTCTGGCCTGAAATCATCTGACTACCTAAAACACATTAAAGAAAAGTTTTATGACCTCCTAACAAACCCTATACTCTATAGGAACTCTTTCTAAAGACAAAAGAAAAAAAATTATTTCTGGTGTCACTTAGAGAAAGTATCAGACTCCTCCAGGGTAACTGATTTGTTTTTGTTTCAGGGATACTGTGAAAACTGAAATAACTGGGCTTTTCTGTTAGAATTGGCTATCCAAATATGTACCATTTGGGGGTCTCTCTTGACACATGAATGGAACCAAAAATAATATTTGTACTAACTTCACTCCCAGATCCTTTTCAAAAACTTACATTCTATTTGTCCTGATTTCCTTATTGATGTTATCTTCTATACTATAGGTAACCTGATACACTAACTTAAGTATACTTTAATACTTTAGAAAAAGGTGGAACATAAGTAAAGCAAAAAACTCTGTAGGAAAAAAAACTTCTGTCTGAACCTTTTTACTTACTGATAAGAAGTAAATACTAGAAAAGGCCAAGGTTTTCAAACCTATCTGTGTTAGAATTCAGCAAAAGCCTGTTTACATTCAGAGAGGAGAATCTGGCTTTATGTAGTTTTATAAAATTCCATTTTCCAACGGTAAATTTCTGTGATGCTATTTTGTACAATACCATTATTTTCGTCTCTCTTTGCAAATTACACTTTCATATGTATTTGTCAAAGCAAATAAAACTGACTTTGTAATATGTACAATACTTGTTACTAAAGACAGAAAATATGATATGCTTACTTTTATATAATCTTCTTGCAAAGTAGCATAAAATGAAAAAAAAACTTTTGTTTTAAAATTCATCTCCAATTCCTGCCTTTTACCCCCAAATTACATCAGTGTTGTTATTCCAACATTTACCTAAAATATATCACCAAAAGCAAACTGCTTGAGCACCATTTGTCAAATATTTGGGCATAAATAAGTATCCTCAGAAAACTTGAAATGGAACTACCATTTGACCCAGTTATCCTGCTCCCTGGTATACACCCAAAGGATTAAAAAGCAGAATGCTATAGTGATGCAGCCACATCAATGTTTATAGCAGCTCAATTCACTATAGCTAAGATATGGAACCAACCTAGGTGCCCTTCAACAGATAAATGGATAAAGAAAATGTGACATATATACTCAGTGGAATATTACTGAGTCATAAAAAGAACAACTTTATGACTTCTGCCAGAAAATGGATGGATCTAGAGACTATCATGCTAAGTGAAATAAATCAATCACAAAAAAACAAAAGTCAAATGCTCCCTCTGATATATGGATGTTAACAAACAAAAGGGATGGGGGAGAATAGAAATTCAGTGAATTAGACAAAGGGGAATAAAGGAAGGGAGGGAGGATTGGCACAGGAAAGACAGTGAGATGAATCAGATATAGCTTTCCTCTGTTCACATAGGAATACACCACCAGTGAAACTCCATCTTATGTACAACAACTAGAATGGGGTCCTAATTAGAATAAGTTATAGTCCATGTATTAATAATGTCTCAAATATACTCTACTATCATGCATATCTACAAAGAACAAAAAAACTAAAGAAAAGTATACATCTACACAAAATAAGCCTTTACCACTTAACAAATGTTATTTTTTAAAATTAAAACTTTGTTCCCTCAAAATTGAAAGCACAGAACTAGGTGATGCCTAAAGCCTCTTGTAATTCTATGAGTGTGTAAAATTTAAAGATCAAATATATCATCTCTCTTAATTCTCTCTTGCTCAACAAAAGATTTCAATAATTTCTGAGACCTTGAAACATGCTAACAGGTTTTCAAATAACCCATTGTTTTATGAGCATAGAGTTTTATAAAATAAAAATCATAAATAAAAATCAGTCAATGAGATTTTTGGAAAAGCAATATGAAATAGTACATTGGCATTTACCTTGAACCTTTCTGATAACTTTGATAGCAACCCCAAGGTCCATGACCTGTATGACTTTGTAATTTTTATGAGGCACAAGTTTGAATGTGTGAGCAATACACTTGGCATGAAGCAGCGAACTGACAATAATGGCTTCACTTCCCAGCTTTCTTACATTGACACACAATTTTTCTTTTTCTACTTGTCATCAGGTCCACATTACTCTGTAGAAAATTTCCTAGAAAGTTGCTAACACTGGGAAAAATAAAATAAAATGTGATACAATCAAAGAAACTAATATTTTATGTTGTTAATAACTAATGACCAGACTTACAGATTCCTAAAGGGTCTAAGAGAGTAATGAATGCTTTACACTTTGTTTTATATTTTGATGCATTTTACAGAGGAAAGTATATACTGTAACTGGCTACAATTGAAAGGGGTATCAGGATCTACCTATTCATTTGAAGAAGCCAAGGACAATAGCAGGATTTACACATTGCATATGGTAAGGGTTTATTCTAGTTGGCGCTTTATGGTTTCATGTTTTGTCAGACACTTTGGTTATAGTATAACAGAGTATTCGCTTCTTTTTTTCTTCTTTTTAAGACTGATTGTTTCATCACAGTAAGGTAAAAAAAAATTAGAGGAGATAGAAGCATTTGTAAAAGGGAAGACATGGAAGTCGAGAGAAACTCTGATTGGCAAATAGTAATTTACTAAGCAAGTTAAGCAGAATAAATAGGTAAGCTTATTCTTTTGAAAAATCTTGAAACCTGCACTTACCTCCCCAATTTTGGTAATTATATTTTATTCCTTTACATCAGATGGTAAGCTTCTTAAATACAGGCGACTTATCAACTCATGTTTACATCTTTAGCACCTGACACACAGTAGGCGCTCAGTACTTGTTCTGCCAGTGCTCTTTGCCTACCCTGTAGTCCAAACATTTCTTCCCACTGACCCTTTAGACTCTCATTTCTCAATCACGCAATCATCTGTTGTTCTGCATGCTATGGCTTGCTGCCCAGAAATACCTTCAGGACTGAAACATTGGCACCAGATGCCCCACAGCTAGACCCTCCCTGGGATTAGCCTCTATTGCAGGGAGCTTTCTTTACATGAGTTATGCCCCTCCCTGGAGCAGCCTGCATCCTGGTTGATGCAAAGAACACCTCCTCCTTGTCTCATTTGACAACAGCTCTCAAGTGCCATGCCAGCTCCAGGATTCTTAGTATCAGGAGGACTCTATTGCAGACTGCTCTGCTGTTCAGCTTTTTTTCCTCTCCAGGAGGCTTGGCTCACTGGTCAGCTGGTACTGTTCCTCCAGCACTCCCCCATGAACCTCCCACCTCCTACTTAATATTATCTGCTTCAAATTCTGTGTCCCAAAACTTGATCCAAGAACACTAGTGGAGCTTTATAAAATTTAATATTCCCAGAACTCAAGCCAGAGTTACTTAAACCAAAAGTTTTTAAATCGTGAGGAATTTTTAAAATTTTATAAATTGTATGCCAAACATCTGCCTTAAAATGCTTCTGTTGCCATCAAACAGCAGCCAATTTCTTCTGCTCCCAGTGAACTTCAGCATCTTTAAGGCTCCTTGCTGCCAAGTTGTTGACATGTTTTTTTTGTGTTGTTGTTGTTGTTGTTGTTTTTGTACATCTGTATCTTTTAGTCAAATACTTCTTATCTGGTGGTTTCCTTTGATATTGCTCATCTAGTTTTGTTACTGAAAGCTTACATTTTTTTAATTCAGGCAGACATCCATAAATAGTGATTACTAATCTGAAGCTGTCTCCTATTGCACAAATCAGACTTTGTCTTTTCTAAGGCAAATAATCCACTGGAAACCATGAGAAAAGGAATTTTGGTTAGATGTAAACAGTGTTCTACTGCCTGTGATGAAGTGGGATACAGACTGTATTAAAGACTTAAATAGACAGTAATTCTCAAATCTTGCTTCATACCTTACCACGATTATGTTTGAAATAAAGGAAATAAAACAAGTATATTCAACAATATTGCAATTTTTTTATTCTCCCTGGAAGTCACTTCTCTTCTTCAATAAAATTGAACCATCCACTTACCACTTGTGGAATAAGACATTTTACAAGGCCATTTCTGTGATGGAACTCTCTCTACCCCAACTATAATAATCATATAAACCCAAAACCACTATACTAGGCCTAAGGCAAACAAATGTTTTTTAATTGTAAACTTTTTTTAAAAAAAAGATAAAGCTTTTTGTCCAACAATTACAAAATAAAAAACATTAAAATGAGCACATTTATTTTCTTCTGGCTGTTTTCATTCCAATGAATTTTCTATTTTCTGTCTCTTTAATATCAAGAGAAGGGCTTTGAAATACAATGAGCAAAAATGAAAAAGAAAGATGAGAAGTGTATATTGAAACTGGGAGCCTACGTGCCAAGATTCAGTCTGCTGTGCCTGGGAAAGTGCTGAGACTTCAAAACTTTGGAAGATTTAGTTTTGAAGAGGATTGCTGACACCACTTATCTGTATCAGTTCAACTCTATGAATTGCGTGAGTGCAGTGTGCTAATTTCACTACCTTAGATATTCTACCCAACTCTGAGGCAGGCAAATAACAAAGATCATTCCTCCTACTATGAATATTCTCTATGTTAGCTGAAAATATATGTCAAGGCAAGTTCTCAGTATCAAGGAAAGAGCTTAAAGTCAATCATCTAGATGGCTCAGTAAGTGCAATCCCCCAACATCACCAACATACCACAGTTCCTCCAAATTTAGAACTGATTTATAGCTAAGCAATCACCTGGAGAACAGCTGGCAAACTGCAGACCTTGGGACAAATCCACATATTTTTCTATAGCCTGCAAAGTAAGAGTCGTTTTTACTTTTTCAAATGCCTGGGGAAAAAGCCAAATGAAAAATAATATTTCATGATATGTGAATATTATGTGAAATCAATTTCCACATCCATAAATAAAGTTTTATTAGAACACTGCCACACTAATTTGTTTATGTACCATGGATGACCGCTTTCACACTATAATTGCAGAACTGAATAGTTGCAACAGAGACCTATACCCCACGAAGCATAAAATATTTATTCACTTTCATTTTATAGAAAAGGGTTTCCAGGACCTGACCCAAAGCATTGCAGTGTGCAAGTTTGTCTGATATGCATCTCACTTAATCCAGTGAAGTGGGGGGAGGGGGTTATGCCTACTCTACAACAAATATGGAAATGACTTTCCAAGGTCATATAGTCAGTATGAAACAAAGTTACTCATATTCTTCCACTTTGTCAAAGAGATTCTCTATAAGTAAATGGTGTAATATTTAGTAATGCTAATTAATATTTGGTTTGCAAAAAATGTTGGCATCCATTCATTTCTCAATACCATAATCAAAAGTAATTTGCTTAAAACCAGGCACTTAAGAGTATTTTAGTTTGTGAAAGGCCAAGGATCAAACTCTTAAAAAGCATGTTCTGCCTGACAATATTAACTAACAGGCTTGTCACTTAAAGGAGAAATAAGTTTCTCCCTCCATCTCTTCAGATGATTCCAATGCAGAGGAAGAAAATCCTGAATACACCATCTTTCTCTTGAATTCCTTAATATTTCTCGTGAAGATAGAGCAGATCATTCTGACAAAGTCAAACTCTTATGAAATTGAGTAACTAAAGCAATTTTGTACATTCTCTCAGAGCATACTGTTGGCCCCAGCCTGAAGATAATATTCAAGGGAGAAAACAGAATTTCATCTCTTCCCCTAGGTTTTCTCTCTATCTTGCACTTGAGTAGCTTTAGAATTTATATCCTTTCTTTAAATATATGTACACATAGAAATAGAGATATAGCTGTAGATACAGACACAGTACTAATATATATTATCTGATTAATATATAATCATTATCAATTAACTTTTGTTAAGTGCTTAAAATTAAGAGAAGATAAAGTTCTACTAAGAATAATGACTAAATCCAGGAAGAACAAAATTTTAGCACCTGCTTAACTAGCTACTGTGTGACTTTGAGAATAACCTTGGACCTCTCTAGGTCTGTTTTTATAATAATATAAAAGAGACTACATGACCTCTAGGGGACATTCAGGTTTAAAATTAGCTCCACTTCTGAATATTCATTGAATGCTCACTTAATCCAAGTAAGTCTCAGTTTCCTCATTTCTAACTTAGAGATAAGACCTACCACATAGGTGGTTCCCCTAAGAAAATATATTAAAGAACGTCTGTATTAGTCAGCTTTCTCTTACTACAACGAAATTGCTGCAGCAATTAAATTCTAAGGAGAAAAGGTTTATTTTGACTTACAACTTTGGAGTTTCCAGTCTGAAACAAAGTAGCCTCAATGCTCTGAGCCACTGGCTAAGGTGGTACGACATGGCAAGAGCCCCAGCCACAGTAAACCACTTACCATATGAGCGAGGAAGCAAGGAAGAAGACAGGAAGGATCCAGAGTCTTGAAATCCCCTTTAGGAGCTCATTTCCAGTGACCCAAGGACCTCCCACCAGGCTCCGTCTTCTAAAGGTCCATAGCACCTCCCAATAGAACAACCTTGGGGACCAGGACGTAGCACCTGTACTTTTGGGGGACAAGTATCCAAATCATAGCAACTTGGTACATATTGTTCAAAAGAAGATGATGATATTAGTATACTTTATAGTTTTTGGTTGTTTCATGCTAAGCATGAATTTTAGCCTATTAAAAGAGAGGCTAAAAAGAAGAGGAATCACACAAAAAGTAGAAATGATGTTTCTTGGTTTTGGAAGTTTCACAAATCTGTGATGAACTACCTCTGGGTACACAGAATTACTCTGGCCCCACCACTTGAGACAGATAAGATCTGAACCCTTGCTAAGTGCTAAGTCCTCTTCACCTACCCTTGGTCAACACAGACCAAAAGAAAGAACTTTCTTTCAAGACAATGAGAAAGATACTCTAAATTCACAATGACTTTTCATAGTGATAGATCCCAGCAAGAAGTGTCACTTGATAGCTTAAATCATAAAATAGCTTCTTTATATCTTATTTTATATTCAATGTTTCTAAGCAGCTTCATGAAAACAATTTTTGCCTTTAGACCAAAATTTATGTAAAAGGTGATCAATAAAAGATTTCTCAAATCAAATATTTTCATATTTTCATAATGTTTTAAAGATCCTATTATTGTATTTTTTATTCAATACTATGACTTTACAGAGCATGGCTACCAAAGTAGTTTATATTTAAACTGATCAGTCATACCCTGGAGAGGGCTTAGCATCATCCATTAACATTTAAAATGTCGATATTTCTCACCAACTATTATACATGAAATGGGAGCTACACCACCCCACTGTGCCAGGACACACTTATTTCTTCTGTGCTTGGCACCTGTTTCCCATCCTCCAGTTATCCCTCCTCCAACCTCGCCCCCTAAACTCTAGGAATCACTATCCTACATTTATATAATCTTTTTTGTTTCATATATGTGAAAGAACATGCAGTATTTGCCCTTCCACATCTTATTTATTTCACCTCATTATATAGTTTATGAAGAACCAGAAGAGAGGAGCTTGAGGGCACCAAACATCAAGAAGTAAAAAGGAGATGAAAATGCTAATGACCCCGATTTGATCAATAAACACTTTATACACAGGTTGAAATCACAGTATATGCTTTCAGTATGTACAATTATTACATATTAATTTTTCTGAAAAATTAAATGGGAATATGTAGCAGAGTCATCTGATATTGAAACCTACCTGCTCTTTGGTTAACTAAGTTCTTCATGTAGCTTAAAAGTCTATAGGTTTCTGAATATATGTCTGAATGTAGAGTCAACAATAATGATCTTGGTAGTGTTCTAAGAGTCAACATTTAAGGCTACAATTGCTCAAATCTAGTATCAGCATCAATATTTAAATATACATACAGTTCAAGGATATCAAGGCTTGATAGATTATTAATTAAAATTCAGAGGGCTCTTAAGAACAATGAAATATTTGTTATATTTACTTACCATTTATTCATAGTAAACATTTGTAAACAATATGGAGAAGTAGTGAACTAACAATATTAGTGAAGTCATGATAGGAACTAGAAAGGAGATGCACCCAAGCCTATTAGATAAGAGGCTTCCCAATCAGACATTAAGAAGGTAACACTGATGCCCAATACTGAAGAGTCAGGAAGAAATTAGTTGTGTGAAGAATAAGGGGATTAGAGTAGCCAGGTTTCCGATGCTGTGACAAAACACCTGAGGTAGTCAATTAAATGAAGGAAAGCTTTGTTTTGGTTTATGGTTTCATAGGATTCATCCCATGGCCACTGCCTTGTTGCTCTGGGCCTGTGTTGGCACAGTGCATCAAGGTGGGAGTCTAGGCAGAAGAGATTTGTTGACCTCATGGCAGTTGAGAAACAGAGAGGAAAAGGTCAACCCCCACTATTCCATTCAAGAGTATACTCCCAATAACCTAATTCCTCCCTCTGTGCCCCCTTCCTATAGATACTGCTATTTCCCAACAGTGCCGCAGGTGGGAATCTTCATACACACAGACCTTTGAGGGATACATTTACCCAAACTATGGCAGGGGTAAAGAGAAGTCTTGGGGGAAAATAAATGGGCATGGAAAATCATAGTGGCATACCACAACTTATAGGACTAAAATTAGTCAGTTAAGACCTGAGTGCAATATTTTGGTGAAGTAGCCAGAGATGAGACTACCTATTCATCAACAGCTTTGTATGAAGCTCTGAGAGCCCAGTGGATGATTTTAAACAGGAGAATGACTAATCAGGTTTGACATTAAGAAAAATGAAAAGTTTAGAAGACTAGAAGGGTAGGTAAAAGGGCAAAAGCTTTAGGAAAGTAGACAATTTAGGCATCTATTGCAGAGTACAACTGTGAATTCATGTTGGTGGAATCCTGGTTAGAGAGATCAGGATACAGCAAGAAATATTTATTAAGATTTGATGGGCTGGGGATGTGGCTCAAGTGGTAGCGCGCTCGCCTGGCATGCGTGTGGCCCGGGTTCGATCCTCAGTACCACATACAAACAAAGATGTTGTGTCCGCCGATAACTAAAAAAATAAAAATATTAAAATTCTCTCTCTCTCTCTCTCTCTCTCTCTCTCTCTCTCTCTCTCTCTCTCTCTCCTATCTTTAAAAAAAACAAAAAGATTTGATATAGTCAAGTGTGGTGGTACAGGCCTATAATTCCAGCATCTCGGGATGCTGAGGCAGGAGCATCATAAGTTCAAAGTCAGCCTCAGCAATTTAGTGAGGTGCTAAGAAAAGCAGTGAAATATAAAATAGGGTTAGGGATGTGACTTAGTGGTTGAGCGCCCCTGAGTTCAACCCTCAGTAACAACAACAACAAAAAAATGATTTGATGCCTCCTCATAAATAGAAGAAGAGTGAATGGTAATCTAGATCAACTCCTGGACCAGTGACTTGGGCAACTGTGTATAAAGAAGATCATTAATAGGAAATAGTTTTTAATTAACATAAAGGGATTTCTGAAAAATCAGAATGTTAGACAATAGACACAAAAAAGGCTTAGATAGGGAATTGATACAAACAGTTCAGATATGTCCAGGCAGAACAAATAGCCTCATGGGTTGTATTAAAAGTAAGAAAAAGAAAAGAGATAGAAAATTCAGTGCTTCAGCTTCAACATTCAAGCAAAAATAAAGAAGGGTGAAGAAAGGTGAATACAGCTTTTATATCTTTCTTTTTCCCTGGAAAAAAAGAAATGAACTTTATCAGAAGAAGAAGGTCAAACAAACAGAATAATTTGATAAGAGGCAAAAATGCTCAAACATGAAAACAGTTTAAAAGATAATAATTCTTTAAAAATATTTTATAGAAATATTTAACTACCCAATATTTAATTACCTAAATGCATGTATAAAGAATTAGCCTTATATCTAAAAGCTAGCACAATGAGAAATATCAACATGAGTTTACTGTATCAAAAGCAGCAGCAAATGCACACACAGGATTATGATGTTCTTAAGAAAAAGATAACAGATAAAATACTTTTGATATAGCAAATAAACTTGTAATTATGAGGGTTTTTTTTAATCCCATACAAGAATGCAGAAACAAGCCAGAATTCTCTTTTCAAGAAAAAAAAATTGGCACAATTTCCTAAACAGAAGCCCCACTTACACCAAATCTGGTACTCTTGGGTGCCAGACATCCACAGCAGGCAGCAGACGGTAGAGCTCCTATCACTTGCTTCACAGATTGCTGTCTGGTTGCAATTTCTAGTCATATGTGATTTGGTAGAGCAGAGAAAACCCCTGGCTTCCCTCTATCAGTTCTGCATCTCAGCTCCATCCATCAAAATAAACATATTTGCCCACAAAGATTAGCCCCAGGTATTGCCTCTCTTTTTCCATAAAGGATTCCTTTACTCCTATGCAATACTTTGTTAAAGGGATAATTTTATTTACAAATTGTCAAGCAAGCACAGGCTAAACAAGAGTGGTGAGAAAAGAAGCATACCCAGCTGTCATTGCTATATCTCTCTTCCATAAGCTCCACATCACTCCTTCCTTCATCTCTGCCTTCACTTTTTGATTTTGGGCCAATACCATTTTTACAGTACATCTTTCTTTCTTTCTTTAAAAATTTTGCAAGAAGTTGTCAGTTAATCATACATATTTACTCAAATATTTATACTGTGTACCTACTATGTGTTGGGCACTCTGCCAATCACTAAGAATGGAAAATTAAACACGGTGTATTTGAAGCTAGTTAAAATATCTAATATGAAAAGAGTTATACCATTAAAATGCAATTTGATAATACTCTAACAGAGGTATGATCAAAGTCTTAAAGTAAAATCCAGAAGGAACAAACTGGAAGTTATGGTCTTTTATTAAACATATTTTTTTGTTATTGTTTAAAAAGCCCTTTTTTTTCTAATGCACTGACACAAAAACACAGATGTTTCAGATGGCTTTTCCATAATTCATAGTTCACCCTCACCACAACATACAATTTTGCACAGGATGTAAGAAAAGCCACACCTATATTAGGACCTTCTTTCTCCTAAGAAATCCCACCAAAAATCAGGAGCTAACTAACAACAAAAATTTATACATACTTAGAAATGATAAATACAGAAAATGGAAAATTGCACACATGTCCTATGATGGTATTTGCCAATAAATTTCCATTTCTTCTAATCTTGGTAGGCATTCATGCAGGACTTCAGGTGTTGATGCCCCAGAAAGCAAGTATCTCTTTATATTAACACTTACTTAAAAGAAACCCTCATTTAGCTTAAAAAGGGTGAAAAAAAAGTAGTGAGAACACTCTAAAATAGAATCTTTCTAAAAAGTGACTGCAGTGATTTTGTACTTTCAAAGTTCCATATTAGGGAATTCTAAGACATAAGAATCTGCCAACAAGACACCACTGTCTCTTACACTTAACTTCAGGACTTAATTATTTCTTTTCCACATCTCAAACTTGAGAACTTCCTTATGGGCATGAAGTTTCTAAATGATAAAAGAAAACATATGGAGACACAATTTCAGACAAGAAATACAGAACTGGCAGTTCCCTTCTTAGTTTACTTTTCTGAGTATTCCTCTACTTAAAATGATTCTTTTCAGCAAAAGACCATTTGAATAAAGAAGAACAATTATTTTTAAGACACTGAAAACATTGTTACTTCTCTGATAAGAAAAGACCTAACCAAAAAGAATATAAAAAGAAAAATATGTCTAAAACTACTTGAAGGAGAGATCACATTCACATACGTGGTCACTTTCTTAGGATAATTATGCATTAACCTAGGTCATTGAATGCCATTAATTTAAATATCCAAATTACACCATATGCACAGTATTTTTTACCCTAACAACCAGAATTTTCTAAACTTACCACTGGATGTATCATAAACCTATAATAAAACAAATACAATTCATACACACACACACACACACACACACACACACACACAATCCCGATGTAGAAAATTTTATTAAACTTTATTTTTTATTAAATTATTAATTTTTTTCTTTTTCTGTTTCTCACCAACTCTCCTTTTGTTGATAAGGAACACCCATCCCAGAACATTTTGAAAGCCAATTGCCTCAACAGGAAAGGTTTATACTTGAAATTTTATATCTCTATATATAAAAGTTTCCAGTTGGGTATTTCTTAGGTTCGTTTCTCCACTGGCATTATTTGTGAGTATCAAGAGATAAAAACAATCAAGTGACTGTGTAGAAAGTCTTTATTACGTATAAAGGAGCGTTGGGGATGATGCACAAATTCTCCAGCAAATGTTCTGGATTGACCTGAGAGTGCACAGTATTTGTGGGACTGAATGTTTTCTGCTGTAAAGTACAAAGCAGCTTAGGTCTTTAACTGCTCTGGGTGATGGCAAGTGAACAAGTGCATTAAAGGATTTCATGTAAGAAGCATGCCTAAATCAAATGAAACCATATTCCATCCAACATATAGAACCACCCCATCTAGTTGCTCATTACTTGAAACAAGTACCAAGGGAAGGTCAGGAAAATAGAATTTTCATTCATAATCTACATGTTGCTTTTTTGATACTAAATGATAAAAGAAAGTCAAACAACTTCAGACAAGAAATGTAGAACTATCAGTTACCTTGCAGAACCAGTTTAATTTGCTGAGTATCTCCCTCTCTCACACACAAAATGATTCTATGCAGTGTATTATCCATTGGATAAAAGAAGGTAAACAATCTTGTTTTTAAAACACTGAAGATTTTTTTTTATGTTTCTGGCTGATGGAAAAAGATCTAAAACTTTAAGCAAGTTAGAATATAGAAATGTCTATATCCACACATCTTGCATAATATTATCAACTATCATTCACAGCATAAAGCAAGTAACCATGGAAATCTGTTTCCAGTAAGGTAATTCTCAAATTCCCAACCATGTTTTTTTTAAACAATTTGAGGTATTCACAGGTATCTCAAAAATTCTCATAAATATATTATCAACATGGATAATAACAAAATGACACCTTCTTTTTCTTGTTATATTATCAACATGAATAATAACAAAATGACACCCTCTTTTTCTTGTTATGTTGTAGCACTTAGGAAGGACTTTTAAATGACCAGAAAAAGGCCTCAGTAAACATGAAATTAACTGTTTTAAATTTTCAAAGATTATAAATCACTTATTTTATGGGAATAAATATAAAACTATAGGTTCTTTATAAACAGCATTGGATGGTTGACTCTCACCTTCAAGTGCCCCTCCTCAATGACTCCCTATAAACTTTATCTTCCCTCCCAGGTCTCTATGTTAATGCCATCTTGTCTATCAACACTGATTCTCCTTTACCTTTTTCCTTTAACTTCAAATGACAGAACAAGAAAGGGGAAAAAAGGAAAAGACAGTTGTTTTATTACTATCTCAGCCACAAACTATCAGTATTACCTTACTCAAGCATTCACATATGTCTAAACTTTACTTTCTATAACCAATGAAACAGACTGAACTCCACGTTCTAGCTCTAACATTTTCTGAACATGTAAGTCACTTATGTCTTATTTTAACTGATAGAATCAATCTTGTTTGATATAGGATCTTCACCTGACAGTGTTACTGTTTAAAGTGTCATTTAAGACATCATTCTAAAGATTATTAATGTAATTTCTTTTCACAGTAGTTACATGTCCATCACCTCAGTTATCCTATTTTTTTCTTTCTTTCTTTCTTTCTTTCTTTCTTTCTTTCTTTCTTTCTTTCTTTCTTTCTTTCTTTCTTTCTCCTAAATATCTTAATAAAACTCAACTTCCATAAAACATACAGAGAATAAGCTATAGCTGAGGGACACAGAACATATTTAAATAAATGGTAATATACGTTATTAAGGTTAAGTACTGGTTAATAAAATCAGTTTCTAAATGGAGAAAAGTTTATAGAGTAAATCTAATTATTTATATCTCTTCCTCCTCTAATAAAGAATGTTTGAAGGATACTGAGGCAATGTGACAAACCAACTGTGGGAATCTTAGAAATAAGATAATTGCTATTAAGGACATACTAGCTCTATAACATAGAGTTGCACTTCTGAAGGGAAAAGACCATGTTTTGCCTCAACTGATTGATAAAGATAGAAGGAAAAGGAAAGCAATGTAGACAATTAACATGTGATGTGTAACCATAACTTGGTTAGCATTCTGCTGCTAAAAAGGAAACAGAAGAAAAAGTTAAAAGTTTTTTTCACTAAAAAGCAAACCAAATATAAAGAAACAAAAATGACAACAAAAATTCAAGAGGATTGTTGCCCAGAAGACAATCTCTCCTAAAAACACAGACATAGCACAGACTTTTCCTCTATTGTGAAATTATGTGATTGAAAGGTTATGAAAATATGATTGAAAGGATACATGTAAATTTTATTCAGGCTAGTGATGGCATGTCACCACAAGACTTCTATTAGCTTTCAGAAAAACAAATTATATAGATTTTCTTAAAAAACTAAAATCACTGTTAAACTATATATTTGATTTAAAATTCTAAATATTTGTGATACTGAATCTATATTTACATAAAATGACAAAACTTTCCTATCCTTTGAGATCTTCATTATCAGGAAAACTTGCAAATCAAAACCTATGAGGAACCATGTCACACTTGTTAGGATGGCTATTATCAAAAATCAAAGAATAAGCCAATACAGTGGTACACACCTGTAATCCCAGTGGCTTCAAAGTCTGGAGGATTGCTAGTCCAAGGCTAGCCTTAGCAACCTAGCAAGACCCTGTCTCAAAATTTTAAAAAAAAATTAAATAAAGAGCTGGGATGTGGATCGTTGGTAAAGCAGTCCTGAGTTCAATCCCTGGTACCACACAAAAAAAAAAAAAGAAGAAGAAATTTTGCAAGCATGTGGAGAATAGGGAACACCTGTACACTGTAAACTGTTGGTAGGTATGTAGATTGGTACAGTCATTATGAAAAACACTACAGAAGTTTGAAAATAGAGTTACTATGGGGCCCATAAATCCCTCTTCTGGGCATATACCCAAAAGAAATAAAATCACCTCTCTGTATCGTATCTTCATTCCCATAGTCATTACAACATTATTCACAAGCTAAGATATGAAAACAATCTGGGTGTCATCAACTGAAAAATGAATAAAGAAACTGTGGCACATATATGTGCATGTACATATACATAGGAGATGTTATTTGTTTCTTAAAAAAAAAAAAAGATGTTGTCATTGGCCAAAACACAGATGAATTTAGGGGACATCATGCTAAATGAAATAAGCCATAGGAAGAGAAATATTGCATAATCTCCCTTATATGTAGAATCAAACCTCACCTACCAGGGGCGGGGAAGAGGTATGCAGAGAGGTAAGCCAGAGGAGATACAAATTAGCAAACAAGCAGGAAGAACATGTCTAGAGATCTACTGCACAACATGAGGACTAAAGGGAATAAAATTGTGTTGTTGTGGATTTCATGCTAAATGAGTAGAGTTTAGCTACTCTTGCTTCAGAAAAGAAAGAAAGGATAACTATGAGGCAATGGACATGTTAATTTGCTTCACAATAGTAACCTGTCTACCTATGTGTATCCCATAACATCATGATCTATACCTTAAATAAACACAGTGACACTCTTTAAAAAACAATCAAATAGTCCAACTTAGGGAAGCAGAAAATAGGAAGGTCGTTGCCAGGGAATGGGGAGAGAGAATGAGAAGTTGTTGCTCAATGTGTGTGAAGTTACGGTTAGAAAAGATGATCAAGATATCTGCTAGACAATGTAGTACCTGGTTAACAATACAGTGTTGTGCACTTAATTGTTAGGAGGTTAGACTTCATGTTAAAATCTCTTATTACTAATAAAATAAAAAAATCAACTGTAAACAAGGAAACTTGGAGCTGCTGGTTATGTCTATTTGTTAATATGATGGTATCCCAGCTTTGGGGGGTGGGGGTGGGGCAAAAACTCACCAAATTATACATGGTTTATTTTGAATATTGATTATAGCTCAATAAAACTCATCTCAACCTTCCAGGCCCTTTCATTATAGCAGTTCAAAATAAATACTCCCCATTTTCTCAGGCAGAACAATTTAACCTGTTGCCAGAACTACAACCCTCATAGTCCAACCTTTCATTTTACATCATCTATCAGGTTTTCCCCCAGACTCTGTTCCTTCCCTAAAAGCAATTTAGGTGCCACCTGGTTACGATAATGACTTTTTAAAAATCTTGACAAAAATAATTAAATTCATAACACAAAAGTTAAGAAATTGCACTGTTAAGAACAAATTTAAATGGAAGGCTATTATATACTTTAATTATTTCCTTGATTCAATTATGCTGAAATTGTTTCAGAGATTTATAGAAGCTTATCATTACCCACACCTCTGTTAGGAAGGTGCTCTGTGCTTTTACAAAGAATTTAATAGTCTAAATGACCAAGTGAACTCTGAATTGAATAGCCAGACTTTCTCTTAAACTAATCACAAATCATTTATCATAATTACATTGGCTCTTTTCTTCTTTTTCTTTTCTTTTTTCTTTTTTTTAGCAGTAGTCAATCTCTGGTCTAGAGCTGTATACACATGTGCCTTTGTGTCTAAGAGGCCTCACCTTCTTTCCATACCTAATATTATTCCAGTTCCTAATATTACATTTTCATACCTAATATTCCATAGGTCTTTAATCTTTTTTTATTAATTTTTTATTTGTTTTAATTAGTTATCCATGACAGTAGAATGCATTTATGCACTTTGATATATCATATACAGGATATAACTTATTTTTCTCAGGGTATATGTTGCAGATCATATTGGTCATATAGACACATATATACATAAAGTAATAATGTCTGTTTCATAAAGATAACAAATATCTGCAATTCAAGACTTTATCCTGATCACTAGCACTAGGCTTCAGAGTAAATAATTCATCCTTATATAAATATAGCAAAAACTTTATCATAAATTAAATGTCATTTGTAAAAAGAAATTGCAGAAATACAAAAACATTCAAATAAGTTTATTTTTTTATTTAAAAAACTTTAATGTTTGCAAGGATCCTTGATAAATTAACACAGCTGGAATTTAGAGAAGATACACACAATGCTACCATGTTGCCATTGGTCTTTCCAGGGTGGAACCAGCAGTTTCTTCATTTGTTTATATCTGCAAGAGTCACGGCATATCCACAAATGTTAGTTTTGTAAAACAGGGAAAGGATTGTTTCCATTAGAGAATTAGCACTTTATAAGCAAGATGCCATGGCTTCTTTAATTTGGTAGAAGAGTGCTAAGTAAAGTGAATAGATAGGTAGCCATACATACATGAAGATACAATTTATCTCAGGATCCAAAACGTTTTTTTATCCTCTAACTGTGGTAAAGGATACGCTTGCTTAGTCATAACCACCGCACAGCAAGGACCACTTTTCTCATACAAAACTCTAAATTCAAGCATTATAGAATCACACAGTTACAAAACAGACCAGCAATTCAGAAAAAAAGCTGAATATGAGAAATAATCAATAGGATCCAATGAGAAAAGGGGGGAAAGGAATAAAAATGCTTTTCCATCCTACCATTCTAGACCCTGGCTATTTTTATAAGCAACAATGTATACCTCATTTTGAACTCCATACATGGCCATCAATGTGAAGGAGGAAGGGGAGAAGAGGAAAGAGGAGGAGGAAAATTATCATATAAAAATGTCGGTTTTCATCATCTAGGTGAACGTGGCATCAAAAGACAGAATCTTCCACTTCCTATATATACAAAAGCAACCGGCTAAAATGAGAAAAAAAAAATTAAACTACAATTTCAGCAAACTTGGTAAGAATATAATCTGCACACTTCACAAACATGTATAGGTTCATCAAAGCAATTGAGCCTGAATAGAAATCTTACAAAGGGGTTATTTGAAAAATAAAAGAGTTGGCTCTTCAATGGCAGATTATCTACAGATATTAGCAAAGAACAAAACATCTTCTCAATGTGTGTGGTACCCTAAAAGGCCAAAACTATATTTTCTGAAACAAGACTGTTCTGTCAATAGAACAGAGATCTCTGGCAGAAGATAGTTAAGGAAAAAGTAAAGTGAACAGTAAGTTTAAGTAGGTTAACAATGAAAGTTCTCAGAAAATACCAGCAAAAATACAACAGCATGGAAAAGAACTCACGCTCAGGAAGAGTAGAAGATACCATTACCCCAACATCCCACCATATGTAGAAATGAGGAGTATGCTATACAGAGTCAGGCTGGGTGCTGAAGACTCCTGGATGCAGTTAAGAGCAGACAAGGACAAAGGTAGAACCACACGCATAAGTACAAAAGAAAATAGAACACGAAGGAGCCATAATAGCAGCAAGAACTCTGACTCTGTGGAACCAATAAGAAAGCATTTAAGGTGTAAAGTTTGTGAGGCTGCCTGAATTTTTCCAACTCATAAACACTCTTGCTAATTTAGCTAAGGCAGAAAGATCTAATGTTTTCAATATTGGGGACAGATGTTTCTCTACTTGCAATGAGAGTACATCCTGCTAAGTCCAATATAAGTCACCAATATTATAAGTTGAAATGCATTAATAACTGACCAATCATCATAGCTGAGCAACACAGTACACTGTGTTTATCCTCATGATTGCATGGTTGATTGGGTGCTAGGCTCACTGCTGCTGCCCAGCATCATACAGCAAATCACTAGCCTGGGAAGAGATTAATATTCAAATTCAAAGTATGGTTTCGACTGAATGCATAATGCTTTCACACCACTCTAAAGTGAAAAACCATACATTGAACCATTCTACATAGTGGATGATCTGCATTATTAAATGGCATGGCACAGTACTGACTCAAGGTTACTAGAAGCAAAAAGTTAGAAAAAGAACAGTAAAACTTACCAATAGAAAAAGCACAAGAATTTCTTCAACTACAGAACAGATAAAAATTAAAATAAAAACATTTGCTGCTCATTTTTAAAAATAAATAGACAACTTCCTTTAGAAATATAGAACATGAAGAAGAAATAGGAAATCAACAGGAAATGCTCAAATACAAGCTGTCAGGCACAAAGAAACAGCAGAGGAAAAGCACAGAAATGTTGATAAAAATGAAAATTAACTCAGAGTACACAAACATTAGGAAAATGGAATGAGAGACATAAGGACTATTAAATTTTAAAAAGGAGAATAAAATTAAATGGGAGAAAAAGATGAAGAGAATTAGAGATTAGATGGCAGATACAGACAGGCAAAGTAGATACAATGAACATATCTGGAGTGTGTCTGTATCCCTCAAATTCATACATTAAATCCTAATCTCCAATGTGTCATTTTAGAGTCGAGGCCTTGGGATGACGGTAAATGCCCTTATAAAAGAGACCCTAGAGGGTTTCCTTGCCTCTTCTACCATGTGCCTCTTCTACATGTTGAACCACACACACACAGAATCTGCAAGCACCCTGAGCTTGTATTTCACAACCCCTAGAAATAAAATTTCTATTGTCTATAGCCACCCAGTTAGGATATTTTGCTATGGCAGCCCCTCCCCCACAAAAAACAAACAAGACTGAGTGCCTAAAAAGAAAGACAAGACAGAAAGAAAATTTGAAGATATAATTAAAAAAAAAAATTCAGGTGGGTGTGGCGGCACACATCTGAAATCCTAGCAGCTCTGGGGGCTGAGGCAGGAGGATCATGAGTTCAAAGCCAGCTTCAGTAATTTAGTGAGGCACTAAGCAACTTAGTGAGACTCCATCTCAAAGTAAAAAACAAAAGAGTTGGGATGTGGTTTGGTGGTTAAGCACCCCTAGGTTCAATCCCTGGTATCAAAAATAAATAAATAAATAAATTCTTGAAATAAAACTTACTGTGTTTGAAAGGTACACTGTGAGCCAGAAAAACTAACCCAGAAACAGAGGCCTAGCAGTGAACTAGACTGTAAATGGAAAGGGATCCTTAAGGCAGCCATGCAAAATTAGCAAGTTATTTATGAAGTGCAAATTTAGATTTCTCTATGGTTATATTTAATGTCTTAAAACATATAGCAACAACCATATGATACTCAGGAAAAGAAAGTACAAGGCAAGTTGCCTTTTAAGAATAAGGGCAATAGTTTCCTGATAGTATTCTGTGGTACACACTTCCATATTACAGAACACAGTTTGATTAGTGGATACTTGAAGAATGTGTCCCTTACTCAAATAAACATGGGGTATTCTCCTATTGTATTTTCCTCTCAGAGATTCTTTATGCTTATTTGTATATTAAAGGCTCTGAGGATCTCTGCAATAAAGAAATATTTTAAATGTGAAAAGAGAGAATAAAAGCAACAGACAACTTTTACATACAAAAATTAAATTTTCTTGAAGACATTAATAGATAAATTTGAGTCAAATAAATAAGACCGGGGAAAACAGTAAGAAGAAAGATTTGAGGATTGGGATGACTAAAAAAGGAATACGAATATTTCAAGTTCTAAGACACAGAAATGATATATTAATAAAATAGGGAAGGAAGGGAAAAGAAATTAGAAGGTTAAGAAATGTAATTATTGCCATATTATAATGCCTGAAATTCAAATAGTGTCAATAAAGCAAATCAAGGTAAGCAACAAATCCCATTTTATTGGCTATCATTGAGCGGCAGAAAGAAAGAATGAAAAGAGAAGACAACAAAGATATTTGTGTTTATCGCAGACCTGAGTAGAAAATTGACATGCTAAAGGAAAAGATGTCTAAGGAAATAATATAAAAGCACAATTATAAAGATAACTCCTAGAATAAATGTGAAATCATCAGCTATCAGAAGAAATACATACTTGAAGGACACAAAATAATGAAAGACTACTAAGAAACATAAAACTAATGTGGAAACAAAAAGATATAACAGATTACTCAGAATATATATACTATATCAATGTCAATATGTTTAACTTGCTAAAAAATATTCAAATTGAATCAGAAAGTGAAACTTGGATCAACAATATTTAAAAGAACAAAATGATTCACAATAATTAAAATGTAGCTAACAAAATACCAGTAAAATGGGAAAAAATATGTAAGTTGATGGTCTTGATCTTCATATGAAAGTAGAATTCAAGCCCAAAATGATGCAAAAATCAACAATGTGCAACTCAACATGGTGTAATAAACAATAAAAATTTCACTATTATAAATAACTATAACATAGCAAAACACTCATAAAGGTGAAACTATAGCAAATAAGAGACAAAAACATTCAAGTTACAGGAGACTAATTCTATTTTCTATATGTTTGATATAATGAAAATACTTTATATTAGAAATAGAGAAAAGAGCTTTCAACAATCCATATTTGTGGACTTATGGAATATGTATAAAAATATGAAGAAAATGTCAGAAACATTCAAATTCTAGAAAGGTTACAAAAACTTACTCTGAATATGATACACTAATTTTAGAAATTAATGAAGCTGGAAAATATGTCTTGTGGGAATTTTACAACCATTTCTAAAATAACTTCCCCTGTAAATATCTACAGTTTGATATTTCTGAACTTACACAAAAATAATATGAATGGAAAAAAATTATACCTGAATTTATTAGATGTAGCTAAAGCACTGCTCAAAGGAAAACTCATTGCATTTAATATTCAAAAAATAAAAATTTAAAAAATTAAAGAAATCAGGCATTAATAAATTTGAGAGTTTCCTTAAATTGTTTTTTTAAAAAAAAAACATGTATAAGCACAGCTAACCTATTAAAGAAAACAGGAATAAAACACAAACACAAATATTTTAAAAAATGAAGAACCATGAAAACAGAGAAAAATAAACAAAACGGGCCCTATTTTACTCAACTCCATAAAAAAAATCAATCTGGTTAATATACAAATTTTCTAGGAAATGTAATTTACCAAAATTAGTCTTAGAGGCCATAGATAATCTATCTAAACAGCCTGATTTCAACTGGTGAATTTGAGAAATGTGCCAATTATTAATACTACAAAATCCCAGGCCTGGGGAATTTAGGAATTCTCTTACTCTTTTAAAGAACAGTAAATTCTAATGTTTAAAATAATTCCAGAATTTTGAAAAAATGTAGAAAACCTTTTATTCTCTCTAGAAAGAAACAATAGCACTGAATTCAGAACCTGATGAAGACTGCAAAGAATAAAACAAATAAAATAATCCACAATAGCTAAGTTCTGTAACCAGCCTAGGTGTCCATCAACACCAGGAATGGATATCCAATAAAAAGAAAATGTGGTATGTACACACATAATGGAATTCTACTCAGCCGTAAAGAAGAAGGAAATTATGTCATTTGCTGGTAAGTAGATGGAAATAGAGAAAAATCATGCTGAAATAAGCCAGACTTGAAAAGTCAAGGGTCAAAGTCAAATATTTTCTCTCATCAGTGAAGCCAGAGAGGAAACAATAAAAAGGAACAATAAAGGAGGATCAGGAAAAGAGAGAACAGTAGAGAAGAGGAGGATTGGATGGGAGAGGAAAGAGGGAAGAGTGGGTGGAAAGGGAAGGTACTTGTGAATGAAAACCACCAAATTATGCCATGTGTATGTGCAAGTACATCACAATGAATCCCACTTTTATGTATAATTATAATCACCAATTTAAAAAAATAGAAGAAAGAACAGTGGAGTCAAGGAAAGGGGCCAGGGGAAGAAGGAGAGGGAAACGGAAGGGATGGCAATGAAGTGGTTGCTCCACTAATTTGCTATTGGTGATGTGCACCTGTGAATATATCACAGTGAGCCCCACTATTATATATATAATTTTAATGTACTAATAGAAACATAATAAAATATTATACAAAAAAAGACAGATCTTAGGTATGAATACCAACAGGACATTTCCAGAAGCATTTTAAAGACTAGTTCATCAGGGGCTGGGGATGTGGCTCAAGCGGTAGCGCGCTCGCCTGGCATGCGTGAGGCCCGGGTTCGATCCTCAGCACCACATACAAACAAAGATGTTGTGTCCGCTGATAACTAAAAAATAAATATTAAAATTCTCTCTCTCTCTCTCCCCATCTCTCACTCTCTCTTTAAAAAAAAAAATTAAAAAAAAAGACTAGTTCATCATATCAAGTGTGATTTATTTATTCCAGGAAAAGCACGGGTGGTCAGAAGCTGTACAATCATTAATATGATTTATATTACTATATCCAGGGAGACACCGCACATGATCATCTCCACAGAGGCAAAGAAAAAAATCACTCAATAAAACAGGACTCCATGTGGATCCTGTCTAATAAAGGGCTAAGTGATATCACAAGAGAACCAACAATAAAATGCCTTAAAACACAAATGTGTTTGTTTTTCTGTCTTAAGTGATGATCTAGAGTCAGTGCTCCAGGGAGAGAGTCTGACCCATGAAGTGTTTCTAGGGTCCAGGTTCCTTAAGTGTGGCTTTGTCATCCATGAGGCCTTGTCATCTGCATGGTTGAGGCTGCTTCTGGTTTCCTGCCAGCAAGAGGGGAAAAGAAAAGATGTGGGGAAATGGCATTTGTCACTTTCATTACACTGGCAAGAACATAGGCACATATCAATCACAAAGCCACACTCCCAGGTGGGCTGAGAAGTGCACATCTTAGGAGGTGTTCACATGGCCAGCTGCAACTCTATTACTCTATAGAACAATGTTTCCTAATCATATAAACATATCCAACTCTGACTAAAAGCCATCATCATGCCTTATGACAAAGTATTGAGAACATTCTCCTAAGTCAGAAATAAGAGAAAGGTGACCATTGTCACTGATATTTAAAGCTGATCTCTAGGTACAGCACATGGCACTGAAACAAGCAATCACTTAGAGCCATACAAAATTGGAATAATAGATCAAAAGTATACAAAATTGGAAAAAGGAAAATTTAAAAATCATATATTATAGAACATATGATTATATACTGAAAAATACAAAATAATTAGCTGAAAAACAATTTAAGTAAAAGTTGCTTTTATAAAAACTGTTTACTGATAAAAGATCTCAGTAACTTAACAGCTCAGAAATCAACACAGAAATCACTAACAGTAGTGGCAACAAATATAAAACACCAAGGAATAAAGTCAGTAAGAAATGTACAAGTCTTACATTATGATTAAAACACCATTGGGTAATATTCTAAAAAAATGCTTGCGCAAATGGAAAATATTATGATATTTTTAAAACAAATTTCAACATCATAAAACAAGTACTTTGCTTTAACTTAAAAATGTAAAGCAATTCTAAAAAAAAAAAAAACAAACAACTGTTGAATGAAACAAGTCAAACTGGAAGTTAATAAAGAAAAAATATTTTTTAAAAAGGATACCCAGAAAAACTTGTAAATAGGAAAATAGTTCAGCACTTTCAGATATAAAAGATAGGAATTCTAAATGTTATAGAGCCTCAGTATCAGGGAATACTGGCACAGAAATAGTGACCAATGACACAGAATGAAAAAGTGTAAAACTGACTCCACATACAGAGGAATTGAGAATATAATAAGGGTAGTATCTCACTTTGATAGGAAAAATGTAGCCCATTCAATAATTAAGTCATGTGAAGAAAAACAAACTTATCACAAGTCCAAATGAATCAAATATTTAAGTGATATTAAAAATAATACGGACGTTCCAGAAGTAAACAACAGGAGAACTCCTATATAATCTTGGGGTAGGGAAACCCTATATAACCATGACTAAAAAATTCAAAAGCAATAAAGGAAAACAGATACATTAAACTAGATAAATTCAATCAATTCTATAAGAAATAACACCACCCCCAATCATAAAAAAGGGGGAGTGTAGAGGGATGTTGGTCCTCAGAGTTAAAAAACTAATGATATAATTCTGAAACATATTTTTCACTTCATATCATATAAAATATTTCTATATATTTTCTAATATACAGAAAGCCTCCAGAAATAAATAATAAAAAGATGAATAAAATAAGGGAGAAAGGATCTTTATAGAAAAAGAAAGATCACTTAAATATATATTACACTACACTCTTAATAAAAATACAAGTTTAAAATTCACTAGTATATTATTTTTTTATTTGTCATACTTAAAAACTCCTAAAGGTTGACAAACAAGCTCTGTTGGTAAGATTGAAAGGAAATCAACAGCCTTATGTATGCCTGTTGGGGCTGCAAGTTAGCAACAACCCCTAGAGAAGGCAATTTGACAATCTCCATCAACATTCAAATACTTAAATGCTCTAACCAAGCAATTCTAGTTCTGGGAATTTATTCCACAGAATGTAATTATTGAGGTACAATATTATTTTTTGCGGCATTATTTGTAATACCAAAAGACTAGCAATTAGCCAAACATCCATAAAGGAATTGCTAATATATATTATTGTCAGTTCAGTCAAATACACTACATTTTTTAAAAAGTGAAGGAATAATGCATGCTTATTTTAGCTTCTGTATGAATAAAAGAAACTGACAAGACACATCAGTAACTGACAACCATTTTCATGGGGACAGGAGGCAGAGGAAAAAGAGTTAGGAAGACAGGGATATGGGAAGGAAATTTTTTACTATGAACTCATTTACTCTCAGACTTTTAAACCATTGGAAAACATTATGCAAAAAACACAATAAATTAGAAGATAAAAATAAAATTTTAGTTTACTGCTACTGTCCCCTAAGGAATTTGAGATGATGTAAGAATTTATAAATCTAATTTAGCCTAATAGATGTACTTGAACTCAGTCATCAGACATTAAATAAACCTTAGCACTTCTTGTGGACACTGTTCTTTGGAGCTCATGAAGGTGCTTTAAATTTGTTTTTATTTTGACATTGGATTGCCTCTTTCATTAAGTAGAAATCCCAGTTGTGTGGGATTTTCTTTTTGAAAGCACAGAGTGTTAATAACAGATTTAACAGGTGGAAAAAATGGGTGGTAAGTATTTCTATTGTTCACAAGGTAGGTCAAAATCTTATCTCCCTAATTATCACTCTTTAGTAAAAACTAATTGGGATGAAAGCCAAGAATGCAAATACAGAATAGAGAGGGGAGAAAAACATCTCAGTGGAGAAACAGTGGGGCTTGATAGCTCTTCAATGATTTTATTCATCAAAATAGAATCATCTTGTCACAACATTAATTTTCTACAATTTACTTTCATAAAGCATGGAACACAGGCTTTTCTCATAAATTACTATTTTCCAACTTTCATCACATCACTTGTCCTTTGGCAGCATATTGGGGTAAGAAGCTGGCAGGAGGAAGGAGGGAAGAGATGAAGGATGAAGGAGCCAAGGGGAGACAATATTTCCAGTCCCTTGAAAACTATCCTCCTCAGTAGCTACATCTGTGAACTATGTGTGGAATTTTTTTTTAATATCTTAAAGACTTTATCTTTAAAAAACGAATGAAAAATATGTATCTATTTACAGTTAGCCAAACATACCCTGAATTTTATTTGAGAGAATATTACTTTATTAACTAATCAAAAGAGTCATAAATGCTAATAAAGAACTTTTGAGATCTGATGGGATCTTCAGTTACCAGCCAATAAATCAACATTTGAGCAGGTGTCACCAGAAATACCACATCACTACTCCGCTTTCCACGTCCTTACCAAATTACCGAGATGTTCCTTATTGTTCCAAACCTGAATTGGAAGTTGATTAATAATACTCTGTACTAAACAGATCATAGAGAAGAACGGAGAAGTAAGCAAATGATAAAGTACACACAAGAAGATAAGAAAAAAGTACCACCTAGCTCAGCAATTTTATTTATGAGAGGGTTCCTTAGATCTTATTCAAAGCTTATTGATTTTTACTATATAAGTTTTACCAAACTACAACTGAAAAATTATATTACAAAGGAAAGTACTTCTACTTGGAGACAGGTACAGCAGTAAGGGCATTTGCTAATGGCAATAGGAAAAATATTTAAAAACACTAAGAATTCAGGATATACAGAAAATAAAAAAAGCACAGCCTGGGTCCAGTTAATATAGGGACAAATATTCCTTAAGAGTTTACCCAAATAGCTGGTTGGGGTGGTGCCTGCCTTTAATCCCAGTGGCTTGAGAGGCTGAGGCAGAAGGATCTCAAGGTCAAAGCCAGTCTCAGCAAAAGCACTGAGCTGCTGAGCAGTGAGGCCCTGTCTCTAAGTAAAATACAAAATAGGGTTGGGGATGTGGCTCAGAGGTTAAGTGCCCCTCTATTATTAATTTGTTTTCTTCTCTCAACAGTAATATCAACGTTTGTAAGTGGCCCTGGGGTTCAATCCTTGGCACCTCCCCCACACACACAAAAAAAAAATTTACCGATCTAGTAGAAATCTCTGTATTACAATTTCATATTGTAGATAATGTTACCCTAAATTACCTGGAAAGAACTAAATTGTGTCCAATATTTTCTGTTTCAAAAGCATGTATAATTGGGAGAAGATTCAATACTGATTAAATATTAAAAACACTTACAACATAATAATCCTAAAATATTTTCACATGCATCTGCCTTTATGTGCAAAGACAGTTATGTTTGACAGTCTGCACCTTTTTAAGGAAAAAAGGGCAATGTAAACCAAGAAACTACTTTACATGAATCTGATGTGTGTTGGAGTCAGTAAAGTAATGTATTGGGTTGAAGCAGAGGAGTGATAATTAAGAGCTGGAGACTGAGTAAACCCAGGTCCTAGAATCCTAGCACAGCAGGCTGGGTTATGGATAGTTTTAGGTAAAAGGATTCCATGGGGAGGGTAAAGTGTTTAAGAAAAATTAATTAGGCAACATCATTTCTTCTATGATAGCAAGCTAAGAGTACAAATACTTGATTGTGAATGATTTACTGATGATGTCTCAAAATTCAGAGTTCCAACAGAAAGTACAAATGAATAGGAGAGAAGAGAATGCTAGTTAAGTTTTCAGCCTACAGCTTCATCTAGTTTAGGCCTACAGACCAGCTTCTTATAGCCCCCTAGGAATATGGTCATAAACTAGAGGATAATGGTTGCTTTAACTCCTTCCCCTTGTAAGCTCATCAACTGTGTGCTAATAGCTCATATATTTAAGTCAGACATTCATAACCCATTTTAAATGGTGCAATTGTCCAATAAATTGTTTGAAACTTTTTAAAATCTTCAGTGTTCCATAAAATAAAAGCCTTTTCAGAATAATTGAAACCAGTAATGCAAAACAAATGTATTTCCTTGATAAATTTGGTTTTAAGTAAGCTTTAATTTATATGCTAAATTTTTTAATTTAGTTCAAGTTTTGGCAGAGACATGTTTATTTTAATTGTTGGCCTTCAAAGTCCTAGTTTAGGAATAAACATCTGTTCCTTCCCAATTTTTTGCATAAAGTGGATAAATTCCCATACATTGTAAATGAGTACTGCAGACACACTGTTGCTTCTGGAGAGTGTACAAACTTTCAGCAAACACATTAGTGAATTCTCTGTGGGATATCTCACAGCATGATATGCTAGTTTCTTATATCTATTTGTATTTAATACAAGTAAATTTTTTTAAAAAATAACATACAATGTGCATTTCAATAATAACACAATAATATACAATATTACATTTCCCTAGATACAGCTTTTGGCAGAAATTAATAAAACATTGAGAGATTAAAATTTGTACCTGTTGAAACATTATAAGAGGTAACACATTTTGTGAATACCTTAAGAAGAATGGATATTTAGGAAATCTAATCTCTATTATTAATTTGTTTTCTTCTCTCAACAGTAATATCAACTAAGCATGTTTCCATCAGGAATCTCAGAATCATCAATCTGGATAGCAAGGGCCACTGGTCATTTATATGATTGAAAATAATTGTGAATTGTGACTAAGCTGATATAAAGATGTACAATTTTGATAATGTATCCATAACCACTGAAAATTTGCAAAAAAAAAATTTGTTGTGGGCATTTCAGATAACTTATGCTTAATTCTACCTTTAAAAGCATTACTCATTTGCCATGTAATGGTATCTAACCATGTTTTTGATGTGCATGATTCCATGAAATGGTATGTTTGCTTTACAGAAGATAAAAATTTTATAACAGAGGGTAGTGAAAATCAATAAATATATATTTTAATAGAGCCCGTTAATTGGCAGGACACTAACAGTCAGGAACCTAAGTAAGATCTCTATTCAGCTGTTTCAATTGCTTGATATAAACTGATTAATGTAAGGACCAATAAACAGAATAGAAAATCCCAGATTCCTGCAAAACAAAACAAGCAAACAAAATCTCTATGTCAGTGACAAGGTGGATGAGATTCACCTGGTGAGATTCTTAAACCAGTTTCAGGCTCATCCTTTGAAATTCTAATTCACTTGTTTGGTGGCACCCAAGAATTGATAGTTCTAATAAGCTTGCAGCTGGTGTGAATGCTGCTGCTCTAAGGAACACACTCTGAGAACCACTTTTTCACCATTACCAGAGTCAGAATTTGTATTTTACAAGATTTCCAGGGGGATCCGCATGAACATTCAAGTTTGAGAAGTATTGCTGTAGAAGTAAATTTTTATGTGAATGCATAACCAATGTGATTCTGCAACCTGTATACTCAGGAAAAATGAGATATTATATCCCATCTAATTCAAATGTATGATATGTCAAGGTCATAGTACTGTCATGTGTAACTAATTAAAACAAATTTTAAAAAATTGATTTCTCTATCCTGATGTCACAGAATCAGACAAAGGGAAAACATTACCAAAAGAAACCAAAACTAAGCTTAAGTTACACTCTATGGTTAAACAAAACTATTTGGCTCCTTTGTTCAGCTCCCTCAAGGTAGTATCTTTCTCTCCTTCCCTTACTTCTGCCTCAATCCAGGCTCATATCACCTAACATTTCAGACCTATACGTCACAGATTTCCTAGGGAAATCTTGATTCATATAACGTTTTGCTTATAAAAACAAAATTTATATTGATATTAAAGAATTAAGTTTGAATCACATGTGTTTATAAAATTCTTCATGAAAAGAAATCCACAGAAAAATAATCCCTTTTCAGACTGATTTAAGACTTAAAAATGTGGCCACAGCAAGAGCAAAAAGTGTCAATGTATACACATCGTGGGGTGACGCTGAGTCTCAGAGGTAGGAGAAGGAAAGACAGCCTCTTTGCTGTTTATATTGTATGTAAGTTTATGTTACATATAATTGCTTGGACTAGACCAAGTGTACCCCAAGTGAGCCACACAAAAGACAGAACATGCTATCACTGCATGGGATGTATCTCCACCGAAGGGATAAAATGAAAGATATGAATATATCTTTCATTTAGTCTTTGGCATAGTCTTTGGCAGTGGGATATGCCCGAGTTCACATGACTAATAATACTTCCTATTTGCTGATTCATGCTACTGTAGGTTCAGCAGCTCCAGCAGCAAAACAGTCTGTTAATCAGCCACAGAGACAAAAGAATAACCCTAAGTCCAATCACAAACGGCAGATATGTGTGTTCAACTAGCATACTTCTTCACCAGGCCACAACTCTCCATTTCCCCCTTGCTTGACTTAACCTAAAACTGCCACACAGACTTCACCTCCTGGATTATTTTATAATCAATGAACCTTTTCCTAAATCTACAACTTGACACTCACATGAGTAGATTTCAAGTCTGTGAATTACCAGGAACCCAGGAAGAGGACATGGAAATACACCAAGCTCAGTCCCAATTTTCCATGGGTTCAGTGAGCTGGAGGTAAGCACTGGTCAGAGAGCACAGAACCAAGTTCAGGATGCTTAGTTTCTACCAAGAACGAGGAAGCAACTTACTTTGCCTCCTTCATTTCTTTCCATTCAAAAGGAGACTATGATGTCATGAAGATACTCCAATATTTATGAGTCTGTGTTTCTGTGAGGTATTCATGCTTTTGGAAAGTCAGAAAAACAGCTGGTCAGCAGCAAAAAGAAAATCATCATCTTGGATAAGACTGAGGAGCTGCAGTTCCACTAGCTCCACACACAGCATCCTCACCTCAGGTCAGCCTTGGTAGCTCCCGCTGCCCAGTGACTGAGCAGAAACTGGATAAGATTTATTCATGTAAGCATCCTTCCTGATTTATTCGACCAAAAGTCTTCCATAATTACTACTCAGATGCTAAAATCAGGATTCCTATCCATAGGGATAAGGGAATTAACATATGATGCAAAGAGTTAAAAACTGCCTCCAAAAAGTCTGTGTGGAAATGAGGGCCTCACTCACCGCATTCCTACCACATCCTGCAGGTTTCCTTAAAGATGAATTATAAGCTCTCCTTTTGAAGGGACAAGAGTATTTACATACATAAAACATCCTATGAGGGTGATTGCATGCAGCTTCATTCTTGGGAGACTGCAGAGCTTTTATATTTAAAAACCACCTAAGTCAACTCTGTCTGGATGATGTGTTTAAGGGGATGTCAAGAGTAGAAAACCAGAGGAGCTTTCTGTTTACTCATTTCTGAAAAGCCAAGTACATCTTGCTGACGAGGATATCTGTCATCTGCTTTCCCGGTACTCATGTCCCTTTCTGGTAAAAGCCCTAATTTTTATGTAGGAATCACCTCTGCCTCTCTCAGACCACAGAACCAAGTCTTGAGCCCCTGGTTCTCTTTTCATCTAAGAATAACATGTTTCTTCATGAGTTGGTTTGCACAGATAATTAGAATTGACAATAAAATCTGAAATTAAAAAAAAACAAACTATGAGACACTCCTTCTTGTTCTGCTTCAAGGATATCCCTACAAAGCTAATGTAGTTGAAAACTGCATAGAATTTGAAGGATCCTCCTCTCAGAATGAAAGACAGGCGTGAAGTACAAATATTGGGACTTATAGGGATCAAGAAAAAGCAAGTAACCAGAGTTTCATTCTAAGTTTTGGGGGGAAATCAGAGACAGAAAAAAAAGCACAACTTGGGCGGCTAAGCTAAAGCCTCTTCCTTATTATCAAAATTCTTATTTCTATTCAGATGTCAAGGCTTTTAAAACGCTTATGTTTTCTCAGGCTTCCTTGCTTGGAGGTGAGTCATGTGACTACATTTGGGTCAAGATCTGTAAGATCGACTGTTTACTGGACTTCCAAAAAATGTTCTGTAAAGAGGTCAAGCTTAATGAAATGAAGATGTCTGGTCAGATTTTGCTTGTTCTGAGAATTCTGGTGATGGGGAAAGAAGTCTTATTAACTGAGTATCTATCTCATTTCAGTAAACTATGAATGCAAGAAATACCATGAGTAATAAAGAATGGTTAATATACAAGACAAATAATCTTGCCAACAAGATTAAAGAATTCATTGCTCACATGTGATATGTTCTGCTGCAAGAGTTACAATGATGGAGGTCACTGGCCCCAACCAACAAGAAGACTGGTTCTTCTTCATGTAAGACAGAAATTCAGGGCTAAATAGGAATCTGTGCTTTCACAGAATCTATTATATATGTAAACCATCTTTTTGCCTTGGTATTCAAAGCCAAGTGCAGGTTTTTACTGTTATATATTATAATCAAGATCTTTAGGAATTTCTGGTGAAAATAGAAGTTCATATTAATGTGAAAAACAGTGAATAAATTTTCCATATCCTTCTTTTGTCTTTCCTATGATGCTTGTTAGATAAGTCAAATTTTGGTAGGAAAAGAAGCAGTGTTTCATAACAATGTTTATTCAACTGGGTCAGACAAGAACCATACTAATACCCCATAATTTTTTAACTTTCTACTCATCAGGATTTTCATGAAAAGTGTCACTTCAGCCAGCATCAGAATGCCCTGTATGTCACATGTACTAAATAAATTCTTATTAAGGTGATCTGAACCTAAAACATATTTGATGAACATAGAAAGTTAAACAAAGGGCTCTCCACAAAAAAGAAAACTGTAGTAAAGAATTCTCTTTTTTAACTCTGATACAGATTTTTAACATGGTCTTATAGTCAACTGAAAGGAAAGATTCTTGCTAGCTAAAAATTCACCCTCCCCACATCACTAGCATCCTGCATATGGTCATAAATCACAGTCGGTCCTTGTCATGAGAGAAAGTGTGTGTGTCAGCTTGAGCTTGTCTGCCTTATAACACAGCTAACAGGGGCAAACCCAAACAGATATTAAAGTTTTTAGGAAACAAACACTATATAGAAGCCAGGACGTACTAGGGAGGAATATTATAACCACATTATACCTTTCTATAGCAGCAGACTCCAGGTTGGAAGTCAGGATGGAATCATCCTGCTCAAAGTACTATAGCAATAGTGCCAATATATGTATTAATTTGGGCTCTATGTCCTTTCTGCAATGTAAGCCCTGCCAACCATTCAAAAGTCCTAAAACTCTACCTATTACTCTAATAAATAAACCACTGCATGCTGGAAAAAAAATGGAATTCAAGTTGACCTTTAAGAAAGCAGGTACATGTCATTATTTCTCTACTATATATATTATGGCATTTTTCAGAGTCCCAGTAAATGACAAAAGGACACAGGTACTGCTAATTGATTCTCACCTCACGTGCCTTCTGAAAAACTCTAGAAGATCTGGACAATCACTTCTTTGGGATTAAAGACATTGCCAGAAACTAAACATAAATGATATAAATGATAAAGATGATAGTTCTCCAAACTCCTCCCTTCTACGCAAAAAAAAGAGGTCCTCATAAAGGAATTCCCCATCAACAATGTTTAGAAGTGTGTGTTGCCAGGGACGGAGGGGGGGGTGGGGGCGGGTGGTTGGAGTTGGTGGATAAAAGGCATACAGTAGATGTTGACCTGAAATTGATTATGGGACCACTAGAGAGGATCAGAAATGTTCACTTTTAGCTGGTAATGGAATTTCTACAAAATCCCAAGATGGCTATTATAGCTTTACTAATTAAGATGTGTAACCTACATACAACTAGACTGCAAATACTTGTTACAGATGTTTTCTTTGAGAAAGAAATTAAAACTACCAGAGATTTACCAGATAAAGGATTTCAAATGCAGTTATAGGAGCACTGGTCTCCAATGATTCAATTTGCAAAGAAAACTCTCCCACACGACCCACACATTAGACAAGATGACATATAAACCTTTTATTTCAGAACACCCTAAATTTGGATGAATGGCTTTGAATTCTGGCTTGAATTTGCTTCAGAGCCAATAGCTTACCAAAGGAAACTTTGTAGAGCTGGTTCCTATTATTTAATACACTAAACCCACAGTTCAAAGTCAATCTAGATGGAAAATTGAATATACTTATAAATAGTGATGGGAACTAAAATGGATTGTACTAGGGAGCCCTGACCTCACTGTTATTAAATTGTTTGCTTTGTGTGGAATGGTTTTCATATTACTAAGTGTGGAATACAGAAAACTGTGCACCTTTCCCATCTACCATACGTACATACATACATACAAGCATATATGCACTCAAAGTGGCAACATGGTCTAAAGAAACAGTCCCAACTCTGCCACTATCTTGCTGAGGATCTTGGGCAAACGCATAATGGCTCTGCGTTCAGGTTTTCTCGCTGGACTTATTTCATGAATATTAGTTAAGCACAGATCTACAAGAACACAAGTTTGCTCCACTATAAAAGGGTGAAAATTAGATGGAAATTATAAAAGAGTTGTGAAAAGTCAATGAGATAATGGTGTACTTTTCACCAGAAAACCACACCACTTGCACTCCTCTTCCTCCCTAGCTTCAGGTAGGTCCTGTATAAGGTCTGATTCTCTGGCAGCCAGAACTTTGGAATTCTCATCATATGTGCCATCACTGGTAACACCTCTTCTCTGTAACCTGTGTAATCTAGTAAGGCCAGGATAATCTTCTTTCTAGTACACAGATATATCCTCTGAATCAGCTTATGCCCTGGTGTGTAATAAGAACCTAATAAATAAATATTTTTAAATGAATAAATTATTTTTAATCCGTGAAATATTACTTACTTAACAAATTAAGTAATTTTTTACCATTTTAGAGTTAAAATAATTAACTAATGAGATAAATACCATCTATAAAAGCAACTAATTTGTCCCTTTCAACTCCACGATGTTAAGATTCTTATAGGTTCCAGTAGTTTCTCATCATATTACTCTTCCTAAATAATTGCTACTTATGTATATTGGCTACTGATTTTAAAATAACAAGAACCTCAAACTCTAATCTCTATGTTTTACTCCACTATCTTTAAGGAAAATAAAATATTTGAACTTGAAAAAATAGAATGCTTTGTTTATAAGAAAACATTATTCTCACATCGAGAAAATATCTAAGTTATTCCTAAGAAATCCTCCCAAGTAATCTCCTCAGTTTTGAATGTCCATACAGTTTTCCCAAATAAGCAGCTCATTAAAAAAATCAAGAGTAAGATTGAAAACATGCAATCGTTTCTCTAAAGCATTTCTTCAATAAAATTTGATTATTTTACTTTAAGAGAAGGCAGTCATGCTTAGCATCTTCTTTCAGAAGGCAGGTATAGCTCCCTGGCCAGTGCCCTAAGTGGAAAGGACCAGGTTAGATGCAGAAAATGGCACTAGGTTCCCTTTCCCTACGCCACTCTAATCACACTCTCCCAGTCATAAATGCCCACACAGACATCCTGTTACAAAACACTAGCTGTGCTAGATCACAAGTTCAAGTCTACAGAATGATCGCCTCCTCATAGGCCCTCCTTATAAGACGTATTCCCAAATTTAGCATCTTATCTCACTCTCTCCTCTCCAAAAGCAGCCTCTCTCTTGCCACTTAGAAGTCTTCTCCATTAAAGGCATGTATCTACATTTGGGCAGTCAATAAATATGACATTCATGAGGTCCTTTTGATGTCACTGAATTTGTTTTAATTTAGTAATTTAACAACTCTCTGGACTAAGAGAAATATTAGCACCAGAGTCATAAAGCTTTTAGTGACAAAACCAGAATGTGAACACAGGTCAGACACCACATCAAACGCTGTTGGTGGCATACACAGAGACTAAGAGAACAGGAGATTTATAATTAAGACATCACTATGGTTTGCAGAATGTCTATTACATTGCATGTCATCTTCCCCCCACCTCAAAATACAGAGAAAGAGTGTAATGTTTTCTGCAACTAGGGCACCTTCTGATGAAATAATCATAAGCCATAAAGACTTGTATCAGCCATCAACTATGTTATTAGGAACTACAAGTATAAAATTCTCCAAAGAAGCCAAAAAAGCTTCACTCTTCTTCAAGGAAAACCAGAAGTTAATATTATCAAGAGGATTTCTCCAGAAAATAGTCCCTGCCTCAGACAGCACCTATAATAAACATATTTATTAGCAAACACAGTATCAGCAAAACATATTGTGAGTCTTAGAAACAGCATATGTCCCATTTCATAGGGGTTGCTATGGTGCAAGACATTCTTTTTTATTGCATTTCAGAGAAATAACTGTAAAACGAGGGTCTATAACCAGCACATAACACAATAAACAACAGCATCAACTTCTGTACCCCTGTTGTAAACAGATTCCCTATGCTTTAATTGAAAATGTAAATTTTAATGCTTTGCATGTTATCTCAAAATAATTTGGGAAAAATTCTATTCCAAGGAAGATTTCTATATTTACCATTTCCAGGTAAGGTTCAAAGATTACAAAACTTACATATCATAAATCAAGGATCTCTCCAACAACCCATAGAAGAAAATGAGCAATTTCCCATTTTCTAAGAGATCTGGAATCACTGCAGTGAGAAGAAAGTATGGCAACAAAGTCCCTGAATAAATAAAAAAAAGAAATCTCAGAGAGGGAGCTGTGGTGGGGAGTGACAATGACGGGACCACCGGTGTCAACCTGAATGGAGATCTGTGAAGGTCTTTGTGAAGGCCCATCCCACAAATTAACCAAAATCAAGAAGCACAAAATACACTCCGTATAACTTCCATAATGTTAAATATTTAATAGATCTTAGGTAATTGTCCAACCTAGTTTATATCTTCAGAGACACTGACAAGTCTCAAGAAAAACTGAGATTTATGGCTTAAGATGATCTTGTAAAAATGCTGCTTCCTGTTCATTTTTTAAAACTTCACACAGTTTCACTACTTGCTTCTGCCTCCCAGGGTAATTTTCAATCCTGAGAAGTTTACTCATCTTCCCACAATGAGACAGGTACTTCTCACTGACAGGTCAAGTCAACATATCCAAAATTTAACTCACTTTAAAAAATATAAGTATGACCATTCAATCATATTAGCTGACCCAGTAATAGAACCTTTGTCTATATCAAGGCACCTGAGTTTGAGTTTTTCTTTTCCTTTCCACTCTGTTGAAACTCAAGTTTATCAATATTGCTGTGTTCTCAGTCTAATCTTTAATAAATTTCTTTTCAACAGAGATAGTAAGACAGGAGTCACATAGAACTGCAATTACATCCTTGTATGTTTTCTCATCCAGATTGTTTACATGAACATTTACACAAATGTTTTAACTTTTTAACTTAAAATACAAAGTCCTTGAAAATAGTATCTGCATACTGTATATTCAGTACCATTTTCAACTCACCCTAATGCCAGTTATGATGAATGCTGAAAATTCCATAGGAAGTTATCAAATATATGAAAGTAAAATTACATGAATGGAAATTATCAATGAGTGTTACCAGGTTGATTGTAGAAATTCTTCTGTAATTACATTTGGGGAATACAGATACATTTATAGGATAATTTCTACAATGAGTTTCAACTACTTGGTATTTCTATTCAAAAGTATATTCACAAATAATAGAAATAATTGATCTAATAAAACTAGATTCATTTCTACAAAGACAGAATATTTTTTACATTTTATTTTTTTTCTTTTTTATATTGGTTGTTCAAAACATTACAAAGCTCTTGACATATCATATTTCATACGTTAGATTCAAGTGGGTTATGAACTCCCATTTTTACCCCAAATATAGACTGCAGAATCACATCGGTTACACATCCACATTTTTACATAATGCCATATTAATGACTGTTGTATTCTGCTGCCTTTCCTACCCTCTACTATCCTCCCTCCCCTCATCTCACATCTTCTCTCTCTACTGCATCTACTATAATTCATTTCTCTCCTTGTTTTTTTCCCCATTCCCCTCACAACCTCTTATATGTAATTTTATATAAAAATGAGGGTCTCCTTCCATTTCCATGCAATTTCCCTTTTCTCTCCCTTTCCCTCCCACCTCATGTCTCTGTTTAATGTTAATCTTTTCCTCCTGCTCTTCCTCCCTGCTCTGTTCTTAGTTACTCTCATTATATCAAAGAAGACATTTGGCATTTGTTTTTTAGGGATTGGCTAGCTTCACTTAGCATAATCTGCTCTAATGCCATCCATTTCCCTGCAAATTACATGATTTTGTCATTTTTTTAGTGCTGTGTAATACTCCATGGTGTATAAATGCCACATTTTTTTTAATCCATTCATCTATTGAAGGGCATCTGGGTTGTTTCCACAGTCTAGCTATTGTGAATTGTGCTGCTATGAACATCAATGTGGCAGTATCCCTGTAGTACGCTCTTTTAAGGTCTTCAGGGAATAGTCCGAGAAGGGCAATAGCTGGGTCAAATGGTGGTTCCATTCCCAGCTTTCTCAGGAATCTCCATACTGCTTTCCAAATTGGCCTCACCAATTTGCAGTCCCACGAGCAATGTACAAGAGTACCCTTTTCCCCACATCCTCGCCAGCACTTGTTGTTTGACTTCATAATGGCTGCCAATCTTACTGGAGTGAGATGGTATCTTAGGGTGGTTTTGATTTGTATTTCTCTGACTGCTAGAGATGGTGAGCATTTTTTCATGTACTTGTTTATTGATTGTATGTCCTACTCTGAGAAATGTCTGTTCAGGTCTTTGGCCCATTTGTTGATTGGGTTATTTGTTTTCTTATTGTTTAATTTTTTGAGTTCTTTGTATACTCTGGATATTAGGGCTCTATCTGAAGTGTGAGGAGTAAAAATTTGTTCCCATCATGTAGGCTCCCTATTTACCTCTCTTATTGTTTCTCTTACTGAGAAAAACTTTTTACTTTGAGTAAGTCCCATTTGTTGATTCTAGTTATTAACTCTTGTGCTATGGGCGTCCTATTAAGGAATTTGGAGCCCGACCCAACAATATGTAGATCGGAACCAACTTTTTCTTCTATCAGGCGCAGAGTCTCTGATTTGATATCAAGCTCTTTGATCCATTTTGAGTTAACTTTTGTGCATGGTGAGAGGAGGGGATTCAGTTTCATTTTGTTGCATATGGATTTCCAGTTTTCCCAGCACCATTTGTTGAAGATACTATCCTTCCTCCATTGCATGCTTTTAGCCCCTTTATCAAATATAAGAAAGTCGTAATTTGTGGATTGGTCTCTGTGTCCTCTATTCTGTACCATTGGTCCACCTGCCTGTTTTGGTACCAGTGCCATGCTGTTTTTGTTACTATTGCTTTGTCATACAGTTTGAACTCTAGTATCGCTATACCTCCAGATTCACACTTCCTGCTTAGAATTGCTTTTGCTATTCTGGGTCTTTTGTTTTTCCATATAAATTTCATAATTGCTTTATCTATTTCTACAAGAAATGCCCTTGGGATTTTGATTGGAATTGCATTAAACCTATAGAGAACTTTGGGTAATATCGCCATTTTGATGATGTTAGTTCTGCCTATCCATGAACAGGGTATATTTTTCCATCTTCTAAGGTCTTCTTCTATTTCTCTCTTTAGGGTTCTGTAGTTTTCATTGTATAGATCTTTCACCTCTTTTGTTAGGTTGATTCCCAAGTATTTTATTTTTTCTGAGGATATTGTGAATGGGGTGGTTGTCCTCATTTCCATTTCAGAAGATTTGTCGCTGATATACAGGAATGCCTTTGATTTATGTGTGTTGATTTTATATCCTGCCACTTTGCTGAATTCATTTATTAACTCTAGTAGTTTCTTTGTAGACCTTTTGGGTCTGTTAGATATAGTATCATATCACGAAGAACAATCTATATTAGCACATTAAGTACCATGGAGAATAAAAATAATTGCATTAAAATAATTTAACTTGTTAAAACGTATATACCAGGCTGTGGATATAGCTCAGTTGGTAGAGTGCTTGCCTCTCATGTACAAGGCCCTGGGGTCAATCCCCAGCACCACAAAATAAAAATAAAAAATGTATATACTTTTCCTTAAATTTGATACATTTACAGACTAGGGAAAAAATGAGTATATTTTTACTCTAATTTCCAAGGACTTGATCACAATTGATTCTATTTTTCATCTTTTAGTTTATTCTACAAAGATAAATAAAATTCACCATTTGTCTTATGCTAATTTACATTTTCTCTGTGGAGTTATCAGCTCAATAAACCTCTATTACCTACTGCTGTCAAACAGTGTGCAGAGTACTGAGGTTCTATGTCACTCTCTCCTGCTGGTTCCCCCATCCTGCCCAATCTCTAAGTGCTAGAGTGTCCACAGGACTCAGTCCTCAGTCTCACTGCCAAGCAGTCTACACTTTGTCATTTGGTGGTTCCACATAGTCTTTTGGTTTAGTTAACATCTATCATCTGCTGATGATTCCCATAGTTACATATATTACAGGACCTCTTTCCTGAACTCCACATTCATACTTGAAATTGAATATCTTACAGAATCTCACATTTGTAATGTACCCAATACTAACTCTGGCTCTTCTCTACCAAAACCTGCTTCTCCCACAGCCTTCTCTATTTCAGTTGGTATCCACTTCATCCTTCTGGTAATCACATTGTAAGCCATAAACTAATCCTTAATACTTCTTTCTGTCATATCCCACAGCCAAGGTATGATCAAATCTACTCGTCCTATTTACAAAGTACAATGTATTTAGAGTCTGATAATTTCATTGCATGTTCACTGCTACCTCCTTGGTCCACACTATATCTTCTCTCTCTCTGGGATCACTCAACAGAATGGTCTCCCTATTCCCAGCCTTAGCTCCCTGCAGTCTATATTTAATAATATGGTCAGTGGCATTCACATGCATTCTCCTGCATTCTCTGAGAAGTCTTAGAATTCTCTTGCCTGAGGAATTTCACAGTGTTCTTTCTGCCTCCAACATAATTGTCCTGTACTCACACAACTAACTCCTTAAGGGCCTCTTTATTCAAATACCCTCCTGATACAGCCTACTCTGACACCCATGACTCACTACTTAAATTCTTTCAAGTCTTACTCAATCCTGATTCCTGGGTTTCTCTCCTATTAAATTCCCAAGGGCACTCACTAATATTCTGCATTAAACCCTGTCTCAGACTTTATCTCTCATGTGATCCAAACTATGAAGTTTTGCCTCTTCCTTTTATAAACACCCATTATTCCAGTGTGATGTGTGTAGGACATGCTCTCTCCATCAGAAAAGCAATCCAGGGCACGCTCAGCTGATCTATCAGTAGAATCATACAGCTCTGTATTCAAAGATTAAGGATATGTTATGTTTTGTTTACAAGGACACAAATATGTTGTGTTTTTGTTTACAAGGACACTGAGATCCTCAGGCTAATTTATCATTGCTTTTGTTTTTCTTCTGTACAGCAACAAAAGGCTTAACTTTGTCAATGAAAAGATCTAATCCCTTCAAATCTAATTGGCATTTTTTTTTCTTTCTTTTCCCTTTGGAGCATTGCTTTTCCACACTGACAGTTCTCCCTGTTACCCCAGCTAGTCACTTCATTTAGTTTCCTTTTTAGTTTAGTTGATCCTTATTCCAGAGCATTCCTTTCCGACCACAAAGCACTAAGACCTAATTTCATAAGTAGATATAAAAAGGGAACAAAAATCCTGAAGGCCTTTCCTAAAAAGGAATCTAAGGGTAGACAGTTTGACACAAAAGCCTCTAAGAAATGTTTACAAAGTAAGACAAATATTAACAATGTATTCAACACAAAAATCTCATTATATAAAAAGTATCTTTTCCTAAAACTTTAAAATATTAATAGGACAAGACAGCAAAATATAAAGTGTCAGATGTGGATAGACACAAAAATGTTATGCTTTTATTTTAGAAACACATTCATTATTGTTGAAATGAACATTTTGAAAGAGAAAGAAAACTATCATCAGTTTCTCAACAACATATAATTTATTTGTAAAAGTCAACACACCAAAAAAAAAAAAACATGAATTTCATCAGTTCAAATGGAAGCAGATTCCATGACACTTTTTTCTAAATGCTAAATGACACAGGCAGCAACAAAATATTCAGAGAAAAAAATATGTCACAGAAGGATGTGACAATTTTGATAAATGATGATAAATTGTAATGTAGAATAGCAGTTTGTAAGCAGCTGTGCTCAAAAACGTGTATTTTAATAATGATTTTTTCCAAACATAATTTTGGGGAAGTATTTTATCTAAAACTCTTAACAAACAAGACTTTGTACTTTATTTAAAGTTAAAATAGGAATGCAGTTTTAAATAAAATCATAATTTTATATTGAACAAAAGTGCTTCTTATGTCCAATCAAGTTCCTCAAATTGTTAAACACAGTTACTATCTGACCCCAGCAATTCCACTCCTAGGCATATGCTCAAGAAAAACAAAAACATGTTCACACAAAAACTTGTACATGAATATTCACAAAACCATTACTTATACAGTAAAAAAGTAGGAAAAATAAATACCCATCAACTGAAAAATGTGTAGATAAAATACTACATATTGATGTAACAGAATATTATTTAAGAATAAAATAATTATACATGCTACAACAAAGATGAATTTTAAAAACATGCTAAGTTAAAGAAATCAAGTCACAAAAGGCCATATACTATATTATTTCATGTATATAAAGTGTCTAGAATACTCAAATCCATGAAGCCAAAATGATGATGATGATGATGATGATAACAATAATAATAATAGGAGGGGGAAGAGGAGGAGGAGGAAGAGGAGGAGGAGGAGGAGGAGGAAGAAGTTGTTGCTGCCTAGGGTAAGAGGTATATGGGAACAAGATGAAGAGTAACCAATAATGGACACAAGGTTTAATTTGGGGATGATGAAAATGTTCTTAAATTGGTCATGCCAATGATTGCCCACCTCTGTGAATATAGAAAACACTGTGGGTGGACTGTATGATGTGTGAATTATATCTCAATAGAGCTATTGGAAAATGTCAGTTTAAAAAGCCAGCTATTTTGGAGTTATTCATAATGTGCAAACTTTATAAAATATAAATACCTAATTACCAAAATATGTTTTTACTGTCCCCAAATGTCTTTTCATTTCCTTTTAGAAAAACATCTGCCTATCATCCTATAAATACATGGTGATAGAAAGAAACTATTTCTAAAATTAAATGATATTTTCAAAACAGTTTTCTCCCTAGTGTGTTTCATTTTGATAATGTGCATGTGAACTATCCATACTGTCCATTAGCCATGGTTAGGTTGAGTCTGGTAAGTATTCCCTAGTATAGACCATTTCACATTCCAGCACAAATATTATGAACAAATTTTTAAACATTAGCTTGAATTTTAAAAAGTAAAATCAAGGAAGCAAATATGAAAAGCAGCCATATTAAGTCTCATGATTTTGGAATGGAAAATATTTTAGAGATTAATTCAGTTCAGTTTACTAAAACTTCAATATTTGAGAACTGACTCCATGAATCTTATGATAGTCTCATATGACCTTATAACTTTAGCTTACTACTTCCATTCACGTCAACTTTAAATTGATCTTCTATTTTAAAACTTATCCATATACAAAGCAATAATATAAGTTAACTTATAGCCTTGATAAACTATGTTTTTCTAACAAACTAAAATATATGCATTAGAGAAACCTAAAATGCTTTTATATCACCTGAAAACATCTTGCACATACCACCTGTAGGGGAAAGTCAATCTCATTTTATCTACTAATTTTTAAGGTGAGAAGGCTGAACTTAATAGTTCTCAAAAGTCTCTACACATGAGAAAAACAGATATTTGGGCCCCTATCTCAGTCTCTTCCTGCTGTTACAACAAAGTATCTAAGACTGGGCAATTTATAAAAACAGAAAAATATTCCTGACAGCTCTAGAGGCTAGGAAATCTAAGATGGAGCCACCAGCAACATCATGTCTGGTGAGGGCTGTTCTCTGCTTCCAAGATGGTCCCTCATTACTATGTTCTCACATGGCAGGAGAGATACAAGGGCAAAAGGAAGTCAACCTAGCTCCTTCCTTTTATAAAGTGCCAATCCTGTCCTTGAAGATGAAGCCCTTGTTGCATAACCTTCTATTAAGCCCTCCATCTCTTAATATTGCTATCCTGGGGAATAAGTTTCAATGTGAATTTTGGAGGCAGCACCAACATTCCAACTATAGCAGCTCCTCTTTCAGGGTTTCAGTAGATCTGGGATGAGGTCTGAAAATTAATATTTCTAATACATACCCAAGTGGTACTGCTGTTGCTGGTCCAGAGACCACCCTTTAAGAACTCTATAGTTTATCCAAGTGTTAGTGATAGATCCTTTATATGTCTCTGCTCTGTCAAAACTGTTGAAATCTAACCTTCACTTATTCTTTTCAATAAATTAAAGATCAGGTTTGGGGGTGTTTTCAGGGTTTTTTTCTTTTTAACTGGTAAACTTCAGAACAGATTTAGGTTTATAGCAACATTGAGCAGAAAGCATCGACAATTCTCATGTCTTTCACCTCCATGTATGCACAGCCTCACTCACTATTGGAACACAGTGGTATGTTCGCTGCAGTCAATGAACCTACACCAAGCAGTACACGCAAAGTCCATAGTTTACATCAAGGTCCACTCTTACTACTGCACATTCTATGGATCGACAGATGTAGATCAACATTGTAGAGATGTACAGAAGATGGAGTTTCACTGTCCTAAAGATCCTATATGTTCTACCAATTCATCCTCCCTTGCCATTACACCCTGAAGACCACTAATCCTTTTAATGACCTCATGGTTTTACCTTTTCCAGAATGTCACAGAGTTGGTATTATACATACAGCATGCACCCTGTTCATATGGGATTCTGTCACTTAGTGAAATGTACTTCAGGTTGTTCTATGTCTTCTCTTGACTTGATAGCTCTTTTTACACAGAATAATACTCCACTGTCTGGTTGTACAACAGTTTATTTATCCATTTACTTACTGAAAGATGCCTTGGTTGCTTCCAAGTCTTGGCAATTATTTATAAACCTGCTATAATCATGCATGTGCAGGTTCTATGGGGATATAAGTCTTCAACTCATTTAGGTGAATACTGAGGAAGACAACTGCAGGATTGTATGGTAAGAGCATGTTTAGTCTTGCAAGAATCCCCTCACCCTGGAGCTAAGTTGGGCTCTAACAAAAACCCCATCAGAACAGGCTCTAGTAAAATAGTTTCTCCAGAAGACAATCCTAAGTTATAAAGAACTTAAAGGTCAGGCATATTTCAAAATAGTTCCTTTTCTACTACCCCTGCCATAAATGAAAGGGAATTCTCCAATATTCACTGTAAAGATTTGATAGAGCTCCTGGAGATAAAATTCACAAAAGTGTAGGGAGTCCCCTAAGATCAGTATTATCTTCAATTTTGTTTCTTATCATTTATTTGCTTTTCTTAAGTTTTATCATAGTTGTATCTCAAAATAATATACTGCTTGTCCTCGTGTGTTTGTGTTCCATACTGTATCAGTTTTTATGCAATTTCTTTTCTTCAGATCATATGATGTTCTTGAGTGTAGCCCTGTGGTTTGTTTCAATGGTTCGTTGCTTTCATAGCTGGATAGTATTTCATCTATAAGAAAACAACACTCAAATTGCTTTATAACTTTTCAGTCTGGAAAAATATATAGATGAAAGATGGGGGAAATAGTTCAGAGAGGTCCCACATACCCTCCTCCTGGTTTTCCCAGTGCCCATCTCACCTAATCATAGTACAAAAATCAAAAACAGCAAATTGACTTTGATGCAACAGTAGTACAGTTTTATGTCACTTTATTTTATGTGAAACTTTCAACTCTTTGAATTTTTATGTAAATGAACATCTGAATTATTTCCTTTGTCCTCCCCCAATTAATAACAATGATCTTACCTATTAGATGAAAATGACAACACTGACATTACCAAATACTTGTGAAGATGTAAAACAACAGGAACTCTCTCTCACTGCTGGTGGAGATGTTTTGCTGGTGAGTAAATGCACATTACCAAGGGAACAAAGCCCATCTGAACAGGCTGCATACTGTAGTGTGATTCCAACTATATGACATTCTGGAAAAGGCAGAACTATAGAGTCATTAAAAAGATTAATGGCTCTCAGGGTTTAGTGGGGAGGAAGGGAGGAATGAACAAGCAAAGCATATGGGATCTGCAGGACAGAGAAACTATTCTATTTCATACCAAAATGATGAAAATACATGTTCATTACACATGTGTCAATACACATAGAATGTGCAAAACTGAGAGTGGACCTTAATGTGCACTACACACACTGGGTGATACTGACACATGAGGGTAGGTTCACTGGCTGCATCACAGGTACCATCATGGTGTGGGGAAGGGAAAGTGGGTAAAAAATAAAATAAAAATAGTGTCCCAAGAAATTATTTAACAATTATTCTGTGAATATTATGTTCATCTGGTGTCAATGTATGAGAGTTTTTCCAGAATACAGACAGCCTAGGAGTGGTGAGGCAAAGGGTGTCTTTAGCTGACCACATCAAAGAAAAGAGTCTTCTAAACTGGTCACAAACACTTTCTCTCTAGTATTTCGAATATGAGGGTATGAGTTCTCCCCACCTGCAGCTCTTGCTATTGATGACATTACCTTTCCCAAAATTCTGGATAGGAAGTACTACATCATAGTAGTTTATGTTTCTTGGATTTCTAATGAAGTTGTATATCTTCTCTTATGATATTTGGGTCATTGGTACTTTTTCCTTTGTGAGATACTAGTGCAAGCACTTTGCCCACTGTATTTGGGACTGTTGGTCTTTCAGACATGTATTTGGTTCTTTACTATTTTATATACTTATAATTTTTCCGTAATAAATATACATTATAAATATCTCTTTGCCTGTTGGGGTATTTTTCCCTGGAGTCTTTTGACAAATACAGTAGTAATGCAGTGAAACTCTTTTCCCACCTGAGTCATGCTCATTATATTTGTTCTTAAATTCTTCCTTACCTAAGATTGGAAAATATTTTTCTATATATTTTATTCTAAAAATCCTTTGGATTTGCTTTACAACCTGAATTGATTTTCATGCATGATATGAGGAATTACACGTTTTTCTCACATAGATAATCAACTATAATCATACCATTTATTGAAAAGTCTTTTTTTCTATCTATCTTCAGAGCTAGGTCTTTATAAAGAATATTATCATAAGAGTATGCTCCTGGGTTCATTCAATCACCTATTTTTTGTTTGTTTGTTTCTACTGAGTACCACACTGGCTTAATTGCTGTAAGTTCGTAACAGTAAGTCTTAATACCTGGTAGGGTGAGACTCCCAATTCATTCTTTCATTGGCAGTTAATAATCAGTTCACATGGTCCAAGAAGGGAGAGAAGTATGGGATTTTTATTTGATTTGGTTTTAAAACTGTTTGAGATAACATCTTGTATAGATTGAGATCTTTCTATTCATAAATATTATTTTGTTCTACATTCATTTAAGTTTCCTTAAGTATTTTGTTTTTTATCATTTTTTCCATAAGAGGTCTTGCCTATTTTTGTTAGAGTTATTGCTAGGATTTTAAATATGTGAAACTACTATAAATACTATTTTATTTCCTTTTCCAAACATTTGTTGCAAAGTGCAGGAACGCAATTGATTTTATTTATTGATTTTGTTCATACTAATCTTTTTTACATTTATTTTTTATTTGTTCTTTTCAGTTATACATAATAGTAAAATCTATTTTGATACATTTATATAAGCATGGAATCTATCTTATTAGGATCCCAATTTGGGGTTGTACATGATATTGAGCTTCACTGTGATGTATTCACATGTGTGCATAGGAAAGATGTACTAATCTTTTTTAAAATTTTTAATTAGTTATACATGACAGTACAATGCATTTATGCACTTTGATATATCATACATAGATGGGACATAATTTCTCATTTTTCTGAGTGTACATGTTGCAGAATCATACTGGTCATGCAGTCACATACATATATACAGTAATAATGTCTGTTTCATTCTACTACCTTTCCTATCCCCCATCCCCCTCTCCCCTCCCATCATTTCCCTCTACCTAATCTAAGGTAATGCTATTCTTCCCTAGTGCCCCCTGCCTTAATGTGAATCAGCATCCGCATATTAGAGAAAACATTAGGCCTTTGATTTTATGGGATTGGCTTATTTTGTTTTGCAATTCTAAAACTGTAGGTTTGGAGGAGTCTGTATAGAAAAAATATCTACTATGACTCGTGACAATATCGTTTCTTCCTCTCAGTACCAAGAATTCTTATTTCTTCTTTTTCCCCTTGTTTTCCTACATAGAGCTACGTAGAAGTGTTGCCTTGTTGATTAAGGGTGTTTTATCTTCTTTATGATCCAAAAATATAATGTTATTGTATGTTTTTTAGAGTTTCACCATTAAATATCAAGATTGCTCAATGTTTATTCATTTTCATCACAGCTTGTTGATAGTATCAAAAGTGAAGTTTGAACTTTCTGAAATGCATTTTCTACATCCCCTGAAATTATTATATCTAGTCTCTCATCAAAAATTTATTGACCACTTAAAATGTGTCACACGGTTCTAGACAGTAGAGAAAAGACGGTGACAAAACAGATAAAAGCTCTTGCCCTCAGGGAGTTTACATTCTATTAAGGCAGAACAAACAAAAATTATAAATGAAATACACAGTTCATTATATATTGATAAATGTGAAAAAATATAAGTGAAATAGGAGAAGGGAATAGGTAGAATTGCAGTAGAGTGTTCAGATATTTAGAAGTACATCTAAAAACAGTTGAATGTAGCAGCAATAATGAGACTCACTAAGATGATGACATTTGAGAGGAGACCTGAGGGAGGTGAAGAAAATAGACATGTAGATATCTGGGACAAAAGCCTTCAAGCAGAAGAAAGAGCAAGTGTCAAGATGGTAAGGATTCCAAGGCAATATAAAGTCTGACACAAAATGTAAAAAGGAAAACCTAATTTCTACGTAGGTTAACTGGGAAATGCAAATTTTAATATAATTTTAGTTATTTATTCCCTATCAAAAGCAATAAAGCTTAAAAGCCCATATGAACTATTAAATGAATAACAAAAAAGTTGAAAACATTCTAACCCTCAGCAGTACCAAAGCAGTACTCGACAAAATGTTAAGATAACTATTTCAATAAATAACTTATGAATAAAAATCCTTCTTTGTTTGAAAGTAACTATCATTAGAAATATTTGACATGGGTCACGGACATGTCCAAAACTAAATATGGTAAAAACATGGAAAAATAAAATATATACCAAGAAGTACAGAATGAAATGGTACATCTAAAAAATCATTCAGATGGGTCAAACAATAAGGGACCTTTTAAAATCAGTGGCTGCAAACATGTTCTATGGAACTTAACACATGGGATATTAATAAGTGTTCATGCAAAGAAAAAATAGGTCAAACAAAGTTAATCTGGTTTGTTTATGCAGGGCATCTCAGAGACTCTTCAAATGCTACTATGAATTATGAATTACTAAACCATGTCAGAGGGTAGGGCAAGGAGGGATACTAAAGAACTATGCATAACCATGTAGCTTTTTCTATGCCAATTTGACCACAGAACCCATATTTCAGGCAAAAAGAAAGCACTGTTAAAAAAAAAAATGCTGCCCTGAGAGCTGGTAGGGTCAAGATGAAATTCATAAAATACTTTGAAGAGTTTAAAGGCTACTAAATATGTGAATAAAAATATAACAAGTTAAAAGGGTTGTTGGTTTGAGAAGTGTTTCTAATGTATTTGTTCTTTTAATTCATTATTGGCAGAAAGCCAGTCAAAGAATTGGATGAACTTACAAAAATGAGTACAAGGATGCGTAAAAGATAGGAGAGAGGATAAATTAAAATGCTAACACATATTTATGGAAGAATATATTTGGATACAAATTCTCCTCTGCAGTAAGCAATCCAAATATGTTAAATCTGAGAAAGATAAATGCAAGGGATATACTAGGCCTAACTGACAAGTGAAAGTAAAACAAATCACCAGACTGGAATAGTACCCAACCAGCAGCTCTAGGTGATCTGGAGGACAACTATGAATCTGTAGACAAAGTCATATAAACAGTCACACAAACAACCCAAGGACTAGCTCCAACAACAGTTCTGAATATTCAATAACCTAAACTTTCATCTTGGATTAGTTGGAAGTTCTATGCTGAAGGAATTTCTAATAAACAACAGACTAACAATGAAGTAAGCATACCCTCACATCAAGAAAGACATGGAAATAACTGCAGAATCTAGGGATGGCTATACTGTTATGCACAGATTCTGTATCTAGGTACACTCTCTCTGTAAACAGACAGATTAAAAAAGGAAAAAAAAACAATATTTTTAAATGGTAAATAAAGTGAGGCAGTGTCTTACTCTGTGGTGTTACAACAAAATATCTAAGACTGGGTGATTTATAATGAAATTTATTTCGAATGGTTCTAGAGGCTGGGAAGGCCAAAGGCATGCAATAGCACCTGAGGAGGGCCCCCCTACTGAGTCACAACATGGTGGAGGACAGGAGCATGCAAACTCGGGCCCTTCATCCTCCTTGGATAAAGGCCCCATCATGGGAGCCCACCCTCAGGACCTCATTGAACTCTAATTACCACCCAAAGGCCCTACCTCCAAATACCATCAACATATGAATTTGGGGATTCAATTTTCACTCTATAAACTTCTGACGGACACATTCAAACCATAGCAGGCAGAAACAATGTTTATTTAAAATTTTAACATGCCTTCAGACACCATTCTTAAAGGCTTTAAATATTAAATTATAATCAAAAGAGATGTTCTGGCCCATATAGAAAACTGACTTGGTAGCAGAAATCAAAAGGAAGACCTAAGCAAAATTTCAAATACAGTTCATCTAGGGATTTCAGTATAAAAACAAATCTCATTTTCATACTATTGAAAATGGAGCATGGAGCAAACACTTAGGTTTAGAAACGAGCAGTGAAATGTCAGCCTGCCAGGGATAAGTGAAGGAGGTTACCCAGCACTGAGCAGGTAACTGTAAGGGTCAGAGCCTTTCATCAAACATGAAAGCTCCCATTTAGGGATGCAGGCCATGCGCCAGCCACCTCCTGAGGCACTACAGACTCAATTCCTTGTTTTGTTTCCACAACTTTCTATAGAAGTAATTACCATTTTATTCTACAAGTTTCCATAATGGGAAATTAAAATTCAGAGACAAAAGCAATTTCCCCCATTATGTAGCAACTAGTGGTTGTTTCTTAAATGGCAGGGTTAAAATTTGAAATTTGGCTCTGATCCCAAAATCTTTGCTCTTAACCATTACATCACTGGTTCTTAAATGATGAACATGCATCAAAATCCCAGAAGGTATTTCAAACATAGATTGCTAGGCCCAACTCACTGGCACTTCTGATGAGGTAGATCTGTGTGGGGCCCAAAGTTTCTTTGCTATCCATCCAATGCTGCTAAACCATGGTTCACACTTTGCAAACCACTATGTTACACTAAATGGTGTAAGCCACAGGTTGTGAAATGAGAAAGAGATCAAACTAGGAATGACCTGAGTCCCTGAAAAGAAGGCATCTTAGTAAAGAGAGTTGGCATATATAGATGAAAAGGAATGAAGTAATTGGGGGTCAAGCTGTGACCACATGGAGGTATTCTTGGGTCCTCTCCTCCATGGGGCAGGGTATTTGGGGTCAAGGAATCATGTTCTGACCTCAGACCACTTAAAACTTTTCAAACTAGCTTTGAACACAGTAAACAGTTAGTGGCAAAACGATGTCCCCAGGCTCAGGATCTCCCAACTCTGTAACTACTTGCCATAAACTTTACACACTCACAATCTGATGCCTAGAATTCCTCTCACAAGAAACAAACTCTTCACATCACAATGAAAAATGGAGGCTTGAGAGGGAAATAAGCCCTGGAAAGTGAACATATCGTTAACATATTTCCTTCAAAATGTAAATGACTGCTTACCGATGAGCCAGAGGGCTAAGATAAAATGGCATTCTTCCTTTTCTTAAAATTACAACAATTCAGCTTTATTACATTGGAGAGGAAGCAAGGTGCTACAGAATTGGCACCAAATTTGGTGTCAGAAGCCCTATATTTGTAAATAAATGACTTCTGACAAGTCATTTTCCACCTGCATGAGAGAGGAATAATTCTTTACAGAGGTATGAGGATCAAATGCATTCAAATTCATGAAAGCATTTTGTCAACTATATCTCACTTTTTCAATTGTAAGATGTTACTACTACTTTAAGAAATAATACATTTTCTGCAGGACAGTATATGATGTACACTGTATTTAAGCTTATAATGCATGATGATGCTGTGTTGATGAATAAACAAGAGATGCTTCTAGCCTCAAGAGAACCAAATCCCTAAGTGTATATCAGGCATTCCTGAAGCTGGACCCTGATCTGAGTTCTGCAGGTCTACACACAATCCAGAGATAGAAAAGAATTCAAACCATTTAGGATTTAGGCAAAGATGACAGGCTCACCAGGATTCAGCAAAAATATCTAGATCTCAGCAAAGCCTAGCTCTGCCTTCAGAGACTGCAACCAGCATTTTCTTATCACAAAACTCCAAGATAGTAACATTTTTTTTCCCTTTTAATGGAGACATGCCTGATGGTGAACTGCTGTTCTGACCTCCTACTCTAAAACCTGGAAAAGATAAAGCTCTGTTCCCACAGCTGTGGAGCCTGACGGAAGGGTTCTGCACCTAAGGTTCTAAAAAATAAAGTAAGGCACAGCGGTACCTCAGGGTACAACAAAGATCTACATTCTCCTTCATCATCTAACAGCAGAGGCTAAGATAGAGAATGGCTAAAAAGGACATAGCCATCACATGAGCCTATCATGGCTTTGATAATCTTCAAGACATTAGGATAACTGTTGGCTGGTTTTAATGAGAGTGGTTGCAGGTCACAAATTCTGAATATCAAACTTTAATCTGGTTAATTAAGGCACCAAATACTAGGTATCACTGGCCATTTCATATCAAACAAAACCTGTAAGGTCTTAAGTGAGCCACAAGACATTGTGGACATTGAATTAAAGGTCTCTCTAGATACAACATCTAAAGTACATTTTTATGTAAATTTTTTATTTATATATGACATCAGAATGCATTACACTTTGTATTACATATATGGAGCACAATTTTTCATATCTCTGTATACATAGTATATTCACACCAATTTGTGTCTTTATCCATGTACTTTGTATAGTAATGATCATCACATTCCACCATCATTAATTACCCCATACCCCCTCCCTTCCCCTCCAACACTTCTGCCCTATCTAGAGTTCGTCTATTCCTCCCATTCTCCTGCTCCCTATCCCCCTATAAATCAGCCTCCTTATATCAAAGAAAACATTCAGCATTTAATTTTTTGGGGATTGGCTAACTTCATCTAGCATTATCTTCTCTAACTCTATCCATTTACCTGTAAATGCATGAATTTGTTCTCTTTTATTGCTGAGTAATATTCCATTGTATATATATGCCACATTTTTTATCCATTCATCTACTGACGGGCATCCAGGTTGGTTCCATAGTTTTGTTCATTATCACTAGCAATTAGAGAAATGCAAATTAAAAAACCACTCTAAGATTTCATCTCACTCCAGTCAGAATGGCAGCTAAACAACAATAAGTGTTAGCAAGGATGTGGGGAAAAAGGTACACTCATACACTGCTTATGGGACTGAAAATTGGTGCAGCCAATATGGAAAGCAGTATGGAGAGTTCTTGGAAAATTGGGACTGGAACCACCATTTGACTCAGCTGTCCCTCTCCTCCGTCTATACCCAAAGGACTTAAAAACAGCATACTACAGGGACACAGCCACCTCAATGTTTATACCAGCACAATTTACAATATCTAAAATAAATTTTTTCATGATAAGCTGGGCTTCATTGAAATAAAAAATATTGTATTTCAAATAATACCACTAAGAAAATATAAAATATCATGTTGGTGCATGCCTGTAATCTCAGCAACTCAGGAGGCTGAGACAAGAGGATCACAAGTTCAAGACCAGCCTCAGACTTAGTGAGGCCTTAAGCAACTTAGTGAGACCTTGTCTCACAATAAAAAAATCAAATAAAATAAAAAGGGCTGAGGATGTGACTCAGTGGTAAAGCACCCCTGTGTTAAATCCCTGGTGCAAAAAAGCAAATAAAAATAAAAACAAAAAGCATAAAATAAGCCATAGACTTACAGAAATTACTTGAAAATTATATATACAATAAGTGGCTTATATGTATAGTAAATATTGGCAAGGATAGAAAAACTGAAAGCCTTATGCATTGCAGGTATAACTGTAACACAAATTTACCTCTGACCTAGTGATTCTATCCTAGGTCAAGTGAAATTAAAACATGTAGCCATACAAAACTTACATACATTAGCCATAATAGCCAAAAAGTGAAAGCAATCCAAATGTCCATCAACTAGTAAATTAAATACAGCACGTCTACATTCTTAGGAAATCTTATACATGCTACAACATATATACCCCTTAAACACATAGTCTAAGTTAAAGAAACCAGATACAAAAGATCCCATTTGCAGGATAGGTAAATCCAATTAGAATAGGTAAATCTACAGAGATAAGAAATAAATTGGTTGAATGTGTTTGAGAGGGTGAAAATGGGAGTGACTACAATTAGGTATAAGATTTCTTTTGCAAGATGATAGAAATGTTTTTAAATTAGATTATGTTGATAGTTGCAACTCTTTAAATTTATAGTTTTTTACTAAAACTCATGAAAATGTATATGCTTAAAGGGAAAATTTTATGGTACATTCAAAACTGAAAGAAAATTTTTTAACAAAGAAGTCATGGACCACTCTGACTACAAAACTCACTACGAAAGTTAAAATTGAGGTAGCACTTACCCTGCTATCACTCTTCTGGAAAACTTGACTCTTAAGACAAGGAACACAGCAAAAGAACAACAACAAAAAACTCTTCAAACACAGACTGTGATCGCCATTGCTAAATGTATGCACTTCAGATGACGAGAGAAAATGGGAAGTTCCTCCGTTGGCCTTACCCAGGCCTGAGATTAGCAACTTATATGGACAAATATGGGGCACCTGATTTAATAAGCTTTGTGATCTGGTTTTCCTCAGCAGATAGGATTAAGGAAGTGACAAGTAATGACACAGAATAGATGGAAGTAGAGATGATCAAGAACAGCTCTTGAAGTCTGATCAGCCCCCCCCAGCCTCTGATCAAACCCCCATAGCCCAACACCACTGAGGGGATGCAGCAGAGATCTTTTCCAAAACCCTGTGATCAACAACAAGGGAAATGGCATGTGTTCTGCAAGGGTGGAAAGAGAATTAGTGTTTCTCAAAGTCATCTGCATAGCACAGGGGTTTTATTTATGATAGATATTCTCTTGCCTCCTTCTGAACCCACTAAGACAGATCTAACCTCCCCACAGGGAGGATGCCTGAGTATCTGCATGTTTAACAATATCATGTGAGATTCCTGTGCACCTGAAGATTCAAAACTTGAGTCCTATACATAAAGAACATTAGATCTGGAAGGAACATTAATGATCATCTAAATCAAACCTCATCTAGTGTAGAGAAGAACATTGCAGACAATCTGGTAACATTATTTTTCAAGATCTCCCAACATTTTTTTAAACTCTAAAACAAAAAAAAAAAAAACTGACTTGAGTCCTATAAATTGTAAAATAATTTGCTAACAGAGGGGAATGTACAATATACCTTGGAAATATTATCTTCAAAGATTGATGAAGATAAAATGCTTAATCATTTAAGGGATATGTTTCTGCTCTCAGGAAAATTAATCCAGAGCACCTCATTACTTCAGCATGCCAACTAAATGAGTCATCATAATAGTTAAATTATTTTTCCTCATTGGTATGTTCAGTTTAATTATTGCAGTTTTGCCCCACAAAACTATCTTCACGAAAACATCTACGTTATAGACAAAAAAAAAATAGAAATCAGCATTCTTACAAATTACTGAGCATCATGTCATTCATTTTCTCTGAAGACACATATCTCCAGTGCTACAAGTCACATTTTTATATCAATCCAGTCTTAATTCTCATGCATGGGTCCTAAAACAACATCATAAATCCTAATACTTGCACCAGTCCAGACAGCTACTCCACAGAAATCTCTTGTCCACCATGTGTATCACAATCACAACTTAAGGGGAAACTATCTGCCCTCCATCTTTGTTGAGGGAATATCTCATTTTTTAAATGAGATTAAAAAAAATGCATGCCAATACCAAAACTCCCGTGTTCTTGAGATATTGATCTAATGGCTCATCTACTACCAAGCTAGGGTCTGACACTTTCTTCAGGTAGAAATGAAATTTTAAAAAAGGAAAAGAAAATCCAAAGCAAAGATACATATTGGGCTTACTGAGGTAGGAAACAGTCTCAGTACTCTCCTACCCAATTTTGGAGAATTACATTGTGTTGATGTTTAAGAGGAAGAGGAAACCTGGATGGAAGATATTTTCCCTACTGACAACTGCAAAAGAATTTAAGATGCAGAACTGGAATAGATAGAAAATGTAATTTTATAATAAGACCCCTCATAACAGTGACAGTCAATACATTCATGTATGTGCCCATTTTGACAATCATCTTTTTCCTCTTCCTTCCTTTCATCTTCATACTGCTATCTTTGTTGTTGTTGTTTCTTACAATCTAGTAAGAGATCTAACATATATCTTGAGAACCACTCTATTTTCTGGTATTGAGAATAGTCCCTCAAATCAGTAAGCCATCTTCTTGTATGTGTCTTATTCCAAGACACTGAATTTCTCCTCCTGCAAAAGGAATAATTGGCTATGAACCTTTCCATCTCATAAAATTCTTCCTTCTTTTCCAGAAGAATGTTCCCCTTGCTCCTTTCACAGTATTATCACTACACTCCAAACAAATGCTCATTTAAGGATTCTTGATTAAGACAGGAAAATGTCATTAATTCCAAATCCACAAGGTAAAACAAATTTCCTTCTGCTGTCTTGTAGGAAGAAGGATCATAAAGCATAGAAATAAGGACAAGGTAAGAGTGAAGTCCCCAAATACATGTGTGTCTTTTAGAAACTAACCTAATTCACAAATTGCTGCTAAAATGAGCATGCTTACAAATGATTCTATTCTCACTGGTAAGACTGACAGATACAAAAAGTCTGCCTTCCCTCCATGAATTTTTGGACAATAGGTATTTGAGAACTGGTACTTTAAACACAAATTTAAAATAAATAAATCACAAGAGTTTTCATCTCATGTTTTGCTCTGGTAGCCTTCCATTTTTTCTCACAACAGAGTAGGTTAATGTGCTAACACGCATGCTTTGTCCCCAGGAAGTCACACTTGAAGTTCAAAGATAAGAGTTGTGGCAGAAAATACCTTTCAAAACTCAGGATAAAATGAAAGACATGCAGGACCCTAGTCTTCCTAGTTTTTGCAACACTTGCCCACATGTGTCACAGAGTATAACCTCATCGGGATCAGGGAGATGTTAATACAATGTAACTTGGCTAGACACTCAGATGAGTTCCACACTTAGGATAGTTTTCTCTGCCATCTCTGTTAGAAGGTTTGCTTTCTGCAAAAAAATAAAAATAATAGAAGAATGACAAGTGTCAGCTTGTTCAGTAGGACATTTCTGCTAATTGCCCCATTTCCTGATTATTACCTTCTGGTATCTTCCTAACGTCAGATTTGTATATAGAGAAAGGCCTGTAGCCCCTGCAGAAGATCAGGGAGTAGAAAGAGATTAGACATAATTGGCCCGTGAGCAAAACAAAGAGAAAGGAACTAGACCATAAGAGTGACGAGGTCACTGAGGAAGGACTCAGTGCTGGCTGGCTGTCTCAGTAGGCTCTTATCCTAAAAATATAAATGAATAAATAACATGGAAAAGATTTTTCATGACTTGTAGAACTGTCAGAGAAGAAAAAGGTGATGGGGGAGAAAAACAGAACTAAATGCACAGAATTACCTTAGTCCTAAATTTCTACTAAGTCTGTAAGTATCTGATACCTAAAATTATCTGTTCTATAATATACATGTTACAACAAGATTCCTTTTCCCTATAGGAGTTTATGTTATACACAGGACAGCCAAACTGTTCAGTGTTGACAATATTATTTATTCATTCCTTTCCATTTACTAAATTCCTATGGTATACCACATATTACACCAGAGACTGAGTACATGAAGTCATATAAAACAGATTCTAGTACCCTAAGTGCACAATACCTTATGGTGCCTACCTACTACTCCGATGGAGCACGAGGCAAAAGGTTAAAAGAGCTTTAGGGTTATGTACCAGAAAGCCAGGCTTCTACCTCCACCTATCTCTGCCTCTAGCATTCTTGCAGTTCCAAATATCCAGTTTACCATTTTCTAATCAGCTTTTGTTGGTTAGGGATATAGTACTTTCTGACCCACTGAATTTAACAGTAAATTGAAATTTGATCCATGCTTTTAAATGGTACTCTTAGTACAGTGTCCATTTGAACACAACAACAAGGAAGTCTTGAGACAAAAGAGCCATCTGTCAGACCATGTATCCTGGGAAAATGTCTGGGGAAATCCCAGTTAGCTTTAGGGATTTCTGTGATGAGTGACAAAAGCATTCCTCCAAAAAAAGCAAAACCACATCTATTAGCCCACTTCATTTCAACCCCTGGGCAGACAAAATTGAAATAAATTTTGGTTACTGCCAATCTGGGATCTATCTAAACCAATGATCCAAGAATAAAAGGTTCTATAACCCATCATCCAATTCTACTACGTTCCTTTTAATTCTGAAAAAGTGCAAAATCTGGTAGCTTCATGACTTCTCATTGCTTGCATATACAGAAATTTCAAGTATTCACTCATAACTTCTGTCTCATTGATCCACATCATGACCTTGAAATGTGATCATTGTCTTAGTACAAGAATCTGAAATTAATTTGATGTGCGTTGATTTTAACCTCATCCCTCCCTTTTTAACATTTTTATTGTTGAACTGATATCCCAGAAATAGACACAGAGTCAGACCTCTCTTCTTTATCCTGTCTCCAATAATAAAATAACTACATGATCAAAATTAAAGAACAGGATTCCCATTCTTCTGGAATTTGTGATACCCTATCATTGCTTAATTTTAACCTTTAGTTCTTCTTTTCTACTTTTTAATGAAAGTGACTTGAATACTTGAAGGAGGCAGAACCCTAAGTACTAGGTGCACAGTACTATTTTCACTATCTTCAGAGAATCTGGAGTTCCTAAATGTTACCCTTGATTCCAATCTAAGGGTCTCTCCAATCCTCACCTCTTACTCCTACTCTGCTTAAACTGGACTCTCTAGCTAGACTGAATAGCTGTGCAGTTTCCTGAACAGGACATTATATCTCCTGGTACCTTTATGAGTATCTTGTGTCTTGTACATTTACAAATGCTGCATCCCTACTGATACGTGGGAATAATCATAGTGATTATCACACCAAACAGTAATATGCTCCTTAATTGTCCATCTCCCCTAACAAGACTGTAATCCCTGAGGATGGGGGAAGGAGCATTTCCTGTTGTAAATAGTGTCCAACATATTCTAGCACTGTACTTTGTTAAGATACTGAATTGATGCACTAGCCCTCTGTAGTCTGGGCCAGATGCTACACCTTTTGGCACTCCATTTGCTTATCTGTCTTCTACACTAGAGTGGGAAAACCCTCAAATGTAGGAATTGGGTCTTTTCTCTTATCCTAATGCCTAATCTTGGTCTGAGAACATTGTTAAATCAATATTTGTTACATTGGTGGAATGATGAATGGATGGATAGGCTGAGAATGTCTTTGGTGTAAGGCAAGAAGAATCAATTGTCAATGGATATTCAAAGTGATATTAAATAAGATAAATATCTATCTTCTAGAGTATTTGGTTAGATAAGAGATTCAGATGCCAAACAGCCTGCTGTCTCCACAATGGAATTTGGGTTCAGTTCCCTCACCTGATAAATAGGTTACAATAGTCCCTACTTCAATGAGCTATCACATGTAAAGTTTTAGAGTGCTGTGTGGCACATAATAAATAATGAATGTCAGGAAAACAGGTATGACCACCAGTTTCATTTTATCCTCAACAACTGTCCCTTAAACCTGCCAGAAATGACACATATGGTAATATCCCATCAAAAGGATATAAGGAGGAAAACACCAATCTGAATGAGCCAGTGAGGTGTGAACTCAATTCCATCCAGTCACCTCAGTATTTAATGAGTTATTTTCCCTGGGAAACAGACCAAATCCTGAAAACTAAATTACAAAATCTCCAGTAGTTCCCAAACCTCTACTTGTCTTTCTCCCCTAACCAGACAATTGAGACAATTTACCCAACAGCCCACCATCAAAGCAGCAGAATGAGAAGACAACTCCTTTGTGTGTGTTCTGCCAGAGAAGGGAAACACTAGTCTTTTCCTTTCTTTCTTTTCTTTTTTTTTCTTCAGAGTAAAAGTAGGGAAAGAGTACCATGTTAAAAGGACTAAGCCAGAACATTTGGGTTTGTTTTTGTTTTTCCCAGCCAGCTATTTTCCTGAGAAGCTCTAACCTGCAAAATTTAGACCTCCTCCCCGCTTTCCTCTAGTCAATGTCAGGTAGGAAGTATAGAAGTCTTGGAGCCCCTGTTCATAGAACTGTCCCAGGAAACACAAATCAGAGAGGGAACGCTTTGCCCCACCCTTATCCTGCACTTAATGCAAAGCTCAAATCCTGAAGAAAGCAATGCCTCCCACAAGCCCTCCTCCTCTCAACTACTGCTGCCTACATCCAAAAGCTTCACTATTGTCTTTACAACAGCCCAAAGTTAGCAGCTTGCTGCTCCTTGGGCCCTGGGTTTGTCCTAAAGTTTGCAATTAAAGCAGTAGTACTTAAAGCCCTTTCCAAGGGCTCTTGGTTCAATCAATGGTGTTTTATTTTCCAGGAGAAGAGGCTCTCCTTCTATAAAAACACAGTGGGAGGCACATTTAAAAACCATATTTCAATTGCAAACAATGTGGCTGCATTCCCAAATGGCAAAAAGACGATAAAAGAATTATCCAGGAGCCCCAGAGGTGGCAGTAGAGGTGTAACCAAAATTCCTTTCGGCAGTATTCATGCTCTGCTGCTGCTTCTTGCAGCAAAGGAAACTCATTTGAAAATGGAGCAAATTAGCAAAATTAAACAGACGGGAGCCCTGGGTCATATCACATCAGCTCATTAATGCATCCAGAATGAACGCACTATAACAAAACACAGCCATAAGAATTAAAAAGTTTAAAAGAAGAAAGCCTATGCTTTCTATATTGATCAACAAGAGAAAAACTAAATAAAGACTTATTATATTAATCATTGATTTTCAAATGCAGATCTATACTTTGGAAATAATCAAGTTTTTAAAACTACAAGCTAAATAACCCTTTCTGCCAAGTCTACATTAGCATTCCTTCCATAGTTTTTTTCTCTCTAAAAGATATCTAAAATATAAAGCCCATTCTACCTGGAATTCCCTCAGTGGTTCCTTTGGTCTCTGATTCCTTCCAAGTCAAGCTTTCCAGATTCACTACCTTCATCAGGTTTCCAGCCTGGGTACAAAACTTTTGTTTTCTTGTCTCACAGACCATGCCTTTGCACAGAAAGCCAGAAGGGCAAGTTGATGTTGAAAGGAGCCAGAAGACCGAGGTCTAAAATCCAGTCCTGAGTTTTACCATTAATGATGAAAAAGTTAATGATGATGACAACTGTATCCTAATCAGTCTACCCTAGTTTGAATGGCCTGATAGTAACTGTAGGCAATTGGGGCATAGCTGGAGAAGGCTGGTCACTGGGGGTGTGTGCTAGAAAGGTATATCTTTTCTGACCTTTTCTGACCCCTGCCCCTCCGGCCCTCCACTCTGCTTCTTGACCCCACCCTGAGCTGAGCAGCTTTCCTTTGCTGGGCCCTTCCGCGATGATGTCGGGCCTCATCCTGGGCCCAGAGCAGTGAAGTTGGTGATCTATGGACTGGGAGCTCTAAAACCATGAGCCCCATATAGACTTTTCATCCTCTAAGTTGTTCTTGTCAGTATTTTGGACATACACACACACAAAAAACAAACCTGGTCAAAAAAGTCTTCCCTGAAAATAAGTTTCTTATGACCCTTCCGAGAAGAAGAGAGCTTCACCCCTTCAGAATACTTAAATCATTTACCCATGACCTGCTCATTTGATATTTTGCCAAAAATAATTTTGGGGAGTAGTTATCTTCCTGGGATCAAATACTTCCACAAATAAATTATAAGCCCACTGATTACTGACCATTATTTCTATATCATTGTATCTACCACAGGACCAAGCAGGGTGTGTTACCTTAATTCATTCATACTCTAATTTAGTTTTTCCTTATTCTTTTTCTCTGCAATAGAAATTACTGACTGCAGTGCCTGATTTTTACAACCAATCTTCTTTCCCCTCCCACACCAGTCTATCTTCTTTTGGGGTCTCATCACTAGTGAGTCTAGTAAAACAGTAGGATTTTCTTCTTCTTCCTAGCACTACATAGAATTAAATATAAAATATACTAACTATCCCTTTAAGAAATTAAAGAGAATTTACGTACAGTGAAGACTGTTGCTAGAAGGACTCTGAGTTAACTGGTAGAACAATCCCTCACCTGGCCTTGAATAAGTTCCCAGGCAACTTCTCAGCAAACTTTCACCAACAACTATACCTTCTCCCTCACATTTTTAACCTTTCTTCCACTCTATAAATGGGTAGCTCCTGATTCTTTATATTGCGTTAATCCTCAACACTCATTTAAATCATTCTTTCTTCAAATAAACCCATCAAACTGTGGAGTGGAAAAATAAAACTGGTTAATTGATGCTTTCCTTTTGTGGGAATTCCCAGTTGTGTGAAGACTTGACATCTCCTACCTATAACCTAACTAGGAAAACAAGGCAAATATATGCCATCATCCACAGGTAAATGAATCATAGGTACCCAACACACAGGAAGGGCGATAACACTGGACTCTATTTACTGCTGGTGGTTTGGCGATACGGGTAAGGGTACTGATGCTGTATTTCTCCCTTATCTCCATTCCTCTCTAAGGTTCCCTACTGATGGAATCAAATAGAACAATCACCATCATTTCCATCAAAAGTTGAACAGGCTCTGAAAATCTGACAACTTCCAAATCTAGAATTTCTTTGGTACACAGTGCTTGGGCATAAAGTATAGCGATAAGTACTAAATGAGGTTTCCTACTTTTCCAATTCAATTTGCCCTGGGTTCCTGGAGCAAACAGCCCCTTCACCAAACCAAGCTGATGGCAGACAGGCAGTACATCCAGACCCCTCCCCGCAAGTGTACCATCCACACAGTGGCCCATGCACAGTATCCCATGCCTGGAAACCCAAGCCTTTCTATGATTGACCACAGGAAGGAAAGAAGGCCCAGCAAATGACAGCCTAGTTCAATCACATGACAAACTGTCCCATCTTGGGGGGAGCATATAGGAAGGGTAGGAGAAGAGGCACCCAAAGGATTCCCTTACTTATTCCTCCCACATTCCAACAAGTTCTTGATATGCTTTGTCTCTCTGACTTATAAGTGTTTCTAATATTTAAAATTTTCATTCCATCCCAGAAGTGATGATGAAATCTGAGGAGGATTTTTGTTCATATCATCCTGTACCATAAGACACATGTGAGGCTCCATCAGCACCTGTCACAAAGCTAGCAGGAAGGAGCCAAAGGAGACCCTAAAAGATGGAGACCTGACTTAACTGCAATTGCATCTGCATCATATGCACAGGTCCTGGAACACAAAGGCACTCAGACATTCGTATATCAAATGAGAGGTAGAAATGGACCAAAGCAGAATCCAGGAATGCAAGGCAGCCAGGCAAAACTCACAGGCACTGAAAATGCAAAGGCTTCAACATCTTTTTCCATCATTTTTAAACAATGCTAGAAACCACCCTGAGTTAAATCAACTATAACTTTCTCCTAACATTTTCCAGAGTCCTTTATTCATGGGGACAAATGCTATTTTTTTAAAGGATAGCTCATTTTCAGTTAGCTGCCTATTATTAATCTATATTTTTAATTTAAAATTTATGGGAAAGGATGCTTGAATGCTACTTAGAACTCTTGATCAGTCAGTTTTGTGAAAATCTGGAAACATCCCCTGTGCTCAGAGGTTATCTGTCCACTAGTTGAACAATTTAATTGTATGGATTAGTTTGTCTTGAAAGTACCCACCCATACCCTGTAATGGAAGTCCTTATGCTTTAGTAAGCAATGCTCTTATTGCTCCTTGTTTTCCCAGGTCCCGTTGTGTGATCAGGAAAAGGACTAAAACTCAGATTAAATCCTAAAATGATTCTTTTCCTTTTAATTTCAGAAGCTGCTTTAGGAAAAGATGGCCTTTAAAAGACTGGCTAAGTAGACAGACTGTAACATGTGAATTTGTACCATAAAAACAAGGTCCTTACTCAGCATTGTATCTGTAGCATTTTGCAGTGTTTGGCTCATAGTAAGTGCTCCACGCATATTTATTCAATAAATGACGATGGATATGGAGATTAAGAACAGTACATCAAAGACTTTTTCATTGACTTTTAATGTTTTGTTGTAGATGATTTGAAACTTTGGCCATCCATAGAACATTGCTTAGAAAAGGTCAGAACATATCATTTAATTAATAATTTTTATAAAGCCATATGCTATAAAACTATCAGTGAAAATCAATGATACAGTGAACATGCTGAGCATTGGGTTACTAGTTGAAGATCTATTTGCTTCATTCCTATATGTCTACGCAATGTTGCAGATCCATCATAAGTGAATGAATGACACAGGAATGAGAATAATTATCTGAGTTGAAAAAGAAGAACCCATATGTTTCTTCAAATATTGGCAAGTCTAGGCTATGCAGTTTGGCCTCACACTGTAAGAACTACCTTAATACACACATACTGTAAAAACGTGAATGTGTAAACCGATGTGATTCTGTGATCTGTATACGGGGTGAAAATGGGAGTTCATAACCCACATGAATCAAATGTATGAAATATGATATGTAAAGAGCTTTGTAATGTTTTGAACAACTAATAATAAAAAAAAGATAAAAAAATACACACATACTGAAATTAAATAACATTAAAGATTTGGTTCTGTTTGTTGGTACTCCTCTCCCAAAGTTCTTCTGGAGACTTATTCACTCAGGACCAGGACCAGATCCAGATCTGGGTAAGCTGAGGAATCTTAATTACCTTCATTAAGACAGATAAAAGTCAGTCAGACCTCTGGGAGTGGCCAGGAAATTCCTTTGATCTGCTAAGAAATGTCTGAGAACTAAATAGATTAGTATGGCATTGTAAAAGGATTTCTCAAACCAACAGCTCTGAGGGTTTATTCCTTTTAAAAATAAATATTAAATATCCTGTCCAGCAAACAAAGAAACATAAAAATGAAGAAAACAACCAAATTATATAAACTGTTTGGGGAAATACTAAATCATCATAATAATAGCATTACAGCAAGAACAAGAATTTTAATTATTTTCCAGCTTATAATCCAAAAGCAATAACATGTCAGATAAATTTATAATATACTTAGGGACTGCAATAGTTTTAATGGGTGGTCGCTATTAAATGCTAGTAATAAAAAATGCAAACACAATTATAAGAGACCAGAGACATGAATTTAAAAGAATAAATGCTGGCCAAATAATATCAGAAAATGACTATGTCACTATAGACTCCCAACATTATATAAGAAAAACCCTACCTCAAGATAAAGACAAAGCTATGCTTCTGATAACAGAATTCAAGTCAGGGTATTAATTCTATTTTCTCCTACTAAAACAGAAATTACATTTCTTCCAAGAATAACAGGTGATAGACATTTTTCATCCAAAAAGAAATCAGATATAAATTTTCCTTCATTCCTTCATGGGGGGAGGGTTCTTTGGTGAGGGCTAATTATTTCTAGTGGCAGCTGAGTTTATATTAGCACAGAAGTTCCCCCCCAAAAGGGGCAAATATCTAGAATTGATAAGACTTTTCTTGTTCTAATTGTTTCTCCAACTCACAACAAATATAGGCAACACATTCTGCAAATGAATTTAATACTCTGTAAACACAAAATGAAATGTAGTTCTTCTACCCCCAAAGTTTTGTCTCAAATTTGTCAGAGATATCCTGGGAGTGCCCCAGCAAATGTGCTGTTCCCTTTGTAGGACATAACGGCTTAATTCTGGTAGAGCATGACCATGTCCTTTTCCCCAACTATGTTATAAATTCCTCAAACTTCTCCAGATCTCACAGAACAATAATCAATCATAGCAAGCCAGGAGTACTAAGTAATCAATAAGAACTTGTTGAATTAGGGAGGGCAAAGAATAAATACTGTTACTTTTATTATTTACATTAAAATGGTCATCACATATGTTGCATTCCACTTTTTTTCCCCTAAGAATCAGGTACAGAGAGCCTGCATTCAATTCAAAAGGGTACTATGGGGTGGGGGAATACTGGGGATTGAACCCAGGGGTGCTCTATCACTGAGCTACATCCCTACTCCTATTTTATTTTTCATTTTGATACAGGATGTCGCTAAATTGCCCAGGCTGGCTTTAAGCTTGCTATCTTCCTTCCTCAGCCTCCTGAGAACCTGGGATTATAGATGGGCACCATTGTGCCTGGCTACATAAAGATACTTCCTAATGAGTATACCTTGGTTCTGTATGCCAACTTCACCATGCGCTTAGCTGTGTGCCTGAGGCAAATTCTACAACTGCTCTGGAACAGTTTCATTGGTAAAATGGATAACAATACCAAACTATATTATGATCAGGATTTAGTGATATAACCTATAAGAAAGGCCAGCACAGAACAAGCACACTAAACAAGCTCAAATCCTTATCATTAGTACAGAGAAGACAGAAAGCAGCAGTATATTCCTTTTTTTTTTTTTGTCTTAGTAGCTACAAAAGGTTTGCTTTTCATCTTGCTCCACTTCCCTAAGATATTCTAATAAATGCAACATTTCTGCTTTCTCAACCTAGTTCCACAGAGCACACACCAAGATGGGAAATCCTCCCAAAGCCCTGAGCTCAAAGTGTTTGAGCAACCATGCTGCGTTCCAGTTAGGCACGTAAAATGTGGAACATTGGGTCTTAGTTTTTTCTTTGCTTGTGTTTCCTTGTATGTGCTGGACGGTTCCCTTCGAGTCATTCTGGGATCCAGGCCATTTTGGTTCCTCTCTCCAAGGACACCTATCTTACTGTGTCGTTACTGGGGATCACTCATGGCTTGGCAAGGGGTTCAGAAAGGTCTCATCCGTCCTCTTTGTCAGAGCCAGTCCAGACTCCCTCACCTCCTTTCTTGCATTACATCTTCTGGAATGCCAGCTATTCTGAAGAGGGTTCTTTCTGGTTGTTCTAGTATTGCTCATTCTTGGTGCTATGTCCTGGAGTCCATTTGGAAAGGAGTGTGCTATCATTTCTCTTTTCTAGGAAAAGTCTTCTACTCTCCTTTTCTTGTTGTCTCTCTTCCTCCACTCTCAGTGTCATTCATCTGCTGCTGCAGCTGCCACTGTCACACATGGTATCCCTGTATGACTGAGCCTAGACAATGCTCCCCTCTGACCAAACATCTTCCCCACCACTGAGGGCATGTGCCTGCTGAAACAGCACTTCTTCAGTTTCACTGAGCATCAGAAACACCTAGAGAGCAGTGAGTCTGGAGGGGCCCTAGGAATTTGCAGCCTTGATGAGCACCAGGTTGGTGCTACTGCTCTGCAAACCACACCTGGAGCAGCACTCTTAAAGGACTCCTGACACACACATTAAGAGAATTCCCTGGTTGGTAGAGAATGGCAAGCACAACAGTCAAGTTGGTGAGGCTCAGCTCTCTGTTCCTGCCTCTGTTGCCATTTTCTTCTGTATCTCCAGCCCCGCTATTCCCTGCGGCTTAGAGTCAGCCTACAAAGGGAACAGCACCTCTGCTGGGGCACTCCCAGATGGTAGCTTCCTCTTGCCTCTCTGAATTAATATTAACAGGGCCCTTAAGAGGACAGAGGTGCTTTCCATACATTATCTCAGCTGGCATGCACTCATCTCTAAGGGAGACATATTATTCTCGTTTTACAAACAGAAAACTTAAACTAAAGTTTAGAAACATCAAGCTATGTTTCCAAGATCACAAATAACAGGCTGAGATCTAGAAGCCAAGGCCTGCCCCTTAAGCAGCATGGCGCTAAGCCCACTCCAGACCCCAGAATTTTTCCTACTGGGCCCCATCATGTCTCATTTCTTTATGTGTAATGTGTGCTATTGCCTCATTCAGATATTTAATGAACTTGTTAGTAGAGATCTTTGAGAGACAGAAAGTCATCTCTGGTCACAATAATAGCATGTTCACTGCTTACTGTGGAAGACATAGGTTTGTCCAAGTACATCTGACTTCAATACTCTTAAAACATATCCAGTCCTCCCACTTGGCTAGCTACATGTACACTCCTTAAATAGGAAAGCCTACCTTTGCCATTGGGTATACTTTAAGTGAGAGACAAGACAAATTGGCCCAGGTGATGGTGCGACTAGAATTCCATGAGACTGCATTGTTCTGAACCTCGACATGATTCTAACAGAGTACATCAAATGAGCTGAATACAAATAAAGGTTCTGCCTCCCAGCAGCTGCATGACCTTTAAAGTTTGGTAAACCTTTTTGAATCTTGAGTTAAAATTGGAATAAGATGAATAAAATGATATAGCCTGCAAGATAGTGTTAAGGAATAAATGAGGTAAAATATGTAAAAATGTACAGCCCATAATAGAAACTCAGTAAATTCTAATTCTCCATTTCTTACTTATGCCCTCTTTTTCAGAGAAGTTTCAACTTTATTAGTTGAAAAAGACAAAAATCCAAAGTTTCCCAAACCTAAACCACATTAAAATCACCAAGAGTGTTTCAAAAAGTCAGATTATCAGGACAAACCCTGGACCAAATGGGTTACTATTATCTCCAAGAGTCTATCAGCAATCTCCATATTTTGATATGCAAACCATTTGCAAACCACTGGTGTGTCCAAGATCAGAACACCCACTTCAATAACTCATCTATGGCTCTCCAGAGTTAACTAGGCTGAGAAGTTGAGGTCCAAGGATTCAAAAATTTTCTTCGTATGTTTTGGAGATGGCCTTTCTGTTTCTTTTCCTCATTTCCTTTTATTTGTGCAGTGTGAACTTAAGAAATAGAACTCCCAGTTTATTTACACTGTATCAAAATTAGGAAAACTCAATGTAAAAATAAACAAATCTCCCATGAAAATACTATTGTTGCTCAGAAAGTAAACAAATGAAAGCAGGAAATTCAAAATCATTCTTCCCATGGTGGTTCAAACTCCTTATGCAAATAATAGCTAGAATGCATCAATTCAACAGCTTACTAGGGCAATAAAAAGGCTCCATATAGACAGGCAGGAAAAATGCATTCAGTTACTGTCAGAATAATAACTTTGAATTTCTTGACTGCTGCTCATTAAAATGCTCAGTCATAGCTCCCGGTAAAGGTAGCTCCTGTGTCAACCTAAGATGTGATTCAAGAACCTTTTGATTCAAATATTCTTTTAAATTAGATTGATAGGTGTCACTTCACAAGTACTTATGTGACACTGCATTATATTCTCATAGGACCTGGGTATCAACTATAGAGACAGTAGTTAGTTCTCAAGTCACTGTGTCAAGAAAAATTTGAACAGTAATTTTTTCACTGAAGGGGCTTATGTGATGCATAAGAATTTTTTTTAGCTGAGGGAAAATACACAGATAAAAAGGTGACCTTCAGCAACACTTTAATAATAATAGTACATATAACGTAATCAATTATGATCATTTTTTAAAAGATCTTATCTTCATACAAATAAAGATCTCTCAAATATATTCTTCTTATACCATCCTCCTAAAAAAAAAATCTTTAAGTACTTAAAATACTTTCCTGTTCCTTATGTTCAAATACATAAAGATTGCTGAAATTCAATGTTAATAATCCAGAGGTTGGCCATAAGTACTTCAACCCATCCTATCTGGGCTCCACCCCAGCAATTGGCCAAAACTGCTTTGTAAGTCCTCCCTGCTGATAACTACAATGTGTAATTTTCAATATAAAGTGTCCAGCAGTTGTGAGCACTCAAAAAGTGCTGGGTTTAGCTTTCCTTTCCCCCCACCTTCCAGTCCGGACATTCTAGGGACTCAGACACAGTTCTTCCATCAGGAAACCACATCCCCAGGCCTCCTTCCTCTCCCTTCCCAGATTGACCCTTTCTGGCCACTCTGTCTGCTCTCTTGTCTCAACTTTAAAGTTGCTGTTCTACTCCCTTTTCTTCACTTCTCAACCCTCCTTTCTAAGCAATCTGATCTACTCCGTGGAAATAGAAATATCACATCCTTGTTCATAACTGCAACACTTGTGATCCAACCCTCACTTCACTGCCCATCTGCAGCTCTATGTACCTTCCAGGGCTTATTCAACATTTCATTTCACACGGAACTGAACCCTCCTCCTTCCCCAACTCATTAACTACCATGCACACGATTTGTTCATTCTAGAAACCAGGAAGGCATCTTCTCCACTTCCCTCTGAAAGCAGTTCCCCTTCAGAGCCAAAACTAAAAGATGCTTCTGAAACAATCTCAAATCCTTGGCTTCTTGTCCTAGGGCTCCATGCCCTACCTGGACCCCTACCTGCATCCCATGGACCCTAAGTCCCTCTCAGTCCACTGTCCACAAGGCAACCAGTGGTAAAGACTATAAAAAGAAAACTGCTTAAAAAAAATTAAAAAACAAATAAAAATAAAACTCCAGTAGTTTCCTCTATTTATTTTCAGCACAAAGTCCAGAATCCTAAAGTCTTGAATGGTCTGACTTTTCCTTGCCTCTTAGACCTTATTCTTGTCCTCTTCACTCCAATTATCCTCTCTATTCCTCACCTGCCTCAGGGCTGGAATTCCCTCCTTTCCATTTGTCATCCTTGACCTATCAGAAATGCCTCTTTCTCAAGAAGACCTTCTTGCATCTCTCAGACCAAGATAAATTCTTTTGTTTTATGTTGTGGAGATACCCTGGTACTTTACCCATAAAACACATAGTACAGTTGTAATTATATACAATGTTATTTTTTGCTTAGCTATTTTATCTTTCTACCTTATTAGTTCATATATACCTAATTAGATATAATCATATATACCTAATTATACCTGCTGTCATGTATACCTAATTAGAATAAATAAATTAAAAATGATAAAAAGAATGGGCCCTAATTTTTTCATCACTATCATCCCAGAAATCAATACAGAGCCTATCAACAATAGATACCAGATAAATATTTGCCAAATAATTAATTAAGTGAATTCCCTGCTTTATTAGTTACTGACATTTGTTTAGCAATATCATAATTCTCATAATTTATTTAGGCAACACCTTCTGAATGATCCCTGTAATTTCTCCTGCAGGGTGGGAACATAAGAAGGAATGGAACTGGGGGGGCATGCAAACTGACTGAAAAAGTGATAACGGGTATATTAATGATAAATTTTTAATCTCTTTTAATAAATATGTTCCTTATTGACCTGCAGGCACGACAAAGCCTTAAGCTATTCTTTAGTTCTCAAGAGCCTTACAAAGCCAAATAGCCCATGACAAAAACCAAACTGAAAAGCACAACCAAATATATCACTAGTCTTAAAATTATGGCATCTGCAGGGGAATGAATGGAGTTGGAGAATATCATGCTAAGCGAAGTAAGCCAATCACAAATAAGTAAAGGCCAAATGTTCTCTCTGATAAGTGGATGCTGATCCATAATGGGGGGAGCATGGAAAAAATGGAGGAACTTTGTGCAAAGCGGAGGAGTAGGAAAGATGGTAGAATGAGATGAACATCATTACCCTAAGTACATGTATGACTGCACATGTGGTGTGATGCTACATCATGTACAACCAGAGAAATGAAAAGTTGTGCTGCAATTGTATACAATGAATCAAAATGCATTCTGATGTCATATATACCTAATTAGAATAAATAAATTTAAAATGATAAAAATAATACATACTAACTAAAAAATAATAATTAGTCAAATTGTGGTAACAGTTCTGAATCCTCTATCTGAAAACAGTGAATACTTTTCTGTGCGAGCATGTCTAGATAAAAACTGGGTTTTTTTCTTAAAATTAAAAAAAGAACCAATAAAAATAGCAAAAAAAACCACTATTCTTTACAACACACACCTAATTCATAAGTATTTTATCTTCTCAATATTTAATAAAAATTATTTAAAGACCTTTATAATAATAACATGAAAGATATAAATGTGCAAAAGACTATTTTACACAGCTTCAAATCCATTCGTTATCTGTTCACCTGTTATGAATTGGTTTCCTGTCCTCCTGAGTAGCACAAAGGAAGCACAACCATATACCCAACTAATCATAAAATCACCAGCAATTCTTGCTAACAGGAGGTAGGTGGATGATATTGGCACCTTAATCATTTTCATGGACTTCTCAATAGTATTTTAAAGAGAAATATTACTGAGCACATAATGACAGTTATTTAGCAAGTTCCTGGAAATCAAACTACTGGAGAGTTAATAAAAGTGATTAAAAACAGTGGACAGATTACTCATCAATATGTTTAATATATTGGGCAGGTTTAACCTAACAATTTTGCTTTTACAGGCAGCTTTATCAGCCATTTTTAATTTATCCTACTAAGAAAAAAAAATGTGCATCATGAAACTCAATTAAATCAGCAGTGATAAAGCCTGAGAGTTTTTCTCCAGACCCTATATCAAAATGATTTGTTAAACAGGCAGCTCCAAAAGGCATCCAAACACTCAATGAAAAACACAGTGGATATGGCCATCTGACCCTCCTCATTTTCAATGATATCAAATGAAACCAGATATAGTGGGCATTATACCTTAAAGATTTATTGCAAAACTCACCCATAAACTGCTAGGTTGAACATAGGGAAGAGCATGTGTTTAATATGCTATTTATCTACAATAAACATAGGTGCTTTTATGATCTGTTCTGCACATTGGGCTCTCCCGTTGCAATGAGGCAGCAGAAAACACATTTGTCTACTTTTCAGAAACTTGGTATGCAATTGAAAATAAAATAACCATCACAAATTGGAACACTGCTTTTTCCAACCAATTTTGTCTATCTATGGCAAGGTTCAGTTATGCTCCAGGTGTCATTAGTACAGAACTTAGAGGAAAGCAAAGACTAGAACATCTAGTTCCATCCATTCACTGGGCAGAAATAAACTACTGTACCTGAATTGTTATATATTTGGGGTGCCATTTGCTACATCAGCTAGCCTACTTACCTAATAAATCTGTTATGACAAAGAAAGTGTTCTGAAGACATAGTTCTTGTCACAAGTCAGTATTTGTATTTAAAATAGTATTTACTGCTTCTGTTTTCTAAAAAAGAAAACTAGAAAATACAAATAAAGAAAATGAAGAAAATTTTAAACATCAATAATCCCAATACCCATAAGTAAATGCTGTTAATATTTTGCCATTTAGGATTCTAGGCTCTTTTATTGTCTTTTGTCAGACAGAAACTTGAGATAGAGATAGAGATAGATGCATAAATTACACAAATATTGTACAACGACAGTTGACAATATACTATGCCAATATACTATGAATACATTTTGAGTGATTATATTCCTTCTGTAGAATAATCCATGGATATACAGTTTTATTTCACTTTCACAACTGAAAGACATACTCAATCTGGATCACTGGGTAGTAAAGTGCAAAAGTAGATAGAGGCCTTACGTACCATTCAATATAACGTAAATTTTATCCTGATGGCAACTCAAAAGTTTTAAATAAGGGCATAGTATGATCTTTTCTATTTTAGAAAGATCCCTCTAGCAACAGTAGCGACACCATACCAAGAGGCAGAGGATGCATGGACAAAGATAAGAAGCTATTGCTGTTACAGTAAGAATGGGAGCTATCACAGAAACACTGGAGTTAGAGTAAAAGAGGAACCTGAGGTTTGTTAAAGAGTTAGAACCGATGGGATTCAGACATCAAACTGATAATAAGGCTGAAGGTGGTTTCTGGTTTGAGATAACTAAGAAAACATTAATGCTATCCAATGATGAGAGGTTAAGTGAATTTATATCAGCACCTAAAATCTATCTATCATGAAATGAATGTTGACCAAAGAAGCCACTGAAAATAACAGTGGTGATTTTAACATTAATGACAGTAATTTTGTTATTAGTACACAATTGTGCAGAGAGACTGGCACATACTGTTTAATGTATGTAATATAAAATGTGACAGTAATTTTGTTATTAGTACACAATTGTGCAGAGAGACTGGCACATACTGTTTAATGTATGTAATATAAAATGTGTGGGTGACATCTGGGTTATGTGGCTATATGGATCTAGAGCCAAAAAGAAAGGTCTGCACTTGAGGAATAGATTGTGAAGCCACTATATATAAACAACATTGACTCTGGGTCCACAGGGGCATAAGGGAGGTTGCACTGAAGGAAAAAAAACTGGACCCAGCCTGACTGAGTCCTGTCTGGCCGACCCTCATGCTTAGGAGCTGCCAATGTGCTTCATGCAGAAATTCAAAAAGTCAGATCATATTATTCCTCACTTGATAACTTGTTTCATTGTTGCCCCATTTACCCATAAAAAGAACTAAGTGTATCCTCTTCTGGCCCAAACCACAATAATCATAAGCTAAGAAAGAAGGTGTCTTAATCTCTGTATCATGGCAGAAAGCCCCTCCATGATATCATCACACCCTCCGCAGATCAAATGCTTCCTACTCTCTGGGCCAGCCTCATCCATTTCTGTAACAGTGCTAGTTATTAAAACCTAAAACTGTCACATTTATGTTGTTAAAACAAATTCCTAGTCAAACAGTTTGAATCTTTTTTCATTTTGTTACAACAAATGACTGAACTTCCTTGTTCTAAAAGTTTACAGCTGGGGGCTCATCTATTAATCATACCTTCTCGTTTCAAAGAAAGACTTGCAGAGACTATGGTTTTTGCTTTTTGAAAAGATGATGCTGGTGAATATAAAGAACTGCTAGTTTTTTGTAGACAGTTTAATAAAATGACAATGGAGGTATAAGGATTTGGAGAAAGGAGGCATGTTCCCTTGAAGGTTTCCTCTCTTTCCATTCTCTTTTTCCTCTCTAATTGTCCAAAAGTTCAACAGTTGTTTTCCAAAAATCTTTCTTCTTAGAACAACACTGAAACTGGGGAGGAGGGTGGAATTCCAGGAACAGGAGCAGAAGTCTATGTTTGGGTCATTTCTGAGATAAGAACTAGGAACTGTTTGAATGGACCTTGAAAAGCATCTTGGTTCTCCCTTCTCATTTTGCATGTTAGAAAACTGGTAAATAATAAAGATAGGTGCCCAAAATTTTACAGGTACTAACTCGCAAAGCTGAAGTGAAAAGGATTGTCCTGACTCTTTTTTATAAGAGTAAGATAAGATACTTTTTTATAAGATAAGACACTTTTTATTATTTGTTAAAAAAAAAAAAAGCAGAAGACATTGCAAACATCTGCCCACAAGAATAGTGCAGAACCCCAGGGAAGGCAAGAGAGATGTTATGGTTTGGATGTGGTATCCCCCAAAAGCTCATGTGTGAGACAATGCAAGAAGGTTTAGAGGAGAAACGAATGGGTTATGAGTGTCTTAACCCAATCAGTGAATTAACACCCTAATGGGGGATAGCTGAGTGCTAACTGAAGGCTGGCAGGATGTGGCTGGAGGAGGTGGGTCATTGGGGGTGTGCCTTTGCCTCTCTCTCTCTCTCTCTCTCTCTCTCTCTGCTTCCTGATCATCATTTGAGCCGCTTCCCTCCACCACACTCTTCTGCCATGATGTTCTGCCTGACCTAGAGCATCAAGGAATGGAGTCAGCTGCCTATGGACCTCTGAAACTCTGGGTCCCCAGATAAACTTTTCCTCCTTTAAAATTGTTCTTGTCAGGTCTTTTAGTCACAGCTGACTAAATAAAACAGACTCAACAGAGAAAAGCTTAAAAACACAAATTATAAAAAGCACAAGATAATATAAGGAAATTTTGTAATATCATCACCTAAAGTACAAGTAAAAAGGTGCTCTGTGCTCAAAGGCTGAAGTGAGATGTCTGTCAGAAGTCATCATGAGGACCATCATGACAACAGGACTTGAGCTGACCCTTGAAGGGGGAGTAGAATTTTCTCAGGTAGAAATGAGGGAAGAAAGAGACCCAGGAGAGGAATTGGCCTGCATAAAAGAAGTAAAATAAGGAAAACACATGGCCTGTTCATGGAGCAGTTAGACTGGATTAAAGTGTTCAAATAGTAAGATGAGAAAGATAAGGCTCAGTTTGGAATGAGGAAGACATAGATTGTCAGGATGGATAGTTAACTATAGTACATCCAGGGAGAGTGTGAGCAGGAAAAGAGGCTTAACATAGTAGCATTTTAGAATGACTCAGATTCCAGTACAGTACTTAATGGAGGGGACTGGAGCAGTGGACAGGAATACAGACAAGGAAATTAGGAAGGAAAATTAATAAATGAGCAAAATCAATTAAAAGATTCTGATAGTATTCAAATATGACAAATCACCTCTCTGGACTAACGTTAGCAAGTATAAATATACCATTTTTTTGAGACTCATTGAGTTTCCCAGGTTTTCAAGGCCAAGTTTACTCTTTAAACCTTTCATCATTTTTATTAGGCTAATATCTGTTGAAATTGTGTTATTTGGTGGATTCAGATTTAGGTTCCTAAATGTCATGTAAATTAAGAGTTGAATAGAGAACAACTTTGTTTTCTGAAAACTTTTGTTTCTTATTAATGACAGTGTAATCAGCCATAGTAACTTTGTATAGAAAAAAATAAAACTGTTCACTATCACTTCATAGCCATTAGAATAGTTATTATCAAAATGAAAAAGATAACATGGTGAAGATGTGGAGAAAGTAGAGCCTTGTACCCTGTTAGTAGAAATATAAAATATGCAGCTCCTGTGAAAAACTTCACGTTAGTGCCTCAAAAATATTAAACATAGAATTAGCATGTGACCTATAAATTCAACTTCTGGGTATATAGCTTAAAGAAATGATAGCAAGAACTCAAGTAGATATTTATACATCCATGTTCATAGCAGCAATATTCACAATAGTAAAAAAATAGAGGTAACACAAGCATACACTGATGGATAAATGGATTAACAAAAGGTGGTTTACACTTATGAAGGAATATTATTTGGCCTTAAAAAGCAAAATACTGACACATGGTACAACAGGGATGACCCCTGAAGTTATTATGCTCAGTGAAATAAGCCAATCACAAAAGGACAAATATTGTACAAGTTCACTGAAATGAGGTACCTAAAGTAGTCATATTCACAAAGAAAAGTAGAGAGCGGCAGCTACCATAGGAGAGGAAGAGGGGGAAAACAGAAAGTTAGCATTTAATAGGTATTGAAGTTCAATTTTGTATTAAAAAGAGTTAAAACAGGGCTGGGGTTGTGGCTCAGCAGTAGAGCGCCCACCTAGCATGTGTGAGGCACTGGGTTCGATCCTCAGTACCACATAAAAATAAATAAATAAAATAAAGGTATTGTGTCCAACTACAACTAAAAAAAATTTTTTTAAGAAAGAGTTAAAATAGTAAATTTTATAGTAAATATAGTAAAATATAAAATAGTAAAAATTTCAAAATTTTTAAAAATGCTCACCAGAATAATTTAATATTCTAAAATGTTAGAATTTTTAAATAAAATTCCCATTCCAATGAAAGAAAAGTTGCTAGAGAAGGTGAGAACAAGATGTGACCCATCCCTGCAGATGGGAAGGAAGACAGTGGAGGAAAGGAGCATTCTAGAGATTTCCAGACTTTCAAAGAAAAAGAGCCTACATGATCTCCACAGGAGGACCCTGGTGTGCTAATGACAGGACAATAAGCACACCCACTCTGAGCCAAACCCCTCCATCCTGGAAGTTGAAAAGGGGTTCTAACTGCCAGAATCACCTCCCAAGGGCAAAGTCTAAGACAAATTCTGAGTGATGCAGACACAGCCATCCATTTTCTCCTCATTGAGGGCCACCAAATTCTGTACAAAGGTGCAGCCAGGAGGGGAGGCCCCCTGCAATGGGAGAAAATGCCACCACAGCATCTGCTGCTTTAGGAGTAAGCCCTCTCTCCTACAGTGCCTCCAGGGCCAACTGAAGGAAAAGGATCTCATTATTCATCACAGCCCAAATGCCATGTGTTGTCCCACCTGCCGTGTAACCAAGAACTGACGTGATATTAAAAACAAGATAAGTAAGCAAAAAGCAACTCAGCCAAAATCTTTTGTTTTTTTTTTATTACTTCTCTGGGATATAAGCAGTGCTTTTCCATCTTCAGTTACAAGAACTGAATTTCCATATAAAGTATAACTTATTGTACTGAGATGTTTAAACACCTGTGAGGAGAGATCAAGGGAGAGCAAACACTTCTGCATACTGAAGTCAAGTACTCATAATAAGCTGGGATGATTTGGGAATGGGTCGGCTCAAAACAGGGGTAGGGATTCACAGACTATTCAAAATCTCTTATGTACTTTCAAGTATTTACAACCCTGAAAATTTTCCCCCACTTGGCTACAAACTACATGGAATAAATGTCCAAACATAATTGAGGAAAAAGAAGTTTGGGGAAATTCAGTAACCTTTCTTTGATGGCCAAAGATCAATCCAAAGGTGAGGCTCTGGGTAGTAATTGGAGGCAGTAGTGTCTTGGTAGGTTACTATTCTATATGCTACTTCCTACAAACACACATCTCATCAAGTTAGTGACCTAAATAGAAAGAATCCGGGATTTTCTTTTTCCTTTCCAAAGTTTGCCTAGATCAGTTATTGCCAACTATAAAAAAAACTGAGGTAATTCAGTCATTTATCATTTAATTAATTATTACTGAGCATTTAATCCACACCTTAAAAAAGCAAGCTGTAACTTTCATAAAGGCAAAAAAAAAAAAAAGATTCAAACTCAATGAGTAGTAATTAAAATCACTTGGTTTTAGTTGAGCCTTCAATTTGTTATCTTCCTTTGCCTTAATGGCAATTTCCATATTAGAGACAAACTTTTAGGACAACAGCATACTGCTGAGGGCTTTCCAGATTTAGCAAAGCAGTTAGGGTTCTGCCTCTCTTAGCATTGCCATGCCCTGGATGCACCTACTACCAAGACTCCAGTGCCCTTATCAGGCATGTTCCCTTGGGCTAGGCTCTGTTCAGCTCACATATTGTGGTACCACAGAGCAAAAGGAAGAAGAAACAATTCTCTCCTCTAGGTTCTCTCAACCTATCATTACCTCCTAAATCTGGCCACCTCTAAAATCATGCACCACTCTGTGCTGTTTTCTTACAGTTCCCAACATTTCAGGGCAGACATCCAAAGACAGAGTCTTGGGCTCTGGGGGAAAAGCCTCTGAACTAGAGATGCAATGCAGGTTACCATCTGTGTCCTCATGGGATGAACGAGGATTCTACCAGGAACACAAAGACTTTGCATTCACAGTCCCGTGATTTCAGACTGCTGTTTTCCAACATACTTGGATCCAGGCAGCCAAATTCCAAGATGTCAAAAGAAGGTGAGTCAATGTGATGATGAACAGCAATCCTATACTCACAGACTGAGATCCACTCATGGCCCCATCATTTACCTAAGGCTTTCCTTTCAGCATCTTCATAAGGGAAATAGAGATGAAGGGAAAACACATATGAAGACTGCGTTAGGAAGTGCTTGTTCACTCTCCCATGTACCATTTAAGCTGTGGATGAAATTTCTTCTTCTTTTTATTTTGTTTTAGTTATTAAGAAAAGAAAGTCATAAATTTTACTAAGCCCTAATGGAGTGGATCAAGGTTAAGAATCAGTTTCTAGGAAACTATTTTCCATAGGGAAAAACACCTTTAGCCTTCTTTAAAAAAATAAAAAATAAGGTAAATTATCACTTAACAACTCTCTCTCTAAAATGGTTAGATGGCTCCTATTATTAGAGGAAACAGGTGCCTGACAGTTGGATCTATGCCAAAAACAAACTAACTAGTCAACCCATTTTTAGTTCTCAGCTTCACTAAAATTTCTTTTATTTACTTCAACCTTTATGGATTATTAGAAGATAGAAATCAAGGAAAGAAGCTTTTAGAAATAGGTTTGCCTCTAGTGCAAAACAGTACTAAACAACGTGGGCAATATGAAACACATCCTGTCAACTAGAGCAATCACTCAACTCAGTAAGACTTATCTGTATCTTATAAATTCTCAATAATTGAACTTCACATTTATACAAGACATATTACTAAGCAGCTGTTCAAATACTATAAGGTGACTGATATTTATGGGACAATGGGGACAAATTAGCTAAGTTACACATTCTTTCATGTTACTTTAATTTTATCTTAAATTTTATAACAACATAAGAGCACAGAGTAACATACATGCAAAAATTTAGAACATTCATAAATGGGTTGAAAACTGTCCACAAGAACTATTTCTGTTACTTAGAAATAAGAACATTAAAAATTAGTTTTCATTTTGTTATGAAAACTTTGACTAAGGTATGTTACACATTTATGGGGGGGTAACAAATTGCTTGACTCACTAATAACACTAATTATATCCTTATTGTCTTCATCATTATCATTTTTATATAAGATTAATAGGATATCCATTTAATAAGTGCTATCTAGAGACTTTTTTCTTTTATCATTTAAGTCCATTAAAAACAAACCATAAAAACCCAACTATTGCTAAATACAAAGGGCAGATGAGCATTTGAAGATCTCTGAACATCTGGCCAGTTTATAAATTGTCACTGAAATGTAAAAATAAGTTTTAAAATGTTATGTTTATAATTAAGGAAAAAATAACAGGAAGAAAATGGGTATGGAAGCAAAAGAGATTTCCTGAACAATGAATAGATTATATTTGACAAGGGCAGTAACCCGCCCAATCACGTCTTTTGCTCTCATTTGCTATAAATACACAGGCCAAGGGAAACACAGCTCATTGTTTTGATCCTCAGGGTTATTTAAGCTTCCCAGTCATTGCTAATGCATTAAGACATATGGTAAAACTTTCCCTAGATTCAGAGGATTTATAGATCCCTCCCAATTGATGAGGACTATCCCCTCCTGTTAGTAAAATATTCTAACACAAATATTCAAATTCTCTTTTTAAAATATTTTTAATCTGCAGATTTGTTTTCCGAGATGACCTATCTTGGTTTCACTATTTAATATAAATATAAATAAATACATATACAGTTTCTCTCCTTGATAGAAGGGAGTTAAATTTGGTATAGATTTTTGACAGCAAGATTTATAAGGTTTAAAGAGAGCAGTCACAAATGCTAGGGAAATTACATTTACATGTGTATTCATGAAATACAAGCATTCAAGCCATATCTATTCCTATTGCTATTTCCTTAATATAGCTTTTATTAAGAATAATTTTCTTCAATGCTGGCTGGAAAAATCCCTGCAGCATTTTTTTCATTTTCATAACACCATAAGGTCAGCACACATTATTAAATGGTGATTGAGAATATTGGAAAGAGCTGGGGCCATTTATCATAAATATTTGACAAACATGTTTATATTATCAATATACATATAGATCTTAATTGCAATGTTATATGATATATAGAATATTTAGATTGGCTTGTTAAGAACATAATTGATATGGAAATCTGGCATAGCCCAATTGTAGATGTTATTCAGCATCCATATTGTTATTCCATTTTGGAAATCAATTTCTGCCTCATATAACCACAATGCTTTGAAAACTAAAAGTGTAGCACATCAAACAATGATTTACCTGAATATCAGAAATTTAATTAAAGAGCAAGTTATTTTACATTCTGATGAACATAAGACCCAAGAATGTTTCTTAGGTCATTAGTGAATGAACAAGTGAATGAACAAGAAAAAAAAAAAAGTAGACTGGGAAGAATTTAACCAACTGCTAAAGAAAGTGTAATTTATACAAACTTCAACTATAAAGCAAACAAGCTATGAAATTCTATGTTGTCTTCTAAAACACACTAACAGTTTCTGTTTCAAAAGGTCCTTTTTTCAAAGAGCTTTTTTAAATACAGACACTACTCAGGAGTTTCTATTTGATGGAGGGAAATTTTTTCAGGGAAGCTGAAAGACTAATCTGTTGCATGTGTAGTTTCTACACTAGTAAGCAACTTGTAGGAAATGACACTGCAGCTGAGAGCATGAGATCTGGAAACTGTTCCCCTGGGTATGATATCACAAAATGACTTTGCTATATTCCTCTCCAGCCTAGCATCATGGCTCAAACCTGCACACAACCGTCACACCCCCAGGGCAGCTTCATGTCATTAGATAAGGGCCTCTGCTCCATCATTCTTCCTGAAATCTTCTAACTGGAAGCACACAGAAGCAGCTCAACCAGGACAAATCAGCCCCTATTGTCTTTATATATATATTCCACTTATCTGTGTTCCTTTGCATGGTAGGATCTGAAAGACATTGTTAACTGAGACTATAAAACTGAGACTGGATGAATGCACAAGTTTTCAAATATACACACTCACACACTTTTACACCCAATTATCCAAGTAAGGATTTTCTGAGTTTTCATTATTAAAAAAATAGCTTATACTATTTACTTTTCCCCTCCATTATCGAAGTGATTACTATGTAGGCAATAATGCAAGAGAAACTTTCAGCACTCAGTCCTTAGCTAAACCATTAGTTGAGGTCTAATGTACTAACTACCCTACCTTAAATTATATAACACTAAAATAACCAAACACACACAACAATTATACAAACACAGAGCAGTAATTTCGTGATTTTGTAATCTACTCAATTAGATGCAGGGAGGTTTCCAACTCACTAAAAATCCCAATTTTTAAAACATGCCACAATTTACAAATATGTGTTTCCTTTGGCAAACAAAAGGACAAAACTAACGACCTTCAGTGAAGATTTTTTTCCCCTTAGAAGCACAAAACAGAATATTATTCCTCTCCAGACAACATGGATTTTCCATGTCCAAACATTCTCTGAGTGCTTATAAGAACTTTACCTCCAAAGTCTGACATTTGTTTCTAGTTAAAAGACATAACCAACACCATTGCTAATCTAGTAATACACCCCCAATCCTAAGCATCACTGCTAGCTACAATCCCCTTTATATTAACTTCCCACCATGTAGAGTCAATGATTTCAAACTCATGTGGTTAGGGCTAAAGTCAAAATCCTTCCTGAATTACATATAATAAAATATGTGAAAACTGGACCATAGTATGGCTTAAAGGTTTTGTGCAGATTCCACAACAGAATAACATAAGCTGCAGTACAATGGTTTTGAGCTTTTGTGTTCCCTAATAAGTCAGCTCCCAGCAGAGCACTTCCCATGTTTTACAGTGACATCTATCAGCCAGTCATGGGGAATCCCAACGTCACTCAGTTTTCCTCAGCACCACTCTGAACAGCTTCTGTCCACAGAGTGGTGCAATCTTAACAGGTCCCTGGCACACAAAGTCCATTGTTAACATAAGGGAATGGTGGGTGAACACTGCTCTTTCTTGTCACTAAAACAAAATCATTAATTAACTGCAGGACACAAGAATCAACCAGAAATTTAAATAATTGGGCTTCACTAGCTACAAATTAAAAAGAAATGATATACTTTGCATCACAGGCATACTGAATATAGCATGATGCTGAGTTTTGTGAAAATTCAATTAATCCAACCATCTATTAGACTGATATATAAAGACCAAGGAAAAAAGCTATTATGCATGTTAGAATTTGCAATGTGTAATCATGTTAATTTATGGTTTGAGAAGAAACCCTGCTATGCGTTAGTGATTATATGGTAATCAGGAAATAATACAGATATTTAGATCCTAGAAATTATCTTATGAATGGCATAAACGCAGGCTATCTCAGAAATGTAATTAGATTACCAGCTAATTTGTCAAACCTGATAATATGACGCAGACCTGGGAAGAATACTTTTCAATGGGAAAATGGGAAAAGGTCTGGGAAATCCGTCTCTAAACTTCTTTTCTGAAATTCTTCTTCAGGGCCTACATGTGAAGCTCCATAATTATGTTCATCTGTTCTGATTCACTGAAGTGCCAAAATATACTCCAAACCAAAATATTGAGAAAACAAAAATTCTTGAGATGATTTCACCAAAAAATACTTTATAACTCTTGCATACACATATACACAAGATACAGATTAAACCTAATCTGTTGGACTTTAGTTCACCAAAAACTCTGCCACCTGCCTAAAGAAATCTCTGAGTGGTGTCCTTTCCTTGCCTGGATTCCCAAGGGACACAAACAATCCCTGCCCATCTCATCTCCACACTCAGGATTCAAAAGTGAAGAGAAGGCGTTAAAATCCTGTCCACCTCACTCATTCTCCTTCAGAGGAAAAGCCCCACTCAGGGGCCCATAATAAGCAGCTCCTAACCAAAACCAAATTCAGTATTCCACGGGCAAGAAAACAGCAGGCACATTTCGATTCTACTTAGTTGAACCAAACCCCAAAGGTTTAAAAAGTTTCAGGCAGCCCCAACCAAGGACCAAACTTGGGCTTTCACCAGTGGCAAAGCCTAGGAAACGGGAACGTGGAAAAGGCTCTGCCAGTGGAACCCGGGAACTCTCCCTTCCTGAGGACCTCTTGAGTCCGCCACCCAGACCCCAGCAACTCCTGAGACCTCCTCTGCTCCGCAGCCGTCGAACCCTGGTGCCCACCGCGCCCTCCAAGCCCCGCGAAGCACGCCCCCAGGGGCGAGGAACTTACCGCACCGCTTGCACAGCACGCGGCCGACCTCCTTCTTGAGGTTCCGGCCGGTCTCCAGAGGGGGGAACGATGCTCGGAAGGCGGCTGGCGCGCGGCTGCTGCTGTTGGCATCGGGCTCCATGAAGAAGATGTACCTGCTGTCCTCCTTGAGCCTCCCGCAGGAGGGGAAAGCCGGGTGACCCCAGTTCCCCAGGCGCACGGTGAGCAGCGAATCCTTCTTCAAGCCCCCGGTTTTCACCGCCCACACCTGGTGCACTTTCACCAGATAGGGTGCCTCCTCCTCCCCGGGGTCGCCAGCGCTGGGCGCTGTGGCTGTGGGCCAGGAGGGCACGGTCCCGTTGGCGGTGGGCAGCGCGTCCTCGGCGGGCGGCCCCAGCGCCCCTGGGCCGGCGGCTGGCGGCTCGCGCTTGCCACCCCACGCCCCTGCCTCGCCCGCCGCCGCCGCCTTCCTGTCGAGTGCCCCCTGCTGCCGCCGCGGCGGGTGCACCTTTCCCTCGATCACCACCGCGGCGCGCTGAGCCAGCTCCTGCACCGAGCCCACGCTGGGCGGGGACGAGTAGCACACCGAGGCCCCCGCGGGAGCCGCCTCGTCGCCGGCCGCCGCCCCCGGCGCCAGGGCCGCGGTCCCCAGTAGCAGCGGCAGCAGCAACGGCAGTAGCAGCGGCGGCGGCAAGCGGGCGGCCGAGTCGGGACGCGGGGCCGGAGGGCCAGCACTCCTGGAGCGGCGCGGGGCGCGTCGCCATCTCATGGTTTGAGGTGCGTGCGGGCTCTTGGCTGTCGGTGCGGACTCTGCCTGGCTCTGTCGCGCTGCCTCCCTTTTCCTGGCAACCCCCCCGCGCCCCGCACCACTCCTCCTTCCCCCCTTTACCCTCCTCCTTTTATTTATTTATTGGGGGGGTGGGGTAGGAGAGTTGTTTATGGAAGGAGGAGGGGGGAAGAGATGGGTGGAACCACAAAAAAGACGAAGAGATATAAAGGGGGGGAAAAAAGAAAAGCTAAAAGAAAAAAAAAAGCCGCTGCGCTGCCACCGCCTGGGTTGCAAGGAGTGACAGGTTCCCCCCGCGCCGCCGCCGCCGCACCGGAGCCCTGCTGTCGGGGCTGCTGTCACCGGAGGAGGACGTGGAGGTGGAGGAGCTGCTCAGCGGGTAACAGTCCTTTGTGTGAAGTGATGCTGCGGCGGCTGCTGGGGCTGCGAGCTAGCGGCTGGGCGAGAGCGCGAGGGAGAGAGCCCTGGAGGCGGAGTTGCGTGCCTGGAAATCGCTGGGTGGCCGCGGCGGCGGCAGCGCCCTGCGCCTCGCCAGCCTGTTTACCTGTGGTGCGAACTCGCCCCGCGCTTCCCTTCCCCATGCTGATTTCGGAGCTGGCCCGCGAGTTGGTCCTCCTGGGTCTTCCCTTCCCAGCGTGCCCCCTCCCTCACTGTCGCCCTGACTGCTGCAATGAGAGGACGGGCGGCAAACAGGCTGCAGTCCGAGTGGGCTGCGGAGATTTACTGGGGAGTGAGAGGTGACGCTTCAGTAAGCAGGGACCTGTTAGCCAGCGCAGAACGCCCAAACGCTGGTGAGAGGCAGGCTGAGAGGGAAGGATGGGACATAGGACTTGCGGGCGGGCCCTCGGTTCAGAAAAGTTTGGGGTGAGCTGATTACTTGACAGCCCAAAGGGAGCAACATGTTCATAGGAGACAAGCAGCAATTAAAATAACAACTTTAAAGCACGCCCTCTGTCCTTCCAGCTTGCACACACAGTGTGCACTGATTCAGGTATGACACGCCTCTTTGACTCCTGCTTGAGTGACACTTCAGTCCTTATTACTCCTGCCTTTTCTTCTATTGAAATTCCTGGTTCACTGTGGTTGAACCATAGATCGAGTAAAACATTTGCTCAGTAAAGGCCATTTTGTATAAAGTCTATGGCACTTTGTCAACTAACCCGTTTTCCAATTTAAAAAAAAAAAAAAAAGAAGAAGAAGAAGAAGAAGAAGAAGAAAAAGTTTCTGGGGCTACTGGAACAAAAGATCCCAGGCATAAGTAGTCATAGGTTCAATATTGTTTCACCAGAATACCACACTCCTCACCCTCACTCCACCCCTACCACTCCCCACTACTGCCCACCTGTTCTGCCAAATTTAAGGAGCTACTTCTAAAACAAGAATTCATCATATCCCAGAGATGTGCTTTTCAAGCAGTACCATCTAAGAGAAAGAATACATTTCAGCATTTCAAGGTAAAATTTTCCTCTTACACTCTTTTACAGTGAAAAATATTTTTAGTGATCCAATACAGCTGAATTAAAATTATTTTTCAATGGGCAGTAGATCCACACTGTGAAAAGTGAAAGGTGAACAGCAGTCTAACTTGGTAATATCTTTACTCTGGGAGTCTACAGTTGCCATTTCTTGAAAGTATGACATATAAATTCTCATAATTTTATATGAAAAATGAAAGGAAACTATAAGCCACAGAATCTTTTGTTCTTGGCATCTGATAGTTGGCTAGGAAACAATGTTTCATTCTCTTAAAGTCTAGCCTGAAAGGATGGCATCTAGATGCACCCTGTATGTCCCAACATGTGGGTATTCCTATTTCTTCTACCATGATGGAGTGCTTGCTGAAAGATCATCATATGAATAGAGGTGCATCTCTGGCCTCCAGTATGTGTTCTCTCAATCTCTAGAGCTGTTTTATGGAAAGAAAGTGGCTCAGACATCCAGTTCTACTAGTCTCTCCATTTTTCTTTGGTCTGACCTCACATATTTCTGACTCTTGACTTCTTGGAGGTGCAACTCTAGCCTAGAACATTTTTTTTCTTCATCTCTGTCTTAAGCTCTTCTATCAATTATCTATAATTAATGGCAAACCACTCTGAAATTTGTTGGCCTAAAACAGTATACATTCATTTAGCCCAAGATTATGGTGGTTGGCAAATAGGACTGTACTCAGCAGTTTTTCCTGTTAGGGACCAACTAGTCTCCAGTCACCTCAGGTGAGACAGCTTGTCTCATAAAGAATGTGGTCTCATCCTTAAGTAGAGAGCCTGGGCTTGTTTGTGGCAGCTAAAGATAATCTGAGAGAGGCCCAAAGCATGCAAGGTCTCTTGAAGACTTAAATTCAGAACTAACATCTTGTCACTGCCGCCATTGTAAGGCCAGCTCAGATTTCAGGGTTGAAGGACTAGACTGTACCTCTTCATGTAAGAAAATAAAAAGTTGCATTGCTAAAAGGCAGAGATACAGGAAGCAGAAGAATTGAGGCCATTTTTACAAATGACTCACCACTGATCTAAAGCATCCTTTGAGATACACCTGCTATAAAGCCTCCTTTTAAATAAATACTAAACACCCTGAGCAACCAATCCCCATAGTGCACTAACTCTGTCTTCATTTGCTGTCTGTATCATGCCTCTTGTGATCATGACATTTTATTGAGTTCAAAAGTTTCAGGAATTTTACTCCCATCTCTTTGAATAGGTTGTAATCTTGTGAGAAAGCAGAGGCCATACTTTCAGTATTTCATTTTAACTCAGTTATAGGTACATATTAAGTACTCAATAAATGTCAGCTAATTAATCATGGACTGAAATGGAAACGTTCTTACCACACATTACCCCAACACTGACACAGAGAGATGGAATTCCAGGCAATAAAGACAACAATAAAATGTTAAAGCACTGGATTGCAGAGTCATTAAATGCATAGATACCCCCTCTTAGAACTTTACAAAGCATTTTATATATACCATCAAACATAAGCTTTTTCTCCAAAAATGTACTTTAAAAAATGCCCTTGCCCCCCTACTCCCACATCTTCCCCACTCCTCTCTCTGCTAAATAGTATTCAGGGATAATTTGTATGTATATTTTTGGTGCAAAGGTAAGCCTTCTTGGAACAGTTCAGAACTAAGAATTGTTTATGCAAGCATTTCATTTCAGTTCTTATATTGAAGCCCTGATTTTCCAGGGCACTCATTCTGGAGCAATGGTACCTATTTTGCATTTTGAATGAGAAGAGAATGGCATTTCTAATGTGATTAACATGTTTGAGGAAAGGTATGGATAATTGTTTAGTGTGATTATATGCTGTTCAGAAAAGAGAAAAATTAATTTTCCATATGATTATTTTAAAAACACAGAAAGAAAAGGTTCATTCTTGGAAACATCCTAAAACCAATACTTTTCAAACTTTAGTGTATAATTGGTTGTGCATCAAAAATAGAAAGTTCTCATTTGGTATGTTGAGCATGCCCCCCCCCACCCCCAGATTTTCATTCTAAAAAGTTCTCAGCTGATACTGCTATGCTACTGGTGGAAAAACCATACTTTGAGAACTACTGCCAAAAACTTAGGATTTATAAACTTCAATATTCACTTCAGAATAAACATAGTTAGGTGTTATATTCAAATATTCAGTATCACCTCCACATTGATTTTTCCCACCCCAATTTTAATAAGGAATTGTGGATTACCTCCTTGGTGTTTAGGATCTATTATTATTTAGCAGACTTACTCTACCAGTTAAGGAGGCATGGGTGACAACCTATTCATAGTAAAGATGAGTGTTTCCTTGGGGCTTAGCTTGTCTCTGTGGTCAAAGTTGCAAATAAAATGAAAACTGAGGATCAGAGCAGTTGTTCCCATGTTGACTGGACTATTTCATCCGTCAATGCAAAGAAAGAACAGAAAAAATTATGAAAGTAAATGTGAAATACTGTTTGTGCTAGTTCATAAAATTTGAAGAGGAAACCTACAAATCACTCCACAATGCAACAGCAACTTAAGGAGGTTTTCCCACCCCTAGCACTTATTAAATGCTTCTAAATGGTGGCTGTTGAGGGGACAACAGGAAATCCACAGAGGCACCAATGTCCGCTTTATCATCATTGACCAATAGACACAGGAGTGCACACCTCTGGCCATAAATCATGAAACAACAATACCGCAGGTCCTGGAGTCCTGAATGTGCAGTCTCTGAAAGATTCTTGCTTGCTTAACAGCCTATCTCAGAGCAGACACAGGGTTTGGGATGATTTAGATCCAGTACATTAACAACAAACTGGGGAAATGCAGGCCCATACAGGCCACCCAGGAGAAGCAGTGTGGCAGAATGTCTCTGCCAAAGAGTAACTAGAATGTTAGGATGACTCATAAAGACCAGCTGCAACATGGGTCTTCAAGAACTGGGCCTTGTTCCTTAGGTCACAGACTCTGGTGTTTCTGATTGCTTTGATCCACCCATCCATCCATCCATCCCTCATCCATTTGTTTCATTATCTTCTTTTTAAAGGCCACTCCTATGTGGCATAGGAGGGAATATGGAGATGAAAGGCTCCTACCCTAAAGAACTCAAAAATCCAGTGCCACTCATTTGTAACATTGGACATGAAATTCTGTGAATTTCAATTGGAAGGGAGAAAAGAGGAATGAAAACAAACTCAGGTGGAATTGCAATTCACTTTACTTCTCTCATCTGAAAAAAAGAAGATTTTATGTTTTTTTTGGTGTGTGTGTGTGTGAGTGTGTGTGTGTGTGTGTGTGTGTGTGTGTGTGTCTAAGAGAGAGATTCACAATTATCTTGGAACTTTGTGGCAAGTATAGAAGATCCATAAGTCTCATTTAAGTTCATTTCCTTAACCCACCAAACCAATGACATTTACCAGCCAATAAAGAGATGAGCAGTCACTGAAAATTTACATGGGATAATACATATGAAGTGTAGAAAAATAATTGACTGGAATCAAATTGCAGTTCTGCTATTCATCAGCCCTAGAACCCTAGGAAAAGTTATGAAATTTTCTGAACTTGTTTTCTTATTTATTAAATAAACACAGTCCTTGCTTTACTCTCCAGGATTCTTGCGAAGATTACAGTAACTTAGTATATGTGAAAACTTTTTATAACCTCCAAAGTTATATAAAATACAAACTGGATGAATGACATCTTGGCCTCAACATCGTTTCAGTCCAGTAACAAGAGCAGCACATTTTGGAAATTGCCTTCAAGTTGATTCCTTAAGGTCTACTTAGATGCTTCTATTGCTGAAAGCTGACTACATCCTAAGCATAAAATTTTTTTTCTATAATGAGATATAAGGTACTTGTTAAAGACTTGGTCATAAAATTCAAACAATCACTGCCTGTTGTGCACCATTATTACATTATTATTTGTTTAGACTGAGTTAGTCATGATCACTGGTCTGGACTGGTAATCTTGTCTTTTCCATAATCTCTCTCCTCTTTTTCCATTAATTAATGATTCAGGGAGTGGAGCTAAGGGGCAATGTCGAGTTCTTTTTGTAACTGTTGTCTGTGTGAATATATGCGTGTCTGTTTTCTGATGGAGATAGGAACTCAAGAAAGAAACCAAAGAGGAAGGAAAGCGGAAAATGCAAGACAGAATGCTAAGGACTCCCAAACTAGCTCAAAGCAAAGGCTCATTCTTACAGGGAGAGAGACTATAAGTAAAAGCTGCAGTTCAGGCCATTTTGATGAACATTGAGGATTGCAAACGCACATACCATACATGTTGTGAAAAAAGCATGGATGTGAGGAAGACCTCTTCCAAATCTGGAAGAAAGGAATATTGCAGATGTGTCCTGCAGCAACCAAGGTAGAACAACACAGCAGTGAATCTGTCACTGTCATTGTCAGAGTAAGTTGGGGAGATCTGTGTCCTCATGGCAGCCCCCCATAAGGAAGAACAGAAGAGGATAGCAAATTTGTTTCCCACACATGTAGAGTGGCTCTCCTGGTGGAAATTCCCAGCCATTATCAAGACATACTTTGGAAGAGCTGGTAATCATTCCCATGTAAACCAATGAGCTGGAAAATATAGCGACCCATGTTAATATAACCTCCTTACTACCCTCGGGAGAATATTGAGATGATGAATACTAATGTTACTAATATTATTATTAACTAACATAATACTTGAAGTAGAGAAAGTACTGTTATTATCATCATTTGTCACATTATCCAAGCTGGTTATTATTTTACCAGCTTTGGTTATTATTTTTATCACTTTTCTTTGAGGGCAAGTCTTTTTCATGCCTTACAAATGAGGCACATAAACCATCCAATATAAATATGCTTCTTAAGATCCTAAAACATGTACCTAAGTTACACATTTCCCCTTCAAAGTTGATTTAGAAATCTCATTGCACACTGATATTCAGGAGTAATGAATATTCATTTTATTTATTTTTAAGAACACTTTATGACCTTATCATTGCTATTTACAAATACACCAAATTTTGGTAAAGAAGGGGTATAATTGTAAGCTTGTTTTAATTTCTGTCTCAATAGTAAAAAGGAATAGCATTTTTGCCTTCTTTCTAGTTATTCCGAAAGGATTCACAGAGTATTCTTGAAACTTTCTAAGGATTTTTCCTTACGGATAAATGAAACCCAGGAAGAAACTTTTGAAAAACTTGTAGGGAATTAAATGGCCATATTTATGATAGGATTTTGTTTTCTAAACCTTTATAGTAATATACACCCCTGTTGGGTGTATATTTTCCTTTCCAAGAAAGGAAAAAAAAGACAGAACATGAATCATGAGTCTCAAAGGTAGAACCTGATGCTCAATTTTTGACAATTTAACAATTTCCTGATTATTTTGCCACCGACACTCTTCAACATCATCCTTCCCTTGAAAGTGTTAGGATATAGACGACACTTTCAGTCACACAGAGAGAAAACAAATAGATTTTTAGAACTCAGGTGGAATTGCAATTCACTTTACCTCGCTCATCTGTTTCAATGAGAATGAAACACTTCCAATTTTGTCACTTTGATTTTCCATTAGTTTTACAGATTCTTCTACTTTAGCAAAATCCATACCTGCTGATAGGATACTTTCCACTCCTTATCATAAACATAGATCCATGAAAATCATGATTACTTTATGCTAACTCCTTAAGTTTTCCGTCAAGGTTTCAGTATGGAAGAGAGTTTTACTAGGTCAAGGAGAACACGGAAGCCTAGGAACCAGAAAACAATAATATGTAATAAAAGTCATCAAAATGAGAAATCATCTATTTCTGGCCACACTGGTACATTTCACAACAGTTTTTACTACATGCGCCCTTGAAAGAGTGGTAAAATAAGTACTGTTATCCACCACCTAAACCCTGGGTGCCATAACAGAAGGTCATAAATTTCCCCAGTGGGTTATCCTTTAACTCACAGAGAAATACATCAGAGGTTAGATCAGGAAAAGATTGTAGATACATAGTTTGAAATTCTTATGTATATAAATGATAAGATGGTTCAGAGATGCCAGTTGCCTTTCTCAGGGTCAAAAGCTGAATGCGTTCCTTGGACGGTTAGAATTCAAACTCCAGCCTTCTGTGCTTTGCCCACAAGCCACAATCATAACTGAAAACTCTTGTCTTAAGACTATTAAACCACTAGTCTAGACTTTCCTTTCAGGAAGGGATAGGATGCATAATCTTAGCAACTCAAAAATACTGAGTTCTCAGCAGCCAGAATGCCAATTCTCCTTTCAAAAGTTCTCTCTGAGGCATTCAGTTAGCCCCCCCTACAGCATTTCACTGTCCACAGAATACTGTTCCAAAAAAGCAAGCAACATATTTCTTGTGATTTTCTCTGTTTATTGGGTATGTCATTTTCCCATTGTTTTGATTCTTCCTGAGGTCAAATTGGGGCATGAAAGGGTTACAGACTTTTCTATCATCTTTTGCTAGAATGCAGAAGAAGAGATCTGTCCCAGGGTTCAAGGACAACTGCCCAATGACTACTAAGGTTATTAGATACAAATGCAGATAGATATAGATGATATAAATCCAGATGAAATAGATATAGACGTAGATATCTCCTGAGGCTGGAAGTCTAAATGAAATTATGATACCTGTTTCTAAATAAGAATAAAGAAATGTATCAAACTGTTTTATTCTAAAGAATATGTCTCGGGGTGATGAGACCAAAGTAGATACTGTAATTGATATTACAGAGTTGAGTCTCTGAAATGAGCCTCATGTACACTCTCATCGCAGGTCCTAAAGATATAGCTGCCGTTTATGGCAACTCGCCAGTGGCGCTGGAACATGAGACTCTCAAGCCTTCTCAGGCCACATTAATCCTTCTCCCGCCAATCTAATCTTTAAACTTAGTCATATTCTAAATTAGAATTTATGTTGAGTAAATACCCTATATCACAAGTGACAGTATAGCATTAGATGTAACTCAATAGCCAGCTTCCCTGGGTTCAAATTCAGCCTCAACCCTCACAAGCAATATATCCTTAGAAATGACTTAACCTCTCTATGCCTCGGTTTCATTATCTATAAAATCATGATAATAACAGTGACTATCTTTCAGGATTAAAGTAATTATATTAGATTAATGTCCATAGTACATTTAGAAAAGTGCAAACACCTAATAAATAGTCTATAAATTACTGTGATTTTTATTATTGTTGAGCACAGGGGCAGCTGCCTTAGAGTTACTTTTTGTGTGTGTACAAGACAAAGTCAATTAATAAATGTCTGAATGGATGAGACAACAAATGAAGATCACAACAAGGATTTAAACAAGGATTCTAGCATTAGTAATAAGTCATCCCCAATAGACTAAGTTCTGAACATCGATTCTTCAGAGAAGGAAGGTACCAACTCCTTAACCCTATGCTCTGGGCACAACCTCCCCCAAAGGCTCTTTAATAGTTGTCAAAATCACCTTAATACTTAATCTGTCCCCATCACAGTATAATCATTTTACTGAACAATCTGGGCTTGGTGGGAAATGGCTTTACTTTTCTCCAATCACTGCTTTTAAATATGCTCTGTTGCTCCATCTCTTGGTTCTTCAGATCCCACAGTCTCCAGATTTGTTCAGATAGATGAGAAGCCCCTTTCGTTAATGATGACTTCCAGGCAGAGGTCTAACAGGCCCCTTTCATTGCTAAGTCAAAATTCAGTCTCAGCCCCTTCCAAGATTCTCCTCTACTGCTCCAACTTAGGACTGCAGTAGGGGAGAAGACACAGGCCTTATCTTTCCTCTTTCCTTCTTATCTTTTCCCTCCCTCTTCTGCTTTCCATAATCAGGATGGAGCAAGAGGAAATTAAAGAAAACATGCACTTTTTGTTGACTTAAATCACTTGTATTTTCTCTCTGGTTAGTAACAGCTGACTGTCAGTGACCTCTGTTGGTCAGACATCCTGAGACACAGGAAGTTTCCTTAGGAACTTGGTCAGCATTCCCTGCTCCACAGTTCCCAGACAAAAGTGATGTTTCTCAACATTCTGTTCTCCTTTGACAGTCCCAGGAAAGGCATAAGGACTTCTGTACTCCAGCAAGTCTCCAACTGAGGATAGAAACGCCAATTTCCTCTTCTTCTAGGTACCCTCACTATCTCCTAGTAATTTTTCTTGCAGCTCCCTCAGGTGACTTAAAGGAGGTGTTGGAGGATGACTCCATTCCTTTACCTGAAATGAGATAGGAAGGGCTACGGTCCTCACCACGATGAGACAACAGCTCATTACTTTTCTGCCTCCCTTGCTGCTTCTCTGTCTCCATTTCTGGGGATAAGTAAGCAAGGCATAAATCACAAGGAAATGGTGTAAAAGGAGATGATCCCAGGGCAAGCCTGACCATGTTAGTCCATGAAGGGCCTGACTGCTTATATAATCTGTGTACCAGACATGGAATTAGGGCAATATCACAAAATCAGCAATTTGAAAAGTTCTATAAAGTAAAGGGGGAAGGAGAAAATTCTTTTCAGAGGTCAGCAATACAATATAAAAGATGAACTCAAAATCATTCTAGTAAATAAGATGGAAAATGTGTCAATGAATGGTGGTTCTATTTTTAATTTTTTGAGGAAGTTCCATACTGTTTTCTATAATGACTGTATTAATTTATTTCTTCCAACAGTGTGTAAGTGTCCCTTTCTCCACATCCTGAAAAGCACTGATGTTTTGCCTACACTCCCATTTTTATTTCAGAATCATTTACAATAGCCAAGATACAGAATCAACCTAAGAATCCATCAACAGATGAGAACAAAGGAAAATGCAGTATGTATATAAAATGGAATATTTTTTAGCTGCACAAAGATAAGATCCTGTTATTTGCAACAATGTGGATGGAGGTCACTGTGTTAAGTGAATTAAACAAGACACAGAAAGACAAATAGTTCGTGATGGTGTCCGTGTGGAATCTTAAATATCTTAATTTCGTAGAAGTTGTGAGTAGAACTGTAGTAACCAGATTCTAGGGAGAATAGGGTGGAGATGGAGTGAAGATGATCGATGGCTACAACACTGCACAATACACAGATAGGAGAAATACATTTTTGATGTTCCTTGGCACAATAGAGTGATGATAATCAACAATAACTCATTGTGTATTTCAAAATAGCTACAAGAAAGGATTTTCAATGTAATCACCACAAAGAAACAATACGTGTTTAAGGTGATGGGTAAGCTCACTCTGATTTTATTACACAATGTAAACATGAATCAAAATACCACACTGTACCCAATAAATGTATACAAATATTATGTAACAATCAAAAAGAAAAAGAAAACAAAAGGAAAATATCTTTATATCTCACTTATATCTGTAGAAAAATTCAGTCTACCAAAAACAAATATGTGGGAAGATATCAGAGTATTGAGTTATATTATCTTAATATTAAAAATTCAGATGCAATGCATAAATGATTAAAATTTGGTCTGATAGACTGAGCATCCTTTGCTATTTTATTATGATCATCTAATTATGTGTACTATTAGTTCTAAAATTTTAGAAAATAGTAACTCTTTAAATAGCTCTTTTTCTCTCCATTAAGTTAAATTAATATATAATCCATGGATTTCTTCCTTTGCCCCAAGGCAAAAGTTTTTAATTTTTTTTTAATTTAGAGAATTTAGAGTTTGTATTTTTAATCTCTTAAACTGTGTTATTAGTTATTGTGAAAGTTTAAGACATGCACTGATAATAATTTTTGTTAGGTTGACAGGATATAACAATGAAGCACAGGCATCTTTTTTTCTGATTTATATGAGCTCAATATATATGAAACACACACACATACACACACACACACACACACACACACACACACACACAGTTGTTGAACCAGATTGCCCTGTGATCAAAGAACTCTCATTCCTCCTTACTTTCTTATTTGAGAACCCACCCTCCCTCTATCTTCAACCTGTTATAACTACATCTTCACTCTCTTCTAATAGAGGAACATGATCAAATCAGATTCAAAATGGGTTCTAGATACCATAGATTTTTCTTCCTAGAGGTATTACAAGAAGAAAGATAAATTTCCATTGTTAAAATCGATTCCTTCCCAGTAGCAACATTCTCTTGCCCTTAAAAACCATCCCCGTTCCCGATCCCACATCATCACTCCTTTATAATGTCCTTTACAAAAAATATTGCAAAGGTTAGCAGTATGTTTTAATGATAGAATTAATGCCAACTCATTTTGACAGAAGAAACTCATAACTCTGTTAATTATGAAGATCAGGTTAGGAAAATGTTGCAGTGAAATAGGAAATAAAAAAGTAAAAAGTTTACTTATTTTTACATAAATATTTGGAAAATTAAAAAAATCAAAGAAGCAAAAGCTCATAAAGTTTAACTTTTTCAAATGACTAATGTTGCCATAGTACCACACTGAAATATTTTCTGTACTTGCCATTTCATATAAAACTAGTAAACTTCACCTTGAAATTAATTCTTGGTCTAAATGAAGAATCAGATCTTCCTTTCTACCTTTGTGATCTGATAAATGAATAAACTGAAGTTACCTGTTCTTAACATCTTTACTTTTCCCCATGTCTGAATTCATTTGAGCTGCTATAACAAAATACCTTAGGCTGGGTAATTCATATACAACAGAAATTTACTGCTCACAGTTCTGAAGGCTGGAAAGTTTAAAATCAAGACACCAGCATATCTGTTGTCTGATGAGGGCTGCTCTCTGCTTCACAGATAATGCCTTCTGTGTTCTCATGTGACACAGAAGGGTAAACAGTCTCACTCAAGCTTCCTTTGTAAGAGCACTGCAGTGCTTTGAATATGTTCCCCAAAGTTTATATACATGAAGCTGATTCCCAATGTTAATAGGTGGCAGAACCTCTGGGAGGTGAGGCCTACAGGAAGTAATTAGATCAATGGGGTATCACTCTGTAATGTAGTTCACCTGAACCCCAGTTAGTTCCCATCAGAGTGGGTTGTTATGTAAAGAGTAAGCCTGGTCCATAAATCTCTCATTTCCTATCTCACCATATGAATTCTCCCTCTCTTATATGTTCCCAACATGATGATGCCATCTGCCAGAAGGCCCTTCCCAGAGCTGAGAAGATGCTAAGCAGCATGCTCTTGAACCTCCAGAACTGTGAGCTAAATAAAACTCTTTTCTTTATAAAGGATCCAGTAATGAGCATTTTGTCATAGCAACAGAAAAACAAACTAAAACAGGGATGTCTCAATAGCATTACCTTGAAGATTAAACTTCAAAATATAAATTTGAGGAGGAAACATACATGTAGATCATACAGTACCACCCACCTACTCAATGTAGCATTTTTTCTTCTGTATTTCTGCCTCAGACATGAATAGTCTGGCAACAAGCTAGCTGATGGAGGAACCACCCTCATCCTGACTCTATTCCCAGTGTGACAAAATATAGTTTGCCTCAGCCCTGCTAAGGGCTAATATTACCTAATCTTATTTTTCTACTACTCACCAAGAGGTTGGCTATGTTAGATGTAAGCCATATTTGAAACTGTCCTAGAGTCCAGGAATCCAAGAGCAAAGAGTTTAATTGCAGATTCCATGATCGCAGCTCTTATTGAGGAGGAATGTGATAGGTTCTAGAGACTTTCACCAGAACAACTAGAAATTTATGGAGGTCAGAAACTCTGCAACCAAGGATGCTTAAAAAAAACAAATTATTTCTTATCAAAGTGATACATGCATATGGTTCAAGAGTAAGCTCTTCTATAAGATTTGTTAATACACACAGGATTTTCAAGGCACCCCACTTTCTAGTATTCCAGCCATAAAATAATAACTTTGAGCTGACTCTTGGTATTTACCCCAAGAAGATGCTTATATTGCTATTTCTAGATTTTTTTTTCAATTTTAGGCATTATTTGTTAATAGAAAAGTAAGGAATTAGCTCTTTTTTCTTCTCCTAGATCCCAAATGCATGCATACTCCTCATATCCTAGTTCTTCCCAGGAGAGAAAAATCAAAATTTAGATGAGACATTCAGTATTTACCTTATCGTTATATATATATAATTCAGAAATGAGCCAGGCAATAAAGTATTATTAAAATTCCTTCTCTGCCCAATATTTTATTCACCCTGGAGTTAATCATTGTTTTGAATTTTCTTTTCATTGCTTAGCTTTCTATGTGCCTATCCCTAAGTCAACCTCAAATCTTTCCCTACTTGTCTAAATATACTCTCAATACATTTCTTTGATTTTTAGCTCTTCTATAAATTTCATCTTCTTAAAGTCATCTCTCCCTGAGATTGGGACACACTTCAGTCATTACCTGTGCCCAGTGTTCTCTTTCAAGATTTCCTTTTACCATCAAGCAGGGGAGCTTGCCCGTCTCCCGAGTTGAAGTTCTTTCCTTGGTACAATCTCTTATCAGTCAGCTTTTCATCGCTGTGACCAAAATACCTGACAAGAACAACTTTCAGGAAGAAAAAAATTAATCTGGGGCTGAGTTTCAGAAGACCATGGTCACCTAGCCCCGTTGCTCTGGGCCTCAGGAGAAGCAGAACACCATTCTGGAAGGATGTGGTGAAGGAAAGCTGCTCAGGTCATGAGCGCCAGGAAGCAGAAAGTAATTTCCAAGGCGTGCCCACACGGACCCCTTCCCCCAGCCATGCCCCACCCGGCTACAGTTACCACCCAGTTAGTCCACTCAGATTATTAGCCCATTAAATGGGCTACAGCTCTCCTCATCTAATCACTTCACACCAGCACCTTCCTGCATTCACACAGGAGCTTTGTTGGTGGGGAGAGGGAACACTCCTTCTATCCAAACGTAAGAAAGTGTCTCCCTTTTTCTTGGTTCACAATCTTGTTTTATTGGGTATATCCTTCAATAGCTTTTCAAGAAAGGGTTCATAGGAGTAAATGTTTTGAGACTGTCCTAACAATATATGATATTTGAGTGTATAGATTTCTAGGTTGGAAATTATTTTTTCCTTAAAATATATATTGCTATTTCTAGATATTTTTTTTCAATTTTAGGCATTATTTATTAATAGAAAAGTAAGGAATTATCTCTTTTTTTAAGTAGAAAGGTAATTTTCTATTTTTCTATACTTTTTAAGATTGTCTTTATGAAATCTGAAACCATTCTACTTTCTTTTCCTTTTATTTAACATGATTTGTCTCCTCTGGAAGTTTGGAGAACCTTCTCTTTACCCCCAATGCTCTGAAGTATGATGGTACTTAGTGGTGTCCACTAAGTACCATCAATTTTCAGTGACTTTGTTGCCTCCTTTCATTCTAGAAAAGCAGAACCTTCACTTTGAGGGAACAACCTTTAAATTATTTTGTTGATAAATCCTTCCCTCCACTTCTCTGAAATTTCTCTCTTCAACTCCTTGACTGGTAGTCTGATTTCCTATTTTTTTCTCTTTTATTTTCCATTTATGTATTTTTGTTTTGTTTTAGGTTTGAATTTTGGGTTTGTAGTAACTTGTAGGAGGAACTTCCTTTAATTTTTATCTTCCAAATCTTTTTTTTTTCAGTATTTTTTTCTATCCTTTTTTTTTTATTTCAAGTCCTTTTGGATGTTCATTTCAAAGAATCTTGTTCTTTTGAACAAAGATAAATGTGTTTTTTTTTTGTTGTTGTTGTTCTCTTTCTTGGAATAATAACGAATTTTTAACAATATTATTTTCATTGCCTTTTTCTTTTTTGGTTGTTACCTTTCATTTGGAACCTTCCCTGGCTCTCTCATAGTGCTAAGTTGTCTTCTCTTGTTTAGGTAAAGGAGCCAACAGGCTGATAAAACCTGTGTGCCCAACGACAGAGCTTCTGACCAGAGTTTCATAGTTGAGAGAACTGGATGGTCTGTCCACTTGGAACCTTCAGTCTCAGTCTTCTTAAGTCTTTCTCTTGGATGGGTCACGTTCCACAGAGAAGCCCGCTTTCTGGAAGGCAGAGGCCTGAATGCCTTGTTTCTTGAGCTCTTGAGAGAAGCAGACTAGGAACTTCCAGGCTCATTATGCACACCAGCCTTGAGCACCCGATTTTCAATACGGTCACTCTGTTCCTCTTCCATCCAGCATCCCCAGTCCAGAACCCTTTGTTCTACCTTCCCAGGGAATGAACCTCCAGTTTCGTGTCTAGGTGGAAAAGGAACAGTCATCTAGGGTCATGGAGCCGGGGAGGGGAGTCCAGTCATCTAACTGCTTCTAAGGTTTCAAGTCCCCTCAGAGAAGTCCTTGGTACTGATGATTCCCGAGTCCTTTACGACATTGAGTTGCTTCTTGGCCATACTCATTGTCAACTTAAAATTTGGCCTTTTCAGGTAATTTTCTAGTTGTCCATCCAATTTTTAGTGTTCAAAATGTTATCATTATCATTTCCTTGTTCTTTTGGGTTTACATTGTCAAAAAATCCCTTTATCTTGTTTTGATTAGGTATTGAGAATGAATAAAATTAGATTTATGCCACATTTATCTGGAATTATAATGAGAGTCCTCAAGAATAGAAGCTAACCTATTCCACGGCAGGAAATTCTATGGACCTGATACTTTTTATTTTTCAGCTTCACTGATTTACTATTTAAGTAGTCAAAACTGCATTTATTGAAGGTGTACAATTTGACATATACGTATACACACATTATTAGGATAAGTAGCAAACACTTACACCATCCCTGAAAAATAGCTGTGCCTATGCATAAACATTTATCCCTTTATTCCTTCCCCCAAGCAACCACTGATCTGCCACTATGTTAGTTTACATGTTCAAAAATATTTAAACGTAATAATATGGTATATACCCTGGACTAACTTTTCCTGGCTTTTCAAACTCAGCATAGTTATTTTGAGATTCATAACTGTTGTTCCATGTATTAATAGTTCCTCCTTTTCCATTGCTGAGTAGGATTCCATTGCATTGGATATATCACAAGTTATTTATCCATGAATCTGTTAATGGACGTTTGATATCACAAGTAAAATTCTATACACATTTGTCAACTATACCTAGATGAACACATGTTTTTGTTTCCCTTGAGTAAATGCCTGGAAGTTGAACATCTGGGTCATATGGTAGATGTAAATAAAATGTTTTAGGAAACTGCCGAATCATTGTTCAAAGTAGTGTACAATTTTACATTCTAATTAATAGGGTATAAAACTTCTGTTTTATCTACCTCCTGACCAATATTTGGAATGGTCAATTTTTTATATATCTAGTCATTTAAATATGTATGAATGGAATTGTGTTTCTTTGTGATTTTAAGGGATTCTTCCCCAATTACTTGTTTTTGTTGTTGTTTGTTTTGTTTATTTTTAGTACTGAAGATTTACCCAGGAGCGCTTTACCTCTGAGCTACATCCCCAGCCCATTTTTTGTTGTTGTTTGTTTGTTTTTGAGACAGGGTCTAAGTTTTTTAGGGTCTTGCTAAGTTGCTGAGGCCAGTCTTAAACTTGTGATCCTCCTGTCTCAGCCTCTGGAGCCACTAGGACTACAGGTGTGTGCCACTGGATTCAGACCCCAATGATATTTTTAATGTGCTTATTTGCTATCTGTGTCTTATCTGGTGAAATGTCTATTTATAGCTTCTGCTCATTTTGAGTCATAAGAGTTTTTTATATATTCTAGATACATATGTTGTCACTACCTTGATAAATGTGTTGTGAATAATTTCTCCCACTCTCTGATTTGCTTTAACATCTTATTAATGGTGACTTTCGAAAAGCAGTATTTTTATTTTAATGAAATTCAAATTGTCAATTACTTCTTTTTATGGGTCATGCACCTTTTGTTTAAAAAATTTAAAAAAAACCTCTCCCTAGCCCAACTTTTCATATAGATATTTCCTATACTGTATTTTCTTCTAGAAGTTTTATAGTGTTACAAAAGTATAACATGTCACACTTTCCATTGATGTCTGTGATCCTTTTTAATTTAGTTTTTGCATGTATTGTGTGGTAAGAGTAGATGTTCACAAATATTCAGTTGATCTAAGATCATTCTTTCAAAAAAATTTTACTTCTCCCATAATTTGGCCTTGGTACCCTTATCAAAACTCAGCTGACCAGGCTGGGGTTGTGGCTCAGAGGAAGCGTGTCACGTGTGAGGCACTGGGTTCAATCCTCAGCACCACATAAAAATAAAATAAAAGTATTGTTTCCACCTACAACTAAAAAAAATGTTTTTTTTTAAATCAGCTGACCAAGTCCATGTAGGTACATTTCTGGACTCTATTCTGCTCTAATCTGGACTACGTTATATTTTAAGAACATACTGTCTTGGTTACTACAGATTTGTTGGAAATATTGAAATCAGGTAAGATAATTTTATCAATTCCATTCTTATTTATAAAAATTTCTTAAAATACGTCTTTCCATATAAATTTTAAAATTAGCATGTGCATTTCTATAATATTGTCTGCTCAAGTTTTTATCCGGATAACATTGATTTTATAGACCAACTAAGAGAATTGCCATTTTAACAATATCAGGTCTTTTAATTCATGAACACTTACCTATGTCTCCTTTGTTTTTCTCTCTGAATTTTTTTACAGTTTTCAATATAGTGGTATTAAACCTTTTTTGTTAAACTATTCATAGACATTTCAAATTTTGAGTGTTCATTTGAATGGGATTTATTTAAAAATGTACTTTCAAATTTTTACTGATTTTACATAAATGAACAATCAATCTCAAACTATATATATTTGAGATATATATTTGATATATATATTGTATATGTGTGTAACATGTTTTATACATACACACACATATGTGTATAATTATCCTGTTTTCTATGCCCTTGCTAAATTCACTGGTTGGTTCTCAGAGTTGATTTGGAAATTCTTGCATATTTGCTATGTGAACAATCTGCAAAAGGGAACATTTTACACTATCCTTTTCAATCCTTATTCTTTCCTTCTTTGTAATGACTGTACCTTCAGAACAACCATTCGTGAATGAAACCACCATTCAACCTACTTCACCTGCACTTCTATCCTTTCTTGTCCCTTTTGAAAAGGAAACAGTATTCTTTAGAGAAAAGACCTTGACTTTGAAACAGATAGACTTGGATTCTAATTCTAGCTCTGCCTCCTACTGTGGCTATAGGATTCTGGCTGGGTGACCTTTGATCTCTTACTGGAAACCATGAGCCTTTCCCTCATCTTTAAAAGAGAAATATTATCTGTTTCATAGAGAGTTCTGAGAATTAAATGGAATAAATCACATAACACATAGTAGATATGAAGAACTGCCCATTTACCCTCTATTATTATAAATAACTCCCCTCAGAGGCCAAATCACAAACGAAGTTCTGCATGCTAGATTCCACTAAGAATCACTTAAAACAAAAGTTCAGCTTTTAAACCTGGCCATGGTTTGCACTCTACACATTTTGGTCACAGCTAGTTTCTGTTTTCAATTTCCTTGAATCTGGTTCTGATCTTAACATAGGTAAGTCACATGGTTATGTAGTTGAGATGTGCATTTTAAAATATGTGTGCATTTTTCTCAAACTGGCAAATATTTTAGGGCTGTGTATAATGTGATTGCCTAGAAGCCTCAAAAATAGTTCCAGTTTATAGAGATACTTCATTTTTTTATCCAAAATAGTTTATCGAACTTATTCAACATGTTTAATATTGGACTATTTGTGGTTATTTCCAAAACTAGAATTTATCCTCAAAATATGAATATTTGCTACTTTTGAGTACACTCGAAGGAATGTGATAAACAACAGAGGTGGTTATGAAAAGAACAATGAAAGACAAATCAGTAGAATATCCTTCAAATTTGGGCAAGTTATTACATGATTTGGGGAAAAACATATATGATTGCTCAGCTAGTTTTTTTCCCTACCAAATGATGATATGGGTATCTATCTTGTTAATTTTTGAGCTATTGTGGTCTATATTCCATGTAAAAAAATATTAAAACCCTGGACTAGGCTAAAAATATAAAGTATAGTAAGAAAAACATACACCCTGACCTCCCTACTGGACAAAATCAAAATAACATAATATCTTTGAAAGCATTTAAATTTTTAAAAATAATGTGTGTTACTGGACCAGACCCCTCACGTTCCCAGAAAGGATAGCCCCACTAGAATCATGGTGTGATAGAGAACCCAATCTGAACAGTCCTATTAACCGTGTCATTTTCATGGGAGCAGACAATACAATAGCTGCAGCTCAGCCTAAAGGAGGAAGCTTCTAGAAAGTTAATCAAGCCTCCCACTGAACTACAATAGTTTTCAAGATTCTCTTTCAGTGCAGCAGTTCACAGCCTTGCCCCATGCCCTGTGAGGCACCATCTGGAAGATAAGTCGGGAGCTGATGCTCTCCTACCAAACCTCAGAGCTTTCTGGTGGTGTGATGGACCCCTGAAGCACACAGTGATGCCCCAGAAGTGAGTGAAAACCTCCCCCAGGTCACACTGCAACTTTGTTTATTGCTTATTACCAGATTGCCCTCTATGTCATCATATATTAATGCAGTAGTCTCACACAGCGATTGAAGGCACTGCTCTGGAGTACTACATGAAGAAGGGATGCATGGCAAACAGTGAGATACTTTGGGGATAATTCCCAGCTAAGTATAATTACTGATTTTAATGTCTCTTCAATTCATGGAAAGAGAAAGCACAGTCCCTGTGTCATGGGTCAGACTCAATAGACACACAGCTAAACCACATTTCCCATCCTTCCTTGTAGCTAGGTGTGGCTCTAGGACTGAGTTTCTAGCATACAGAGTATAAGCAGAAGTTATGTACATCACTTCCAGGCCTGGACCATGGGGATCCTTCAGGCTTTCTGGAAGAAAGACAACCCATGGATGCTTTGTGCTGAAGAAGGTAGAGTCTCCATTGATCTAAGTTACCTAATGGAAATGGATCTCTCAACTGAGAACTATTTGACATCGCATATTATCACAGTAACAAGAAAGAAGTTTCTACTTTATACATTTGGAAAGTTATTTCCCTTCAAATTATAGAATCTAAAAGCAATTCCTAAAAAAAATTAAAATAGAGTGTATGTTGAAAATATTTTGAGTCATACACTATCACTAAATTTCTTAGGAGTTGTTATGAGTAAAAGCTTTGCAATCAGGCCTGAAGTAGAGCCAATATAATATGTGGCATTGGGATCGTAATAGGATTTCACAGTATTGTTCTTTATGTGTTACCTGTCACATAATAAGTGCTCAAGAAAAGTTAGCTTTCATCATCAAGTGTATATTTTCCCAGGGTATACAAAATTAAAAAATTAAAACTGTATTAGTCATGAAGTATTTCTGATATTCCTTCCAGGAAAAAGGTAGGATCACACTTCCCTGACCATTCTTGGGAAGAGCTTACCCCTGTGATTTGTTTTAACTCATAAAATATGGGTAAAAATGGCATGTCACTCTGAAGTGAAAGTATTTGAATCAGCATGGATTTCAAATGCTATTTTTTTCTTTGTCATGGCAGCAGCAGTAACTGGAAATAGCAAATGACTGTTCTGCCAGCTTAGGTCCTCAAATTAGTAAAATACTAGTCAGCACATGATATTTATGTGCCATGCCCAAGAAATAATTTCTTGTTGTTTTAAGCAACTAGAAATTGAGGGTAATTTGTTATTAGCCTCTCCTGACCTATATAGGGAAAAATATTCATATGAGTTAGTCTAAAAGATAGTTTCACTATTTTGCAACAAACTCTAATAATAATAGCTATTACTGAGTGATCACCAGATTCCAAGAACAGACATATACTTTACATGTGTTAACTATTTTTCACAATAATTCAGTAAGACTACCTACAGCATTCTTATTCCCACTTCATAGGGACAGAGAGGTTAAATACCTTGCCAAGGTTACATAGCCAGAATTTAGAAAACAACAAGTTTAAATCAGCCCATCTGACTCTGGAGGCTGTGCTATTAACCCTCATTACATTACCTCTTGTAGTGGATGCTGTAAGTGCACCTCCCAGTTCCCTACTTCAGGACAGGGATTCTCATTTGATCTACCGCCAAAAGCTTGGGCAGCCAGTGGTGTCTGACCTTGGTCCCTCCTTGGGAATTGCCCTCAGGCCAATAGAGCTGTTTCAGCCAAGGTCAGGCTCCCTCCCTGAGGGAGATTCTGTTGGGTTTACATCAGGGTTCAACTTCTTCCTGTTTTCCTTGCATTTCCTCCCAAAAGAATTCCCCAATAAACTTTCTTCTTCATGTAAATCTCCTGGCCTCTGAATGTATTTCTCAAGGACCCACAATGACAGTACCTCTCCACTGAAACACACAGACTGTGTGTTAACTCAGTGCATGATTAATTGTCATAGAGCCTGTCTGTTCAGAGAAAGTGAAGATAACTTGGCTGTCCAGAGAAGGTTTGGAATGATGAAATCTCTCACAAGTTAATGGAGATATAGAGTCTTACTATCTCAGGTGAATTCAGTGCACTTCATTTCTCATAAATGTCATCTCTAGTTGTGTAAATCCAAACAAAAAAATGTCAAAGAAGGGATTCTCTATTTTGTATATAATAAATGATAGTTGGTCTTTATATGTGACATTTATTCATACTTATAAGTAAAAATGGGGACTTTTCCATCAAGATGGATGTCTCAAGAGATGAGAAGACATGTATCTTTATTATACCAAATATTATATAACTCTATTTTTAGATTTACATAAAAATGTATTGAGACCTTATGTCTAACGTTGATTTCTGAGATATGATGAATACAACCCAAAATTTAATTCATAGCCCATCAGCTCTTTCTTAGACATCTTAGCTTATTAAAAACTAAACTCTAATAATATTTAAGTTGGTCCGCATTAGTTTTATGTATTTCCTTTAGCATAATTATGTATTTCTCATAATTCAAACTCTATCCCAATATCAGTTGCCTACATTTACTCAAAGGAGAAATATATATTTTAAAACTTGAAATAAACAAGTAGAATCATAGAGGCAGTGACAAAACAAACAAATTATAAAACCAAAAGAGTGAATGGATCTATGGAATTTAAAATAAATATTACCACAGACTTTACCTTGATATGCGCATAATTCACACTTTGTATTTTCTACTTACATATCTTCACCATATATTGATGTAGATTAATGATCCATGTTATAGGGAGTTCAGGAAAAATTAGATATTTTTTTCTTTATGGTATTTATTTTTATTCTCCCCCTAACCAAAGAAGCTTGAATTCAGCAATAAGAACTTGAACCCAGCAATGAGAAGTTAAAATTGAGTAGCTTGTGCTGTTCATAGAATTTTTAAAAGCTTAAATCAGCATGCAGCTTGCATTTGTAAAACAGGTAGCAAAGCCCTTTGTTACCGTCATTTTCAAAATGTAAATAAGAATGATATTCCTTATTGGCCGCTTTAATCTCATTGAATGTACATTAAGTTATGTTAATGCTTCAGTGGGGACATATTTTTGCATTCATATTATGAACCACTGAACAATTGCTTTATTTTCACAGAATTACAGATAAGAATAGAAAATGCACACATTGTAAATTAGAGCAGTACTTCAGAGAAACCCCTTGAAGTAACCAAGGACAGAACAGCCAAAAGAATGGAAATGTTAAGTGACAGGACATTTTCAGAGAAAGACAATCTTTGGAAAAAATTGCAAGTGACTCAGACAAATCAAACTAATCAAAGACCTCTATAATAGTGGGTTTTATGAGGTAGTAAAAGAAAAGAATATCTAAAATTCACATATCAAGTCTTGGCAGGTGAGTGGTTGCTTTTTCTGCAGTTTAAGAATGTCTGAAAACAATTTGTTTACTGAAAAAAAATTAAAATTTCTCCCAACAGCAATTTCATTTTACATATTAACTTAGACTTATTAAAGCAACAGCTGGCACTAGCTGTGCTCTGAGGTTTATAAACTCACATCTCAGAAGGTGATTCATGCCCCTCCCTGGTGCTATTCTTCCATTCAGCCAGGCAACATCTTGTCACCTTTGTGATATCAAGTACTAGATTTCTATCTCATGTGGATTTTCTGAAGGACATTTTACACAGTAGTGCTCTTTCTATCAAAATCTCATCATAGAAATATTTAAGCATGAATATAAACATATTTAATTTAAAATGAACTTTTCCATATCATGTACAACCACAACAATGGGAAGTTGTACTCCATGTATGTATATTATGTCAAAATGCACTCTGTGTCATATATATCTAAAACAAATGAAATACAAAGGAATGAGAATGAAAAAAAATGAACTTTTAAAAGGCCATTTTGTCTAAATATAATAACTTTTGTTTTCCTCATTACATTTTATCTTAGGAATAACTATTTGATCCAATTCTGACATTGCCCAGGACACAAGAATTCAAATGCACTGTGAACTCCTAAGTCAGAGTGAGAACATACAAAAATTTGCCCATGACACATTCATTAACAACAAACCCTGAGATAGAATCAGCTTTAGAAAGAATAATAATCATGACTCTAAAAAGCATTTTTTGTCAGGATATACTAAACAGAAAAGTGGTTTCTGCTTTCAAAATAGTTTATACATTATACATTATAGTTGTTAAGTATTAATTTCATTATTTTTCAAATGATTACAAATTCTCAATTTGAAGAGGGAAAATATTAGATATTTTAGTAGATATTTTAGAGAACAAAGCAGTAATCACATAGGTCTATCTCACGTCCCATAATCGCTTGCTCTGCAAGACTATTAAAGAGGAAGATATGGCAATTGGTGCAGAACACAGGCTCTGGAGCCAGACTGCCTGAGTTCATGTCTTGACCTAACCACTTTCCAGCTAAGTGAACTTGGCTTCTTTACCTGGCTCCCTGTGTCTTATCTTCCTCCTCTAATAAATGAAAACATTCATAACTACCTACATTACAGGATTGTTGTAAAGATTACATGTATTTATACAGATAAAGCAATTAAAATAGTGCCTAGCACAGGGGAAACACTCCAAAAGCATTAGCTACCTTGTTTTGTCACTTAATTTTTTCACACTGAAGTTGACTTACAAATTCTCCAAATTTAATGTCCTAGTTTAGACACTCAAGTAAGCTATTATGTGTGTATGATTTTTTTTATTAAGTTTTCTACCATTGAAAAATGTGTATATAACATCTGGACATTGAAAAAAAATCAGGTGGCTTTTTAAATAGCTTGGTATTGTAGAGAATTGTGACCCACTTACTTTTGGCCTGTTGAATAGCCCAGCCTTTCATACCCTAAGCTTAGAACATAAGAAATGTCATGCTGAGTTGTACCCTGCCTCTGCAGCTCAACATTGCATCTTTGGCAAGGGAACTAGAAGAAAGCTCTAGAGATAATATGGCTGCTCACCACGTATCCAATGGAAGGCGTTGGGCTGGTATACAGCAATCTATGTACCTTCCCTCACACCCACCACCGATCAGTCATTATCTTCCCTAATCCATCTTAAATCATGTTACATTTTAAGTCTATTACAACTTATGAAGACAACAAGCTAAATAGATATATTACTTTCTTTTTTATATTTATCCTTCAAACTACATTTTTAATCTTCACTAAGTGTCTTTTTTGTTCTGGAATTCCACAAATAAGGAAATTAGTATTAAAATAATACTAATAATACTAATAATACTTTACTTCCTAAAGAACTTTATTAATCAGATAAATCCTGTAGGAATATTTGCTCCTGGGAGACTGGTTACTCTCATGATTCTCATTTGCATCAATGAACTTCTTTTCACCTGTCCAATCAATATGATAAGACACACAGAGTTCATTATCATAGAAGCTATGGATTTTATCTTAGCACAGTTTCTCGTTTAAAATATTGATATAAATTCCTTATTTGTATACAAATTTATACTAATTAGCTTTGTTTCTAAACTTAGAGGTATTACATACATAAGTTTATCAAATGGCTTGTATTTCATTCTTTGAGATGTATGATACTTGGATTTAAACAATGTAAATCTGTAAAAATTAATTTCATTCAATATAATTTCAAGTATTCCTTTAAGTAAATAATGTTGCATGACAATAAGTTTTCTAAATTAATATCCATAGTTGCACTCTTCATTAGTAGTGGTCTAATAGATAGTACTATGTTTCCCTTCAACTTAAAAGTATGCTTTTTTAATATTTTTATTTTTTCATATTGTAAAAAATAAGCAGTATGTCTTCTACTTTTTTTCTTTAAATACACTAGTCAGGTAAATAAGCTTTAATAAATGCTGTTTATAAAGAGCATTGTTACTCTCTGAAAGCTTTTTTTAATATTGTCCTAAAGATATTGTGACAAAAGTTAATTTACATGTATCATATAACCTAGTAATATATGTAACCCAGTAATATATAGTAATAATATTCTATCCTTTGAAATTTAACCAAGAGAAATGAAAATGTGTCCACATAAAGACTGTTGGTGATATGTGCCATGTTTATGGCAGCATTATTTTTATTAAATAAAAAGTTGAAACAATCCAAATGTTCATCAATTTATAATGGCTAAATAAAATGTAATGCATCCATATGATGGTGCATTATTCATCAATAAAAAGGAATAAAGCACTGACTTGTGCTACAAACATGAACTTAGAAAATATTAGGCTAAGTGAAAAATAGTCATACACGAAAGACCACATACTCTGTGTTTCCATATACAGGAAATGTCCAGAAAAGGCAAATCTGTAAGACAGCAAGTAGACTAGTGAATGGTTGTCTAGAGCAGGGGTAAGAATGAGGAGGTATGACAAGAAGGCACAAAGGACTTCCATGGGATATTGGAAACATCCTAATGCTGAATTGCAGTGATGGTTGCTTCCGTCTATAAATTTATTTTTAAAACTATTAAATTATGCACTCAAAATGAGAAAATATACAGTATGTAAATTATATACCAATAAAGCTACTTGATAAAATAGGCAATATCTAATACTTGAAAATATAAAAGGGGACAGCTGACCTTATTTCCGCTTACATATGCACAGAGAGGTCTCAGCACTGTCCCGCAGGGCAGTTCATTAGTTGTCTTGAGTCACACACTTGATTGAGTACAATGAAATGCACATGGGCATCACCACCACAATGTGCCAGTACTGCTCTATATCCTAATGTCATAAGATTGAGTTATAGCAGTCCCATCTCAAGAAATAGCCCTACCATTTTTTTTACCTTTGAAATTATCAAACTGCCCCAGAAACGTACATGCAAACTTCTTAATGTAGCATATAAATAACCATATAAGTTTGACACCTATACAAAAAATACCCAGAAAAAAACTTACCAGCACAACTTTATACACAACCTGTCGCATCACACATCAATAGTATGAGCACCACACCATACTGGTATTCCAGTGGCTGGTCTTTTTTCCCTCCTTTCCTTCCTTCTTTTCCTATAAACATTTACTGAACGCCTACATGTTTCAAACATTTCTAGGTATGTGACAAAAATTATTTGCAGTCATGGAACTTGCAGTGTAGTACATTTTATGCATTAATTATCTACTGCCAGGCAACAACATTAACCCAAACTTAGTACCTTAAAAAATATACATTTATCATTTCACAATGTCTGTGGGTCAAGATTCTGAACACTGCTTAGCTAGGTCTTCTGTAAGGCTGCAAATAAGGTGTCAACAAGGGCGTACTCTCATCTGAGGTTCAAGTGGAGAAAGATCTTCATTCTCCACATGGGAAATAAGGTTGAAAAAATATGCTATGTGTATGTGTGAATATATTGCAATGCATTCCAATTTTATATAGAAACTAAAAAGTAAACAAATAGAGAGAAGACCAAAGGAGTAGAGGAAGGGGATCAGGAGAAGGGAGGTGGGGAGGGAAAGAGGAAGTACTGGGAATTAAATTGGAGAGAACTATGTTATATGAAATTATGAATATGTCAAAATGAACTCCACTATTGTGTATAACTATAGTGCACTAAATTTTTTTAATAGGAAAACACCTATTTGTCACTCATTTTTACAAGTGTTCAGTGTTTGGTTCCTTGCAAGATGCTGGACTGAGCGCCTCAATTTCCAGTCAACTGTCTAACAGAGGCTGTCCTCAATTTCTTGCATGTGGCCCTTTTCATGGACACCTTACTACATGTCAGGTTGCGTTTTCAAAGCCAGCAGAGGAGACTCTTCTCACAAGATAAGATTACAATCTTACAATGTAAGTATTCATGTAATCACATGTATCCAGCACTTTTGCCCTATTCTTTTGGCTAGAATCAAGTCGCAATTCCCTACATTCAAAAGGAAGTAGCTGCATAAAGGCTTAACTACTGAGAGAAGGGGATCATAAGGACACCTCACACTCTGTCTGCAACAGTCCACATTCTGACCCCCAGGGAGTCATCTTCCCTTATACAAAATATGCTCACCACCTCTAAAGGTCCCTCTTACAGCATCTACACAAATTCAGAGATCTCATTATCTAAATCAAGTCCAGGTGCCGATGAAAGCTCTCTGAGTTGATCTATCAATCTGTACAATAAAGAATTTATCTGCCCCTCACACCCAACATACAATGACTGAACAGGCATGTGTCGGGCAGGCTGGTCCATAATGGCTATAGTTAGGTTCCCTCACTGAGGTTTCTGGTGGACTGTTTTCAGTATACAGCCAAGGTCATGAACACACTTATTCAGCGTAAGGACTCAAGGACATAAACATTTGCTTGTGAGCATGTGCCCACTTACATAACCTATTGGTGATATTCCTTCTTTGTCTGGCCTGCATATAAAAAAGGCCTATAGAAATGGTTCAGGGTGTTAAATGGGGCTGGAGCTAGAGGCTGAGGGATGTCACCACCTCTGAATAAAGAGGTCTACTATCCCAACTGTGTCTTGCATATTCTTCCACTTGACAACTGGCATAGTTGACAGGATATTCTGCAGAGGAGAGATACATTAACCCTAGCAGACAGAAAGGACCTGTGGCCACTGAGCAGTATGTAGCACTCAGTTGCCAAGGTCCTAATATCATGGATTCCTGTGGAGGGTTGGGATATGGTGGATGGGTCCCCATGAGCATAAAGAAGGCAGTTAGCTGCCACTGGTAAAATGATGTCACTCAGAAGGCAATGGGGCAAGTGAGTTAAACTTCTGATGCTCTGCAAACAAACATGGACCCAGCAGGGTGGACTGTGAATGGTATGGCATAAGCCAGGCACTGGCCTGTAGTCCAAGTGAAAGAAGGCAATGGTGGTGCAGATGAGATAGAGAAATGGCCTAAGGAGCCACACTGTATGGCTGTTGGGGCCATAGAATGAGTGTTTCTTACAACTCTAAGAACAAAAACTGATGCAGCTTTGCAAGAGAGTGCCAAGATGAAGGAGTTGCAAAATAAGGAAGAGTATGGTCACTGGAGGAAGATCTCTATACCTTGAGAAAACTCTTTGGCTTCCCCCATAGTGCTGTTCAAGTTCAAGGAGGAGTAAGACCTGCAAGCTCAGCCAGTGGTAATACAGAAGATGAAATAGCAGCTGATGGTTCCGATGGGCAGCCACCAGTAGGGCCAGCCCAGGTAACAAAGTTCATCAAGATCTGCCTGTCAAACAGAGTTGGTGGACTTGGGAAACTAACTTGGGACAGAGGCTCAGAGATCCTCTGGTCACTTTGTTGTTATGCCTGAGAGATTTAGGGCTGAATGGCATTATGTGTAGTGCCCTAAAAATGGAGAGGTTATAAACCCTCCTTACAGCAGAGGTTGCAAAATTGACAATGCCATGGAGGTGATTAGAAGATCCAAGAGAACCCAAGTGTGCTGGGAGCTGGTAGGGACCAAGAGAATCTAGATATTCTGGGAGATAGCAGGGACAAGAGACTTTGAGAAAGGACAGGATCTGTTGCCCAAGTAGGTGAACCAGAAACAAGTCCACATTTTGGAGGGAAAGCACCTATACTGTCCAGCCATGGCAACTGCCTGTGTAAGTGGCAGTGCTATGGAGTCAGAAACAGGTACTGTCTGGTTTGATACTAATGCAAGACAAAGTAGCTAGTGAGCTGAGTTGGATGATAGTAGTAAATGAAGCATCACTTAGAGTGATATGTACTGACAGTTGTGTTGTGTATTGGAAACAGATTCTGTGGCAAGAGCTCTGGGAGCTAGGCCACCAGGAATAGCAGACTATAGTTCATGTTATTGTCTATACCCACCTGACTATCCCAGGGAATGATGAAACATATTCTTTGAAAAGGGTGGAATGGTTAGGGTAGGTACCTCCCACCAATCCGTCAGCTTAGTTACATCTCTACCTACAGTATGCAGGTGTAAAAACTATGTGGAATGTAGTCAAGTAATGGGATCTACCTTTTACCTGGAGTGTCCTGATAGAGGCATACCAGACAGGTGTGGTTTATCCTCAGGTATCTCCACATCCCAGATGACTTGAGCCACAAATAGCCAGGTGGACATGTCCCCTTGATACAATGGCAGGTTAACTATATTGACTCTTTACTGAATTCAGAGGGGACCATATTTGCCTTGATGGGAGTTGATATGTCCACAGTTTGCCTGACCCAGTCATTAAGAAAATCAGCGTACTACGATTTGTGCCCTGACCATGTTGACAGCCTTATACAGAGAGCCCGTCATAATATAGAGTGATCAATGTACTCATTTCACAGGTCAAGATGTGCAGCAATGGGCAACTCAATTACAGATTCAATGGAAGCTGCATGTCCCATGTCACCCATAGGCTCTGGACATGATAGAAAAATATAATGCCCTGCTTAAGCAAGGACTTAGGACTGCAGTCAACCCACCTTCTCTAAAAGGGTGGGCACAGTGCTTGTAGGCAGTCCTGAGAACTCTGAATGAGCATTCCCAACTAGGGCGTCCAGCTCCTATGGAAGCTTTGCTGTACCACAAAGCAGCCCCAATACAGGTGCAGGTGACAACAAAGGATGTGGTACTTCAGTTTGGGTTTTGGAAGCAAGGCAATGTTCTTTTACCTGCTCCCCCTGGATTGAATCTGGGGCAAACTGTGGATTGGACATGACCTAGAACAATAAAAGTCCCTGACTTGTTGTGGATGACCCTATAATAGCCCCATAAGGAAAGGGTTTGGAGTGTGATCTCCTTGTGACACCATGGTTTACTAATGAGTGGCCCCTCAGGGTACATGTGACTTGGCTGGGTCCTGCAGATGGAACACAGATTTTAAAGGACACATTTGTTATTTTTCTATGGCCAATTATTAGTTCCTGGTTATCGTGGGGCTGCCAGCGCACTGCCAGGGTAGTTTTCTGCTGAGGAGGTGATGAGCCACCTGAGAAAATGAAAGTCTGAAATAATTAGTGAAGAATTAAGAGACAGTACCAGAAATTAGTTTTAAAAAGCACAGTGCCTGATAGGTCCTAGCCCTGGTAGGAACTGGAACCAAAGGACTAGAAAATGACTGTGGGTTCTTTAAGGGAGAGTACATCAAAGGCAGGGATAAGCTTTCAGTGGGTGGAGTCTTGCTTTCCTGGTGTCTTGCAGTCAACAGGTTGATTGGCATCTTGGCAAGCCACACCCATTTCTGAGAGGATATGTGTCTATGTGGCTCCAGAAGGTCACCCCAACTCTGAACATAGCAAAACTAGGTAGAGTATCACATGTACTGGGCAATCTCAAACCAGCAGGAGTGCCACTGTGAGTTCCCAAATACCAGACTTTTCTACCCAGTGGCTTCCATGCCAATTTGGTTCATGTATAGTTGACAGATGGCTTCCAGCACCTGGTCCTGGTACACAGAGCCTGCTGAAATTCAGGACCTAGTTATACGAGCACTTTATCACTGCCCAGGGAAGTGACCACAAGAGGCCACTGTGCTTTCCCTGGACTCAAAGCTGACATGTCCTGTCCCAGATGGGCGTGTTTTACTTGAACTAGTCCCTGTAACGGCTTTGTCCTTTCATCTATAGGTATGTCCTTGCCAATGCCATTGTGAACTGAGCACACACCAATGCCAGAGTAGCAAACACTTCTGTCTCCTGGCTATGCACTGAATGAAGCGCCTGTGAGTTCCTCTGCCAGACTATCCTGGTGCATCCAAATTATGTCCTTGGACAATTGGAAATGGCTGGGAAAGACTTTTATTGCCACCTCAATATGGGATTAAACTGGTGATGGTTTTTAGTAATCCAAGGAGATGGGTCTTGTCTTTTGGTTGTATGTTGTTACAGCTTATAGTTATTGTGGCCTGTAGATGCAGGGCTCTGCCCTCCTCACCAAGGGATCACTGGAGAAGACTTCAGAAGCATAGATTATATGGTAAGGAATCCTAAAGGGGTGCATTGTTGAGCAGGCTGGCCCAAAACATTTATACTTAGGTTCCTTTACCAAGGTTCCCAGCAGCCTCTGCTTTTAGTATGAAGCCAGTGTCATGAACACCCTAATTCAGCATATGTACCCAAGGTCATAAACATCTGCTTGTGAACATACACCCACTTATGTAATCTATTGGTAATGTGCCTTCTTTGGCCTGTATATAAAAAAGGCCTATGGACATGGCTCAAGGGGTTAAATGGCGCTACAGCTGGAGGCTGGGGGCTGCCACCACCTCTGAATAAAGAATGTCTACTATCCCAACTCCACCTGGCACCTTCCTTCACCTGCCTGGGATCCCAAATCTGTTTCCCAGGGTCTGAGCCTCTACTGTACAGCATAAAAACATCAATAAACATATAGATGTTTCTATTCAAAAAGGTAGAACTCTAAGGGACAAAGAAGTCACTGGTCCATAGAAATCTGAAATTCAACTTGACAAATGTTGAGAGTTCTCTATCTAGGTCTCAAAGTCTATGGTAAGTTTTCTTAGCTCTCAGCTGTGCCCTCTGGGTTCTTGTTCTCCCCTATGAGTTGTCCTTTATGTGTGTGTGTGTGTGTGTGTGTGGGTGTGTGTGTGTGTGTGTGTGTGGGTGTGGGTGTGTGTATAGTAGCACGTTTTGCAGCTGAGTGCTTTTAACAACTGCATCCTTCCTGTAAAATTTGGGGAATCCAGCAACTTCTTTCATTATTTACTCTCTCTGCTCCATTCAGTTTAAGTTACCATGGTTTCTGCTAAAACATAAATACTCTGTGGGTTTCCTGTGGATTTCACTAAGGTTAATTCCACTATACAAAAATATAATGTATATATGATTCCTACAGGGCCTATAATTTGATTTTAAAAAGTTTGAGGCATGACCTTGACCTATTGAAAGGGCACTTTGTGTAACTGAGCTCTACTTCACTCCTTTTATATTTCGGAAGTGTTTAATAAAATGTACAGTCACACCCTCATATTTTCCTCCACAGCTTTTATTTGTGATAGGATTGGGGTCATTTCTCAAATTTAGTGTCTTTTACCTCTTGAGAGGCTCAGCATTTCCTAAGACATTAAGCCCTAGTCTGTATTTGTTAAGAAATTTTACTCCAAATTTATCTCATCTTGCATTTTTAAACATGAACAGGAAGGAAAAAAATCAAACAGCATATTAAATATCTACCTTGAAAATATCCTTAGCTAGATAATTTAGTATATCACTTATAATTTCTTGTTTCCACCTAATTATAGGAGGCAAGCTTGCTAGGCTTTCTGCCACTATATAACAAGTATTCCCCTGTCTTCGGTTTCCAATAATATCTACCCAACCTCATCTCCAACCTTAAAGTACTGAATTCTACTGACAGTTTGTTGTAGGCAATTTAACCTTTTTATATTATACCTCTCAAAATTTTGCCAGCCTCCATCTACTGTGCAATTCTACAATCACTCCTACCTTTTTATGTATTCGTTATAGTATCAACCCATTCCCAGTACGTATATCTGTATTATTTATATACTGCTCTGCTATGGTTTAGATCTGGTTTCATTGAACCAAAGGTCCATGTGTTAGCAGTTTGGTCACCAACATGATCAAATTAAGAAGTAGTGTGCTTTGAGAGATGGGACCTGGTGAGAACTGATTAGGTTATAGGAGGTTTTGCTCTCAGAAGAGATTGAGGTAGTTCCTATGAAGATCCTGAGTGAGTTTTTATAATATTGTAATAAGAGTAAGCCTGACCCCTGCATTGCTCTCTGGCTTCCTGTCTTGCTGTGTGATCTCTCCCTTTCATGTACCCTCCTATCAAGGTAATATCCACCATGTGACATAGCCAAGGGAGCTCTGGCAAGAGCCAAGTCAGTGCTGGAACCAAGCCCTTGAGCATCCAGAACTGTAAGCTAAATAAACCTCTTTCATTTTATTTATGAAGAATCCAGCCTCAGCTATTTCATTATAGCAACAGAAAATGTACTACTATGTTCCCTATTACCACAAACTCATTACCCTAAAAAACACATTTATTCTTTCACAGTTTCTGTGGGTCAGGAGTCTAAGCACATCTTAGCTGAGTATTCTGAAACTCTACAATTAAAGTGTCAGACTGGCTAGTCTCATCTGAAGTTTCAGAGAAAAAAGTTCTATTTTCTTGCTCACATGGGTATAAACAATTTTCAGTAGTTGTGGGTTTCCAGACTGAGGACCTATGTTTCCTGTTTCCTGTGATGTGGATTTCTTATAACAGAGCAGCTTGCTTCTTCAAAGTGAGCAAATCAGAGAGTGAGTCTTCTCATAAGACAGGCATAACAACTCTATATAATGTTATCACACACATCCCATCAACTTTTCCCTATTATGTTGGTTAGAAACATATTCATGGGTCCTGCTCATACTCCAAGAGGAGAGACTTGGTTTTCTTGATGTATACCAAGAGTTAAGAACTATGGATCCACACTAGAATCTGTCTACCACATACTAGGAGAAAGCTACTCTGTATGAATAGATGGAACTTTGACCACAATGTATCTCCATTTCTTCTCAATCCTCATTCTAGGGGTTTATCATGTTTAAAGTTTCTCAAATCATTTCCTGTATTTGTGAAATAATTCTTCCTATCATTACCTCATAGGTGCATAAAGGAGAATGGTTAGAGTAGAAATGTATAATGGCTACATAGAGAAATAACACATGTAAGGGTAACAAAATATTTTAGAGATTAAAAATCATTAAAAAGTTAAAGATTACAATTTAGAGATTTGATCTCAATAAAAAGGGGAGAGACTCACTATGGCAAAGCAGGTATCAGAAATGGGATAAGCAAAGATATTGGCAAAAGTACCCTATTGGTTTTCCTTATTTTAAAATGAATTAGATTGCATAAAAAATTTCTAAGATTGGCAATAAGGATAAAGATGATTTTTACATTTCAAAAATGCTTAGTATTGCTAAAATTATGAATGATAGAGTCTATAATAGTGTTACTGACTGTTTTATCCTCCCAAATTGAGATATTGAACTGCTAACCCTTTGTGTGGTGGAATTAGTAGGTGGTGCCTTCTGGAAGTAATTTAGATCATCAGAGTGGAGCCCTTATAAAGGGAATTAGTGTCCTTATAAAAACAAACAGCAGAGCGAGCTTTCTCCCTTCCCACCATTTCTCTGCCATGAGAGGGTACAAGAAAAGTCAAAGAAGACAGCCTTCTGCACATGGGAAAAGTGCTCTCACTAAACCTGGTGTCTGCCACCAGCACCTTGGACTGACAACCTGGACCCCCAGCCTCCAAAACTGAGAAACGAATGTCTGTTAAGCCACCAAGTCTATGATAAAGCAGCCTGAACTAACAGACAACTATATACTTGTGCTTTCAATAATAGTTTATTGTTTGTATCTTTTTAGGTCACACACACACATATAAAAAAAAACCATTTTAATGAAGCCATCTCCTACAAAATTGAGGTAATGCAGGCAACATCAAAGATGATATGAAACTGCTGCTCACCCCTGCACGAGAGACAAAAGACATGATTGTAGTTGGTATTTTATTGTGGACTATCAAACTAAATTGCTTCTTCGTGTTTTTTAATGTTAAAATGTTAAAAAAATATTAAATGCCAATGGGATAAATTTTTCTTAGGTTTGGTTTTAAAATGTTATTTGAAATCTTAAATAATAACGTGTGTCCTATATTCTATTCTCAATGCACTGGCTAGTTTAATCCTCACAACAACCTGACATGGGATGTGCTGCTTTATTGCTGTTTTCCACATGTGGTGGTAACCTATTCAGAGAGATTAAGGAACTTGTTTACTTTCACACAGTTAGTTTTAGGTGGTGCTCTGATTCAAATCAAGGAATCTCACCTCAAAGTCCACACTCCTAGCCATGGCACCCCTGCCTCCTTTTGTGAGGGTTCTGTAAGAATTGAACCTTTGACTTATGTAAATAAAGGGAAACAGATCTAAACATTCAGATCATTTTACCAATTTGGTTTCTAATGAGTGTGTAGACCAGGTGAGCAGCCACACTAATTTACTTGGGTAAGCTGGGAAAACAATAAAAAGTATTGTGCACTAAAACTGTAGGCATTGAGAAAAGCTCACTTAAATTGAGCATTAGAAATGACAGCCTTCAGAGTCTTTATTAAGGAAAAACAATGATGAGATCTATTTGCTCTCGGGAAGAGGAGAGAATCCCACCACACGAAAAGAAAAGATGCTTATCTAGTTAAGACTTTTTAATACCAAAACTTAATGTAGGAAGGCGCAAAGAAATAGATAATTGGAGCATTTCATTATAAAAATAGGTATTTAAAATAATATTCCTGAAAATGGGGTTGGATTATTTAAATTTGCTAAGAGGAAAATGAATTTTTTCTTTAATCTTCTTATGTTCATTTTTTCATCAATAAATTCAAAAGAAAAACAAGGCCAAGATGATTACATGGAGGCCGTGACAATGATGCTTAGAAAATCCAGCAAATGCTACAAGTTATTTTACATCATGCTGTTAGAGATACACTCCATATTCTGATACGTTACTTTTCTTGTGCCTCAGTTTCTCAGTCTTACTAGCATGAGGTTGTTTAAAATCTACAACATGCTGAGTATGACTTTAAAGCACCTTGTAAAAGAGCCATTTGCTATATGTAAGGAGTCCTACCCATCTGCACAAACATCTCTCCAACCATCTGCATGCAAAACGAAGTGGTGAAAAGAGAAAGCCACTGAGTTCTGTATTAGTCAGCTTTTTTGCTGCTCTGACTAAAAGACCCAACTAGAACAATTGTAGAGGAAGAAAAGTTTATTTAGAGACTCATGGTTTTAGAGGTCTCAGTCCATAGGCAACTAGCTCTATTTCTTGGGGCTCAAGGTTAGACAGAATATCATGACAGAAGAATATGCTAGAGGGAAGCTGCTCACATGATGATCGGAAGGCAGAGAGAGAGACACACACTAGTTCACCAAATACATACCCCAAAGGCTCGACCCCAATGACCGACCTCTTCCAGCCACATCGTACCCATCTTCAGTTATCACTCAGTTAGTCCCAGCAGGGGATTAATTCACTGTTTGGGTTAAGACTCTCATAACCCCATCATTTCTCCTCTAAACCTTGTATTATCTCACACGTGAGCTTTTGGGGTATACCTAATATATAACCATAACAATCTCTTATAAGGGTACTGTTGGTAAGCTTGGTAGCTTATTAGTAAGGAATAAGTTATTACTTTGAAGATGTTCTGGGTAACTTCAGAAATACTTTTGTGAGGCATATTAGAACTACCCCAAATAGTAAAATAAGAAAGCCAAATGAGTATGAAAGTGAGTGGAATCAAACATCCCCAAGTCTCCCAGCCTCCTTTCCAAAATCTCCAATTCCTTCTAGATTCTAGTCTTCATCCCAATTGCTATGAGAAGTCCAGTGTACTAATTTATTGCTGTGGATTCTCAAAGCAGAATAGAATGGGAATCTGGAACAAAAGTGAAGTCTCCTTTGACCTCTCTCTTTAAACTGCTTCCCCTGATTCATTCTTTGAAGATGGCAGCTCCCTGTTAGCCTTCTCTGGCTGCTATCGCCTATCCTTACTCTTTTCTCTCGCCATGGCCTTCATCTTTTCCCCTGTTGCCCATATGAACACAAGATATTATATGTAAATAATTTAACAGAACATTTAATGATGAAAGAGGTCATATTTTTTGCTGCTGTAATCAAAAGACCTGACAAGAACAATTTTAGAGGATAAAAGCTATTTGGGGGCTCATAGTTCCAGAGGTCATAGGTCCATAAACAGCCAGCTCCATTCCTGGGGCTTCAAGATGAGGAAGAACATCATGGCAGAGGGAAGCAGTTGGGAACATGGTGCCAGGAAGCATAGAAAGAAACTCCACTTGGCAAGGATAAAATATATACCCAAAAAGGCAGGGTCCCGTGACCCTCCTCCTCCAGCCACATCCTACCTACTTACAGTTAGCACCCAGTTAATCCCTGTCAGAGGATTAACACACTCATTGGGTTAATGCTCTCATAATCCAATCATTTCACCTCTAAACATTCTTGCATCCTGTCACATGTGAGTTCATGAGCTTTTGGGGGACACCACACATCCAAACCATAGCAAACTTCAAACTGAATTCAATCATTACTGTGCCAAAAATTCACCTTTAGTCTGATCACTCTGGTTAATTTCATATTAACCAATCCATTCTTAGGCTTTGCTTCCTTCATGCTAGGACTTTTTTCTCATGAGAATTTATTTTTCTTTTTCCCAGGCTCAGTGACAACCCAAGAAAGAATTTTTGATTTTTTTTTTTTTTGTACTGGAGATGTTTTTGGTCCAGTGGAACCCAGAGGTGCTTTACCACTGAACCATGTCCCCAATCCTTTTTATTTAGAGCCTCATTTAGTTGCTAAGGCTGGCCTCAAACTTGGAATCCTTCTGCCTCAGCTTCCTGAGTCACTGGGATTATAGGTGTGTGCCATCACACCTGATTTAAAATGTGGTCTTCTTCTTTTCTTTTTGGCATTTTTAAAAAATTTATTAGTTTATTCCAATTTGTCATATATGACAGCAGAATACATTTCAATTCAAAGTACACATACAGAGCACAATTTTTCATGCCTAGCACAAACTAGAGTCACACCATTCATGTCTTCATACATGTCCATCTCATTCCACCCTCTTTCCTACCCCACTGCCTGCTCCCTTCCCCTGCCTCCCCTTTTCCCTATCTAAAGTTCTTCCACTCCTCCCATGCTCCCCCCACACCATCCTCATTGTGGATGAGCATCCTCATAGCAGAGAAAATATTTGACATTTGTTTTTGGGGGATTGGCTTACTTCACTTAGCATAATATTCTTCAACTCCATCCATTTACCCACAAATGCCATGATTTTATTCACCTTTAATGCTAATATTCCACTGTGTATATATACCACAGTTTCTTTATCCATTCATCTACTGAAGGGCATCTAGGTTGGTTCCATAATTTAGCTATCATGAATTGTGCTGCTATAAACATTGATGTGGCTGCATCACTGTAGTATACTGTTTTTAAGCCCTTTGAGTATAGACTAAGGAGTGGGATAGCTGGGTCAAATGGTGCTTCTATTCCAAGTGTTCCAAGGAATCTCCATACTGCTTTCCAGATTGGTTGTACCAATTTGCAGTCCCACCAGCAGTGGAAGAGTGTGCCTTTCTCCCCACATCCTCACCAATATTTATCGTTGTTTGTATTCAAAGTAGCTGCCATTCTGACTGGAGTGAGATGAAATCTTAGAGTAATTTTGATTTACCTTCCTCTAATTGCTAATGATGTTGAACATTTTTCCCATATATTTGTTGATTGATTGTATATCATCCTCTGAGAAGTGTCTGTTCAGCTGCTTGGGCCATTTATTAATTGGCTTTTTTTTTTTGGTGTTAAGATTTTTTAGTTCTTTATACATCCTATAGATTAGTGCTCTATCTGACATGACTGTGGCAAAAATTTCCTCCCAAAATATAGGCACTCTTTTCACTTCACTGATAGTTTATTTTGCTGAGAAGAAGCTTCTGAGTTTAAATCAATCTCATTTTTTTGATTCTTGATTTTATTTCTTGAGCTATAGGAGTCTTATTAAGGAAGTTAGGGACTAATACAACATGATGGAGATTTGGGTCTATTTTTCTTCTGTTAGGTGTAGGATCTCTGGTTTAATTCCTAGGTACTTGATCCACTTTGAGTTGAGTTTTGTGCATGGTGAGAGATAGGGGCTTAATTTCATTTTGTTACATATTGATTTCCAGTTTTCCCAGTACCATTTGTTGAAGAGGCTATCCTTTCTCCAATATATTTTTTGGCATCTTTGTCTAATATAAGATAACTGTATTTATGTTGGTTTTTATCTTTGTCCTCTATTCTGTACCATTGGTCTACAAGTCTATTTTGGCGCCAATACCATGCCGTTTTTGTTACTATTGCTCTGCAGTATAGTTTAAGGTCTGGTATAGTGATGCTTGCTACCTGCTTCACTCTTCTTGCTAAGGATTGTTTTAGCTATTCTGGATCTCTTATTTTCACAGATAAATTTCATGACTGCTTTTTCTATTTCTAAGAGGAATGTCATTTTGATTGGTAAATTTCATGACTGCTTTTTCTATTTCTAAGAGGAATGTCATTTTGATTGGGATTTTAATTGGAATTGCATTAAATCTGTATAGTGCTTTTGGTAGTATGGTCATTTTGACAATATTAATTCTGCCTATCCAAGAACAAGGGAGATCTTTCCATCTTCTAAGGTTTTCTTTAATTTCTTTCTTTAGTGTTCTATAATTTTTATCATAGGGATCTTTCACCTCTTTTGTTAACTTGATTTCCAAGTTGTTTTTTCTTTTTTCTTTCCTTTTTTTTATTTTTGAGGATATTGTAAATGGGGTAATTTTACTAGTTTCTCTTTCAGAGGATTTGTCACTGGTGTACAGAAATGCCTTTTATTAATGGGCATTGATTTTATATCCTGCTAGTTTGCTGAATTCATTTATTAATTCTACATGTTTTCTGATGGAATTTTTTTGGATTTTCTAGGTATAGAATCAAATTGTTGGCAAATGGTGATAATTTGAATTCTTCTTTTTCTACCCATATCCATTTAATTTCTTTCATCTATCTAATTTCTCTGGCTCAAGTTTCAAGAACTGTGTTAAATTGTGGTGAAAGAGGGCATCCCTGTCTTATTCCAGTTTTTAGAGAGAATGCTTTCAATTTTTCTCCATTTAGAATGATATTGTCCTGGGGTTTAGCATAAATAGCTTTTACAATGTTGAAATATGTTTGTGTTATCTCTAGTTTTTCTAGTGTTTTGAACATGAAGCAGTGCTGTATTTTTCAAATGCTTTCTCTGCATCTATTGAGATGATCATATGATTTTTATCCTTGATTCTATTGATGTAATGAATTACATTTATTGATTTCTGAATATTGAACCAAACTTTCATTCCTGGGATGAACCCTACTTGATCATGGTGCACTATCTTTTTGATATGATTTTGTATTTGATTTGCCAGAATTTCATTGAGAATTGTTTTTGCATCTATGTTCATTGGAGACATTAGTCTGAAGGTTTCTTTTTTAATGTGGCTTTCTCTGGTTTTGGAATCAGGGTGATATTGGCCTCATAGAATGAGTTTAGAAGTGTTCCCTCTTTTTCTATTTTATTAAAGAGTTTGAAGAGTATTGGTATTAGTTCCTCTTTAAAGGTCTTGTAGAACTCAGCTGTATATCCATCCAGTCATGGACTTTTCTTGGTTGGTAGTCTTCTGATGGCATCTTCTATTTCATTGCTTGAAATTGATGTGTTTAAATTATGTATATCATCCTGATTCAGTTTGGGCAAATCATATAACTCTAGAAATTTGGATATTTTCTATTTTATTATACTACAAATTGTCAAAATAATTTTTAATTATCTTTTGTATTTCTGTAGTGTCTGGCCTGATATTTCCTTTCTCATCACATATGTTAGCAATTTTGGGTTTTCTCTCTCCTTCTCTTTGTTAGCATGGCTAAGGATTTATCAATTTTATTTGTTTTTTCGAAGAACCAACTTTTTGTTTTGTGGATTTTTTCAATTGTTTCTTTTGTTTCCTTTTCATTGATCTCAGCTCTGATTTGAATTATTTCCCATTTTCTGCTGCTTTTGGTGTTGATTTGTTCTTCTTTTTCTAGGGCTTTGATATGTAATGTTAGGTCGTTTATTTGTTGACTTTTTCTTCTTTGAAGGAATGAGCTCCATGAAATGAACTTTTTTCTTAGTACTGCTTTCATAGTGTCCCAGAGATTTCAATATGTTGTATCAGTGTTCTCACTTACCTCTAAGATTTTTTTGATCTACTTATTGTTGTTTTTTGCAACCCATTTTTCATTCAATAGCATATTATTTAGTTTCCAGGTGTTGGAGTAGCTTCTATTTTTTTATTTTATCATTGATTTCTAATTTCATTCCATTAGGATCTGATAGAATGCAGGGTAGTATCTCTACTTTTTGTATTTGCTAAGAGTTGCTTTGTGGCATAATTCATGGTCTATTTTACAGAAGGACCCATGTGATGCTGAGAAGAAAGTGTATTCACTCATTGATGGATGAAATATTCTACATATGTCCGTTAAGTCTAAGTTATTGATTGTATTATTGAGTTCTATAATTTATTTGTTTAGTTTTTATTTGGAATATCTATCCATTGGTGAAGGAGGTATATTAAAGTACCCAGAATTATTGCCTTGTGGTCTATTTGACTCTTGAACTTGAGAGGTGTTCGTTTGATGAACATAAATGCTCCATTGTTTGGGGCATATATATTTATAATTGTTATGTCTTTTGATTCATGGTTCCCTTAAGCAGTATGAAATATCCTTCTTTATTATTTTTGATTAACTTTGGCTTGAAGTCTAGTTTATTTAATATGAGGATGGAAACCACTGCTTGTTTCAGAAATCCATGTGAGTGGTATGTTTTTTCCCAATCTTTCACCTTCAGTCTGTGGATGTCTTTTCCTAAGAGATGAGTCTCTTGAAGGCAGCATATTTTGGGGTCTTTTTTAAAATCCAGTCTGCCAGTGTATGTCTTTTGATTGGTCAGTTTAGGCAATTAACATTCAAGGTTATTATTGAGATGTGATTTATATTCCTGGTCATATTTGTTTATTTTGGTATTTAACTTGACTTGGTGTCTTCTTTAGTTGGTTTTTCCTTTAGTGTAATGTTTCCCTTTGCTGATTTTCATTGTTGTTTTTCATTTCCTCCTCTTGGAATATTTTACTGAGGATGTTCTGTAGTGCAGGCTTTCTAGTTGTAAACTCTTTTAACTTTTGTTTACCATGGAAAGTTTTTATTCTATCATCAAATCTAAAGCTTAATTTTTCTGGATATAAGATTCTTGGTTGACATCCGTTTTCTTTCAGAGCTTGATATACATTGTCCCAGGACTTTCTAGCTTTCAGGGTCTGTGTTGAAAAATCTGCACATATTCTAATCAGTTTCCCCCTCTATGTAATCTGATTCCTTTCTCTTGTGGCTTTTAAAATTCTCTCCTTAGTCTGTATTTTAGACATTTTCATTATAATGTGATTTGGTGTGGATCTGTTGTGATTTTTTACATTTGTTGTTCTGTAAGCCTTTTGTATTTGATTTTCCAATTTATTCTTCATTTCTGGAAAACTTTATGGTATTATATCATTGAATAGATTGTTCATTCCTTTGGTTTGGAACTCTATGCCTTTCTCTATCCCAATAATTCTTTAATTTGGTCTTTTTATGTTATCCCATAATATGTGAATGTTCTGCTCATGGTTTCTTACCATCTTTACTATGTGGTCAACATTCTTTTTAAGATTATATATTTTGTCTTCATTGTCTGAGGTCCTGTCTTCTGAGTGATATATTCTGTTGGTGATGCTTACTATTGAGCTAATTTGGTTTATTGTTTCTTTCGTTTCAAGGATTTTTGTTTGTTTGTTTCAGAATCTCTATCTTCTCATTGAAGTAAACTTTTGCTTATGTAGATCTTTATCAAAATGATCTTTTGCTGCCTGTATTTGCTCTCTTATATCATTTTTTAATTCACAGAACATTTTCAGTATGTAACCCTGAACTTCTTCTTTGTCATTTCTTTTGTTGTCCTGGCCATGGATTCTAATAATGTAATGATTTGGTTTGTTGGGGGCACTTTCTTCCCTTTTTCATGTTGTTTCTTCCCTTCTAGCACTGAGTATCCAAGGCATTACAGTTTTTACCCTATAGGCTTATAGTGTCCCTGCAGGTTTCCAATCTTCTCCTTTAAGGGGGAGAACAATGTGAACAGATCCCGATACAAACAATGTACAACCTTAAGCCAAATAGTTGCTATTAAGACATTTACTGTTTTGTCACAGTATATAGAAATTGTAAGTTTAATTATTATCTATAATATGAACAGTAGGTTTGCAAAAGGGTCTGTAGCTTTTGATGGTGGACAAAGAACTGGGAGTGAGGTGTAGGATGAGATGTTGAGTATGTAGGAGGTGAGGATATAGAGTTATTACATCTTAGAAAGTGTGAAAGAGGAATCTAAAGATCTAGCAGGAGAAGAGAGAGAAAGTGATTTGGGGGAGACAAGTAAGTGGGAATACAGTAGAGCACAAAAACCAAACAAACATAAATATCAAGAAAAGTAGAAATGTAAAAATAGGAGATAAAAGAATATACAATAATATACTATTATACTATTCAGACATCCCAGTGCTCAGTAGACTAATTCATGAAAAGTACTTGGTTTCACAAATGTTGGGGGATGTGAGGGCAAGAGAAGAGAGAAAGAGAGAGAGAGAGAGAGAGAGAGAGAGAGAGAGAGAGAGAGAGAGAAAATCTCAAAGGAAGATACAAGGATTGTTTTTGTTACAGATCAGTATCTTTCCTTCTCATCCAATAGGTGGGGTTGTTAGTTGTTTGCTGGTATCTCCACCTTTAGGCTGGTGAAGATTATTAGGGTAGGAGGATTGGTATGGGGTGCAAGGTGCCTGAAAGTAGGGTATGGCACCAGCCAGTCCCCAATGGGAGATTGAACCCCAAGGATCTCCTTTGGGTCCCATTCGTGTGATGCGGGCACCTGGTCTTATCTCCTTATATCACCTGTAGACCCCACAATTCCTAGTCTCTAATTTAGTCTCTGAACTACACCTCACTCACCCTCTCCCTTTCTACTTCCCAATCAGGAACCTTTCTTTGCAGAGATCTTGTGGCCTGTCCTCTGGGAGCTGTGCACCTGTTGCAGAGAGCTGTTTTATACTGGGCAGTTCAGGACCTGGTTTTTCAAGCTATCCACCAGCCATGTAGCTGCAGGCACTGTGCCTGGTTAGCGGCTGCTGAAGACAGGGGGAAGTTGAGGACTTTCTGTACTTCTAAGCTCTAGCTGGTGTTCCAAGCTGGGATTTGCCCCAATTAAAGATGGCAATGAAGGTGTCCCAAGATGGAGGCAACTGCTTTCAGCAATGGGATGTCAGGTCAGGTGGGGTCTGGTGGTGGTTTTGAGCAGCATTTTCAGAGATATACTGTTGTGTGCAGTATTATGGCTGGTGGCTATCACCAGACCCAGTGCATTGCCCCAGGTGCAGGCTACTGCATGTAGTGGACTGTGGCAGTGGTTGCAGTGCCCCAAGATGGAGGCAACTGGAGGAGTCCCACAATGGCAGATGGGGGTCCACACGGAAGTGGTGGCTGGAGTTCCTGAGCATGGGCTGTGGCCAGGTGTCCCAGGTGAGAGAAGTGGCTGGGATTCCTGTGCTGTGGACAGCCAGGAGTCCTGAGCGGATGCTCATGCCAGTAGTCCTACTCAAGTATTCGGAGGACCTGAATGGACAAGTGGCCAGGAGTCCTGCACTGACACTGAGGCCTAGAGACCTGTGAGGCATAGTAGCCATGATTCCTGCACAGGAGCAGCTGTCAAGGGTTCTCTAAACACTTGCAGAGAAATAGTATTCCCAGTACTTAAATCACAGGTCCCAGAACACCCAGAATGTAGCCTCACTGTAGTCCCCTATCTTGGATCACCTCTATAAAATGTGGTATCCTTGAAATTGTCAAAAATTAAATTCTTAGCCAGACTCCATCTCCATTAAATTTTGCAAATGGAATAGTGAAGGGTATTAAGTAGTGGGCTCATGCTCATATTAAAATTTATATTCTCAGGCTGGGGTTGTGGCTCAGTGGTAGAGTCCTTGCCTAGTATGTGTGAGACATAGAGTGTGATCCTCATTACCACATATAAATAAATAAAGCAAAGGTATTGTGTCTATCTACAACAAAATTTTTTTTATTTTATGTTCCCTCACTTTATGCATATTTTAATTTTTTAACCTTAAAGTATGGAAATGCTTGAGAATTTTGGAACAACTCTCCATACATGTGTGTGTGGTCTCACATACACATACACAAGTATCCTACAGTGGGGAAAAATCTTCCTTCTAGAGGAAAAAGCATAGGTCTTTGGAAAAAAATACATCTGGATTCAAACCCTGACCTTCTCACTTGCTAACTATGTTCAAACTCTTAATGTCACTGAATCTCAGGGCTAACAATACTGTTCTGTTATTTTGAGGATTACGAAGACATGTATGTTAAGTAACTTTCCTAAAGGATTTACACAATAAATACTTGTCGTCATTTCTCTCCTGAAGGAAAAGGGGAGCCCACAGATACCTATAATGCCATCACTAATACTTCCTCCATGGCTCTAGTGACATTTAATCTGATAATATCTTAGAAAGCACTTGACCTTTTAATAGAAAACAATTCTAAATGTGTGGCATATTTCTATTATTTTAAAGGTGATGTCCTTTTTCATTCTTATTTTTGTTTGTCTCAAAGAGTTCCTTTCATCAAACCCATTGTAAAACATTATCAGAAATTTCTTGGTGATCCTAGACCTTGCTTTGGAAAACAGTCTGCCTGATTTCACTGAATGAATGTCAGTTTCAAACCTGAAGTTTACACATATGCATAAACATAAATCTGAACATCTTTGTAATGTGTGGTCACCAAACTAGAACCTGTTTCACTTAGGCCAAACTGCCAAATCCCACCAGACAAGTACGAATTTAGGCATTTTCTAAAACATCTACAGAAAGAATGAGGATACCTCATGACGTCATGGCCTCTAATACAATGCAGTCACTCTGAAAAGACCTACTGGCTTGGTTTGGGGCTGGGCTTTGCCAAAGAATGTTGTTGCAGAGGCTGCTTTTGTATCCTTTTCAAGGCATCCACGCTTTACCTTAGCCCGAAATTATCACCTGAATATGCCAATTAGAATGATCCAAAAATTCAATAAATAGAATACAAACACTAAAGGTATTTAATATCAAATATAAAACACATGAAGCTGATACTGAAATTTTAGTTGAACAAAGAATTCTACTTAAAATTTCAAGAGGAACTGGTCATAAACATATAATACACATACATACCAGGAACTGTCTGCAACAATTTTTTTAAAAAGACAAATATAAAAGGTAATTCAGATAAAGGTTTAAAACATGTTAATGAAAAAATTCAAATGCAAACTATTGCATGTAATACTCTAACATAAATTTTCTAAAAGAAGATAGATATATAAATTAAAAGAGAGAATTTTATAATATTTGAAGTTTTATTTATTTTTTGCCAGAATTAAAATTTCTCAGAATTGAGCTATTATAGTTTCAGATATTTGGTACAACTAAAAATCAATGGAATTTTCCATCCTGGAAACTAAGAAAAATAAGAATATGAAGTCAGACATTTGTGAACATGATCAGTTCAGTAACACTCAAAAATTATTTGCATAAAATTAACATAAGGCAAAGCCCTTTTAGAATTAAAAAAAAAGAAATCTCAAGAACTTAGGTTTAAATTATATATTTCTTACAAATATCACTAAACTACAAAAAAAAAACCCAAATTGTAATTATGTATCCCAATTTACATATTTAACATTTTCCAGCGGCGAAATCACAGTTTTGGTGTTGTCAATAACTTTATACTGCAAACAAACTTTTCTTGACACTCCAAATAAAGATTAAAATGTTCTACTCACTCTTCTGCAATCTGAGAAGAAAGGATTGCCACTTGCCAACAGAAACAGTAGAAAATCATCAGTAAAAAGCATCAAGTTTAAAGTAATATTTTTTAAAAAAAGAAAGTATTAAGAGAGTAAGAGAAATTACTCTACTTCTATTCAAGAAGAGACCATATTTACCCTCCAAACTAAAATTACAAAAACAAAACAAAATGACGTAGTATATGTAATTATGGTTTTCATGATACTGGCCATCAGGTAGTAAGGGACACTGATCCCAGAGAAATAAAATATAAACTAGGTGGCCATATGCTTGTCCCAGATATATTGCTTGAGATAATTTCCAGGCCACAAAACAGAGAGGGAGAACTTCTGCAAAACTCTGTGTACTCCCAGGGAGAGGAGTAAGAGTCTGAGGATGGCTAGAATTGCAGGAGAGTGCTAGAGAAGAAAATGCTGAGCAGAGAGAGAATCCTAAGACCTGCAGAGGGTCCTCCTCAAGTACCGATCAACACCTGCATATGAAGAAACTGAGTCCATAGCCATCCAGAGGTATTAAAGGGACTCTGACATAGGTCTTTAGAATAGTTCTTGTTACCACCAGACAGATTTAAGAACTTCATAATCCATGGGACATTAATAGAGTTCACAGAATTGTTTTGTCTCAAGGTGAGAAACAAATAGCCCTAGACTAAACGTTTTGCTAGTTATTCTTACAAATCTTTTTAAAGACATAGACTGAAAGATTGGATTTTTTTTTAAAAAAAAAAGTCCCAATAACATGGTGCCTTCAAGAGACTCATCTCACAGGAAAGACATCCACAGACCGCAGGTGAAAGGGTGGGAAAAAAGTACCACTCACATGGACCACATAAACAAGCAGGGGTTTCCATGCTTATATCAGATAAAATGGACTTCAAACCAAAGCTAGTGAAAAGGGATAAAGAATGACATTTCATACTGCTTAAGGGACTCATATAACAACAAGACATAACAATCATAAATATCTATGCCCCAAACAATGGGACATCTATTTATGTCAAACAAAACTTTTTCAAATACAAAAACCAAATAGACCACGACACAATAATGCTGGGTGACTTTAATACACCTCTTTCACCACTGAATAGATCTTCCAAACAAAAACTAAACAAAGAAACTATAGAACTCAATAATAGAATCAATAATTTGGATTTAACAGACATATATAGAGTATTCCATCAATCAACAAGTGAATATACTTTCTTCTTAGCAGCACATGGATCCTTCTCCAAAATAGACTATATGTTATGCCACAAACCAAGTCTTAGAAAATACAAGAAAATAGAGATACTACCCTGCATTCTTTCTGACCCTAATGGAATGGAAATCTATGATAAAATTAAAAAGAGAAGCTACTCCAACACCTGGAGACTGAACAATACACTATTGAATGATGCATGGATAACAGAAGACATCAGGGAGGAGATTAAAAAATTTCTTAGAGGTAAATGAGAACTCTGATATGACTTATCAAAATCTCTGGGACACCATGAAGGTAGTGCTAAGAGGAAAGTTCGTTGTAATAAGCTAATTCATTAAAATAAGAAAAAGTCAACAAATCTTAAAAGCAATACACAAAAAGATCTTTCTCCAAATAATGTTAACTGTATCCCAAAGTAAATCTCAAGAATAGTGGTAGGAATATAAATCTAGCCACCACCAAACAATATATAACCTCACAATGTCTAGCATCTAATTAAAGACAACTAATTATGTAAACAGGGATGAAATATTTACCATAATTACAAAAAAATCATTCACTGTCAAAGTTGATATCAACTATATGTTAGAATTAACAGTAGAGAATATTGAAACTACATAACTGTATTTCACATGTGCCAAAAGTTAACTTTGGAAGCACAACCCATATCTCAATAATAACTCTGAATGTTAATGGCTTAAACTCACCAATTAAGAGACACAGGCTAGCAGAATGGATCACTAAACAAGACCCAACAATATGCTGCCTTCAGGAGACGCATTTGATAGGAAAAGACATACATAGACTGAAGGTGAAAGGTTGGGAAAAATCATATCACTCATATGGACTTCGGAAACAAGCAGGAGTGTCCATACTCATATCAAATAAAATAGATTTCAAGCCAAAGTTAATCAAAAGGGATGAAGAGGGACACTACATACTTCTCAAGGGAACCATACACCAACAAGACATAACAATCATAAATATATATGCCCCAAACAATGGTGCAGCTATGTTCATCAAACAAACTCTTCTCAAGTTCAAGAGTCTAATAGACCACCATACAATAATCATGGGAGACTTCAACACACCTCTCTCACCACTGGACAGATCTTCCAAACAAAAGTTGAATAAGGAAACTATAGAGCTCAATAACACAAATCCCAACTCAAAAGGCAGAGATTGTGGGGCTGGGGATGTGGCTCAAGCGGTAGCATGCTCACCTGGCATGCGTGCGGCCCAGGTTCGATCCTCAGCACCACATACAAACAAAAATGTTGTGTCCGCCGAAAACTAAAAAATAAATATTAAAATTCTCTGTCTCTCTCTCTCGAAAAAAAAAAAAAGGCAGAGATTGTCAAACTGGATTAAAAACAAGACGCTAATATACACTGCTCACAGGCTCAAAGCTTTTACTTTTACTTTTATATCGAAGAAGAGAAACCATTCATCACTAATCAAAGGAAAGCTGGAATATTTATATGAATACAAGATAGCACACATTTTAGAGAAAAGAATATTACTGAGGACAGAGAAGAATGAGACAGAATCCCAAATCCTAGAAGCAGAATTTGATTATGATATGCCTTTGTGTTGTTCTTTTCATGTTTCTTTTGCTTATAGTTCATTAGGCTTCTTGAATCTGTGGGACTATACTTTTAATTAGCTTCATAAATTGTTCAGCAATTATTTTTTGTGTGTTCTGCCCTCTCACTTCATTATTTCAGAGAATTCAGTTTCATGTATGTTAGGTTACTTGATGTTGTCCTATATCTCACTACTATTTCTTTTTTAATTTTTAAGTCATTTTTTTTCCTTGTGCTGGTCATTTTGGATAGTTCCTACCATGATGTATTTAAGTTCACCAATATTTTCTTCTGAAATGTCTAATTTGTTGTGAATTCCAGAATATTTAATTCATCTTAGGCATTATTTTCACCCAGAAGTTTTATTTGGATTGTTTTAATATCTTTCATGCTTCCAGCCATATTTGTTTATTTATGTTACTAAACATGGTTTGTTTTCCTCTTTGATATTTCCCCCCCACCTTTACTGTACTACCTCCCGCTGTTGGTTTTCATTGATATTTTCCATTTCCTCTTCCTGTAATATTTTGCCGAGGATGTTTTGAAGAGATGGTTTTCTAGCTGCAAATTCTTTTAACTTTTGTTTATCATGGAAGGTTTTAATTTCATCTTCCATCCTGAAGCTTAATTTCGCGGGATACACAATTCTTGGTTGGAACCCATTTTCTTTCTTTTCTTTCAGTGTTTGAAATATGTTATTCCAGGATCTTCTAGCTTTCAGAGTCTGTGTTGAAAGATCAGCTGTTATCCTGATTGGTTTACCCCTAAATGTAATCTGCTTCCTTTCTCTTGTAGCTTTTAAAATTCTCTCCTTATTCTGTATGTTGGGCATCTTCATTATAATGTGTCTAGGTGTGGATCTCTCATGATTTTGCACATTCGGCGTCCTGTAGGCTTCTGAGTTTAGTTTTATTTGGTTGACTATTGTAGTATGGTAACTATACCATGTCCCCCTGAGGAGGATGTATATTCTATTGTCATGTGGGGTGTTTTTATCAATTTCAATTTCAATTATATCAATTTGGTTGATAATGTTGAAGTATTTTGTGTTTTTGCTGACGTTCATAGCAGCACAATTCACAATAGCAAGACTGTGGAACCAACCTAGATGCCCTTCAATAGACGAATGGATAAAAAAAATGTGGCATTTATACACAATGGAGTATTACTCTGCATTAAGAAATGACAAAATCATAGAATTTGGAGGGAAATGGATGGCATTAGAGCAGATTATGCTAAGTGAAGCTAGCCAATCCCTTAAAAACAAATGCCAAATGTCTTCTTTGATATAAGGAGAGTAACTAAGAACAGAGTAGGGACGAAGAGCATGAGAAGAAGATTAACATTAAACAGGGATGAGGGGTGGGAGGGAAAGGGAGAGAGAAGGGAAATTGCATGTAAATGGAAGGAGACCCTCAGGGGTATACAAAATTACATACAAGAGGAAGTGAGGGGAAAGGAGGGAAAATATAAGGGGGAGAAATGAATTACAGTAGAGGGGGTAGAGAGAGAAGAGGGGAGGGGAGGGGGAGGGGGGATAGTAGAGGATAGGAAAGGCACAGAATACAACAAACTCCAGAATGGCAATATGTAAATCAATGGTTGTGAAACTGAAGTGATTCTGCAATCTGTATATGGGGTAAAAATGGGAGCTCATATCCCACTTGAATCAAAGTGTGAAATATGATATATCAAGAACTATGTAATGTTTTGAACAACCTACAATAAAAATTAATTTAAAAAAAAAAAAACTAAACTCAAAAAATTCAAAGAATTTAAGTTATTCAAATAATGTTCTCTGACCACAAAAGAATTAAATGGGAAATACATAATGGAAAAAGCTTTGGAAAAATCCTGAAATATTTATTGGATAAATAACACATTTTAAAATAACTCACAGATTAAAAAAGAATTTTTAAAAGTGAAAATATTTTTAGTGAGATAAAAATGCAAAAAAAGAATATCAAAATTTGTGGGGTGGAACTTAAGTAATAATTAGATAGGCAATTATAGCACTAAACACCTATTTTAGAAGAGAAAGAGCTCATATCAAACTCAGGTTTCACATTAACAAACTAGGGAGAGAAGAGAAAAATAAGAAAAAAGCAGATAGTAAAAAATACAAATAAGAGCAAAAATGAATGAAATGAAAAATATACAAGCAATAAAGAAAATCAGTTAAAAAAGATAAAAAATCAATAAAATTAATAAAACTCTAGTCAGATTGATTAGGGAAATGAGAAAATATAATTTCCTATATCAAAAATGAAAGATGTGTTTATTACCAGAGATATTAGACACAGTGGAAGGTGAGGGACTGTTCTGGACAACTTTTTGTCAAGAAATTTAACAATGCTGATGAAAGAGACAAGCTCCTTGAGAATCACCAACTACAAAACTCACTATGAAAAGTAGATAAAGCTACATAGTGCTGAATGGGTGTGAACACATAGTATTGTGATGAAAACTATCCTCTTCAAATTGAATTCACTAAGTTCACTATAAATTAACTACAATATTAAAAATTCTACCAAATTGTTTAAACTGTTTCAAAAATTCATATGAAAATACAAAGAAGCAAGAATAGCCAGACTGACTATGAAAGGTAGGTGAAGTTCAAATTAAAACCAAGTTAAAATTAAAACCAATGCTGCAATAAAGGCTGGCTCATGAGTGTGCAACTTATGTAGCCGGATAAGGCTTCACTCCTAGAAGAGCCCTGATATCAGAAGTTAAGCAGGATTGAGCCTGGTTAGTACTTGCAGCAAAGAAAAGGTCATCAGATCAGTATAGAGTCCACAAATGAACCCTCATGCATATGGACAGCTAATTTTCAACAAATGTACAAAAATGTGGGGAAACTATACTCTTTTTTAACCAAGAATGCTGAAAATGTTGGATATTCATATACAAAATTAATGAACTTTGATCCAGTCTTACACTATATGCAAAATTAACACAAATAACCACAATCCTAAAGTAGAACTGAAAACTATAAAACTTCTAGAAGAAAACTTCACAGATAATTCTTTGAACATAAAAGGCATGGTTTATAAAAGAAAAAAAGAAGTGAAGATATCATCAAAACTAACAACTTCCACTCTTCAAAAAAGTGAATGAGAAGACAAAACACAAAATGGAATAAAATATCTTATAAAGGATTTGTATTTTTATATATGAAGATCTCCCAAAACTCAATTAAGAAAACACAACCCAGTTAAAAATTGGCTGAACATTTGAAGAAAATATTTTCCGAAGGACATGTACAGATATCAAATCAATATGTAAAAAGATGTTCAGTAACATTAATCATTCAGGAAATGCAAATCAAAACCACTATGAATGGTGAAAATTAAAAAGACTTACCATACGAAGTGGTGGTGAGGTGTGGAGGATTAGGAACTTTCATATTTTTTTTTTAGTGTTAAAATAGTACAGCCACTTTGAAAACAAAAATTGCAGCAGTTCTTAAAAAGTTAAAAATATACCCACTCTGTTCTAGCCATTCTACTCCCAGAATGTACACAAGAGAAACGGAAAATCGTATGTTCACACAAAGATTTGCACATGAAAATTCACTGTATTTTGACTCATATTGCCCCCAAACTAGAAAGAACTCAAATCTTCATCAAGTGAGTGCTTGCCTTACATGCACAAGGCCCTGCATTCAATACCCAGCAACACACACACACACACACACACACACACAGAAAAAAAAAACCCTGTCAGATTCATTGAGGTATAATTTACATAAAATAAAAATAACCAATTTTAACTATGTAATTTGATTAATATTGACAAATATATACATCTAGTCAAGTCACAACCATCAGTGACCTCATGTAGAACAATTGTATTACCTACTCTCCTATATGCCCCTTTCAGTTAATAAAACCAGCTCTACACCCAAGCAACTGTTAATCTGTTTTCTGTGACTGTAAATTTTACCTTTTCTAGAATTTTGTATTAGTCTTTTGTGGCCAATTTTATTTTGCTTATCATATACTTTTGAGATTCATCCATGTTGTATGTATTAGTAGCTTATCCCTTTTATTATGAACGGTTTATACATTATCTGGATGCATTATCTGGATGTATACATTGAAGCACTCTACTCACAGAGCTATATCCCCAGCCCAAATCTGACAATTTTTAAAAATTACTTATTAGAATGCTTCTTCTAGGAGGATGCTACTGGTTTACCAGAAAAATACAAAATTCTCTTTATACTTGAAAAGGTTATCTTCAGTCTTCCTAACCAGATTTGGAAGAGCAAATATTCACTCAGGCACGAGGTAATACAGCAGCTCCAGAATTTCACTTCATTTTCTTTCCCAGCTTTCTCATTGCATTGTAAATCCTTACACAAAACGAAAATATGTTCAACATTTTCAACATTCTTTAACTATTGTCCTTCCATAAATACTTCCTGGTTGTAGGCTTGTTGTTGAAAATGTCTTTCTGCAAAACTTCACTAGCTCCCGTGAACTCTTGACAAAGGTATTATCCTTGCTGGAAATAGTTCTTCTAATCCAGAAGATGGTCTGCTATACAGCATGCCTTAGAATTTGAACATTTTAAAATAAACTTTATGTAACTAGAATCTATAAATCAAAGGTGGAAGTATTTCCTAATGTTATCTTATAGCACCTCCTGGTGTTTAGATACAAAAGATCTAAAACTTGGATGCCCTACAGCCAAAGAAATGAGAATGATTCTTTATAGTGAAAAGTCAGAATAAAGAATTAATAAGTTTATGGATGTTTTTACAAAGAAGTAAACAGAAGTCTTCTTGGTTTGGATCTTAGTTTTTCAAAATAAATAAAAGTAATACCTACTTAGAGGATAGTTCTTACATTTATGATTATTGTTATTATTTTGGCACTGGAGATTGAATCCAGCATCCTTGGTCCTTGGTTTGTTTTGATTTTCTTTCTGAGATAGGGTCTTGCTAATTTGCTGTGGTTGGCCTCTAACTTATGATTCTCCTGTCTCAGCCTCCTGAAAATGGGGATAGGTCCTCATTTTTAAAATCAATGAGCCAATTGGTTTTCAGCACGGTTACAATAAAAAAAAATTAAAACAGAGTTTATTTTTAGTCATCCAGTCACCTTTAACCCCACATAGAGTATTTTTCATCAAAAGAACTGATCATTACATTAAAAACTTGCAAATATAGTCTTCTCATGATTACAGCCCCAAAGGGAGATAAGGGCTTGTCTCATTAAAGTTGTTGTGTGGTTAAGTGGCAAATTTTCAGGTGTTTGATCTTGTTTTCTTTCTCTTCATCTGATAAGGTAAACTAAGGCACAACCTTCTGCTACCTCAACTTCGCCACAGCATCGGGTGGAAAATACTGTTGGGTCACTAAAAATAAGACAGCCATCCATCCCCATGCTTGGGTAACACACCACCAACAATAAAAGGTGACTTGTACCATGCAAGCTGGTTTCTGTAACACCCGGATCCTTTATCTCAGTCATGGTCTGAGCAATTATTGGCATGGTGGTCCTCACCAGTAAGCAGATTGTAACTAGTTGGGGCTGAAAACATGCTTTGCAAGGAAAAGAACTCAGAAGAGCCTTGCTAACTTCAGGATGAGGAGCTAAAGTCAATGCCTTTTTCCTCATGCCTACACACCAACCATTCCATTTCCCCTAAACTTCTGTTAAGGTAATCAACCAAAGTAGGAAATGGGGAAAAAATGCACTCAGTACAATTTGCAGCATCTCAGTGTCTCCAAAATAATTCGGAGGCAGGGGAGATAGGGGAGATGAAAGCTAAAACGTTTTGAGATTATCTGTGAATTTCATTTATCCACACTAGCCCTCACCCCAATTCCATACAGAGTCAAATGGAGTTCAAGTCTCCCATATGGATATTGAACAGACAAATGAAAGGGGGAAGGGGGAGCATTTATCATTGTTACTAAAAAACACAACAGTGTAACTGGTTTCTTGCTAATGTCATCCATCTGTGGCTAATAGATGGCATGTCTTGATAAGCTTGAAATTTTAAAATTCATAAATTTGTTACTTAACGTGATCCATCACCTGAAGACTTTTCTTTCTGTTTCTATTCTTCCTCTATTATTAAAATCCTTTTTCACTCTACCAGAGGAAAATCAGCAGGTGCTTTTTAATTATTCAAACTCCTCTGGAAACCAAATTACTTAATGTAATTACATCTGAGATTTTTTAAAAGTATTAATAAAAGCCATTTTCAATTCTTAGGGAATTTGACAGATGTATTTGCCATTTTGTAAAGAGAAAAAATTGCCTTTTCATTTTGACATATTTTTATTTTGTTTTTCATAAAAAATGCAGAGCAACAATCAGAAAAAGATGATAACATTTATCTTAGAGATAAAACATGCTGTTTTCAGCCATGTAAATTCTATCCATGAAAATTCATTTTGTTTTGCTATTGCTTTACCCACCTGTATATGTATAATGAGGGTTTCCCATGTTAACTAAGGTACAACAAATAAGAAGTTATTCTTACTGCAGTAAAAGAACATCTTATAACTGAAGCAAAACAGATACAGTTGACAAACATAAACAGTCAAGTAAGCCATGAAAGAATGCACAGTTGCTGCTATGAAAGAAAGTGCAGTCAACAATTAACAATCTACTTTGCAAGTTTTAAAACAATTTTATTTTATTTTCAAAAGCCAGAATTTTATGAAGCTGGTTTTCCAATTATCCCCTGATTTTGAATAAATTGGGAGGTGTTATGGATGGAAAATTTAAGTGCAGCTGTTCTGATACGAAAACCTCCTCAATTTCATACTTGAGCCAACCAATAAAGAACCCATCAACCTTTTTACAACTTCAGAAAAACCCTCCAGCTAGCATTTATGCCCGCCTCGATATGTAAAGGCTGCACTTGGCTGGGATTTGACTCTGGGGAAATTATTCTGAAAGGAGCAACTTAGGAAAGTATAAGCACACAAACTTACAACAGTGAAAAAAAAAAAAAAACATTGGCTTTACTGGTACAGCAAAAGAACACCTGCACATTTCTCATGGCCCTCAACGATGATGTATGTGTACCAACAATGCACACAGATTCTGCTTTTTATATTAGTGTTCCTGCAACTGACAACAAAATCCTGTTTCAAGAAGCTGAAACAAGGCATAAGTAGGGCTCTCACGATCCAAACAGCTCACAGAGAGATAAATACAAACTGCACTTCCAAACACATGCCTTAAAATAATTCATAGTATAAAACCTCTAGGGCTTATCATAAATTGAACCATTTACTTTTAAAATTATTCCCTTTTCTTCTAATTGAGAATTGTTATTTCTAATTAAACAATTGAATTGATTTGCTCTCCTTTTTATGTCTCCCTTAAGATTAAAATTCACTCACCTCAATTACTGCCTTCACAAAGCACTGTATTTTGATGTTTAGCCAGCTTCTCCTCATAAATGTATTTATTTCTCCAGCTGTTCTGATGTTGGCCAATTAAAGGGGCTCCTCGGATGCTTCTAGGTTATCTCTAAGAAATGATATACACGACTCTCATCACACTTAACTGAAGCTACTGTTAGAGAGTCCTGTGTAAGTCTCAGACATAAGCTACAGACACTGGTCCTCAATGCCACCCCATGGCAAAATTGGCACTGCCCTTCAGCAAAATGTAAGGGGGAAAAAGGAGAAAATCAGAGATTGTCAGAATGCAGAACATATTCAATCAATTATTCTGTTTCGGAAACTATTCTTGATTCTGAGAATGTCTTGCAATTTTTAAAGTTTAATGTTTTTTAAACAAGGGTGATTATATATGGTAATTATTTTTAAAGACCCTACTTGGCACAATAAAAATGTTATATGAATTTCCAGGTTCTGTGAATTCTTCAGCATGTGCAATTCAAAAATCTAGATTAATCCAAATCATGCAGTTCCATGGCCTCCAGGATGTTCACTAACAAAACAACAGGTAGTAGTGGTATAGGTTATCTGCTATGGGCAAGTAGGAAGCTTCCCTATGAGTCTCCAGATAGAAGCTGAATTGACAGCACTCAATATTTATAAAAATTAGTTTTTCTATCTTATTGATTTATTACCTCACTCATTATTTTTGTCTTGTATTTACTATTAAATCTTGTATTTACTATTCTTTTTCTCATCAATTTTTTAAAAAATCTATTACAAAGTAAAATTTCATTTTATTCTTGGTATTCCCAGGTCAATATCCATGAGTGAAGTTAAAAGAAATGAGTTTGCTAGGACTGTCAAAGAGGCTTCAATACCTCAGGCTCAACTTCCTCAGAGAATCACCAGTCCTCACTGAATTTCTTTGCTTTTTCTGGACTATGGCTGATCACCTTTCCTGCACCTTAGATTCCTCTTCCTCTGAATGGAGGCGCCATGAATCCTGACCCTCCCAAGAAGATGTGAACTAAGTTTTACCTTTTAAAATTACAGTGATTTGGTTTGATAGTATTTGAATTCCAAGCAGCATTTAAATATTCTGTAATTTAAATTCTAAAAGGGAAAATAACTACTGTCAGGGATTACTTTACATAGGTAGAAGCCTACATAGTATTTTGGTGACTATAGGTAGCAGTATCATTAGAGAATATGGAAACTATTGAATAGTGATAATTAACATAGATTTTCTCCATAATCTATATTTTATGTTGATATAATTGATAGTCTCATATGTAAACCTACATTGTATCTGCAAAGGCAAAACACAACAGGAAAAACTTACATCATCAGTATTCTATTACATCTGTGGCTATTTCTCTTTGTTTGCTTTTGTCTCAGGAGATAGCATTTTAGCTTTTGGATCCAAGTGTTACACATTCACTAGCTGGATTTCCTCTGTTCTGCAATTCTCCAAGTAACCTCCATTAATCTAGAGTCTCAAGAGGTTCTCAGGCTATTAGATCCCTTAAACTGAAGACTTGTTCTTTTATATGCTTTGCAGAAAATACGCATTGAACTTCTATCTTATCCACAGATGGGAGAAAGATGTTGATTTAAAACAGGTGTATATGTAATTTGCTTGTTTTTAAAAAATACTTTGTTGTAATCATCAGTTAATTCATAAAGTGCTAACATTTTAAGCAGTGGGAAAGCAAACAGTGTTGTGTAGAGATTTTACTTATGCCCCTATCCCTGAAAATCTAAGTGAAAAGCATACCTTGTTGTCAAATGTAACTTCAAAACAAGTACCTAAGTCATCTCCCTTTCCCTGAACCTCTGCCCTATTCCCTCTCCTAAGCCACCCCTAAGAGAAATTTTGGAGATACCACTATTTTTATTTGGGCTCCATTTTTAATTGAAAATACAAAGGCAATCTTCTCCTTCAATGTAAATAAGAGCCAGCTTGGTAAATTGAAAGGAGGACTGGTTTACCATATGAAACTTCTTTCCACATATAGCTGGGTCCCTAACAAGCTTGGGCAAGTCCTTCTAACTCTTTGGTATAAGTTGATTCTCTCCCTTTAAGACTGGACAAACAATAGCCAGGCTTGGGGCTACACACCTGTAGTCCCAGCTGAGACTGAGACAGGATGACCACTTGAGCCTGGGGGTTTGAGACCAACCTGGTCAATATAGAAAGATCTTATCTCAAAAATAAAAATGAATAGGGCTGGGGATGTGGCTCATGTGGCGTGCTCGCCTGGCATGCGTGCGGCCCGGGTTCGATCCTCAGCACCACATACAAACAAGGATGTTGTGTCCGCCGAAAACTAAAAAAAATAAATATTAAAAAATTCTCTCTCATTCTCTCTCTCTCTCTCTCTCCCCTCTCTCTATATCCTAAAAAAATAAAAATGAATAAACAAATGAAAGCTAGATAGGGCATTTGGAACAGGTGAATAGACTCAAGACTCCACATCTGTTTGTGTTTCACCTTGTCAATGATAAAATTTTAAAATGCTAGCAGAACATTCCAAGTTAGTGTATGAAGAATCCTCAAGAAAACTAAGCTTTGATAGATGGTATTGCTGATTATCAAGCTTCATTCTAACAAAATATAAAAATACATGGACAGAGAAAGAAGGGTAGGGCAAATTTTAAATAAAATACTGGATTCTATAAGAATCTTAGAGATTATAAGAAGAATCTTAAAAATTTCAAAAACAAATGGTGTGGTGGTTTTGTGCAGTAACTTCTGATACTTGTTAAGAATATATATATTTGAGGTGTTCACTAAACAGACTTGAGAACACCACTGGTAGTATCAACTGCATAGTACATAATTTGCACTTGACAAATAAGAGACCTGTCTCCTGGAGTACTTATTGCGTATCATAAGGATATTTCTAACATGAGCCAAGTGAATATAAAGTGAAAGAGAAGTTTTTGAATCCACCATCTGAGGCAAAAAGAGACGGTCAGTGGTGGGGTCCACAAACTGGAAGCCTGGGCACAGAGGATGGAAAATACCCTGGGTCAAAGTCCATGTTTGTCAATAAAGGGTCTTCATAAATAGACCATATAGAAATAGCAACCTGTAAGTTAGAAAGTGTTTAGATTGGGAAAATCTTATAGAGTTGTGATGCTTAAAAAATATTCCCTAATATAAACACTTACCTCTGTATAGGGATATCTAATGTGGTTTTCTTGGAAATCCCAGAGAAGAGATTCTATATTCTTCCCCAACAGAACATTTTGGCAGCTTTGGTTTGCAATTCTCCATAACTTGCTAGTTCTGTGTCCTTCTCTTTGAGAATAATACTACCCTTTATCAGTATTATTTTTTTCAAATCTATCAGTATAATATTTGTTCCAAATGCTAGTCCTGAATCTGATGCTAAACAGCTATGTGTTCCTCTTAACCTCTCTAGATTAAAGTGAAAGCTTTGGCTTTCTAATTTTTTAAAATTATTTTTAGCCTTTCCACTGTAAAATAAAATGAATAGAAAAAATACACATTTCAAAATAGGTACCTTCTTATAATGACCTTTAAAAAAAAGAAAGAAATCAAAGAGATTAACCACACTTAAAACAGCTACGAAGAAGATAAAATATTTAAGAATGAATTTAACCAAGAAGGTGAAAGACCTTTAACTGAAAACTATTAGGCATGAGTGAAAGAAATTAAAGAAACAAATGAGTGGAAAGATGTACTATGTTCATGGACTGAAATAATTAATATTGTTATGATGTCCATACTACCAAAGCAAACTACAGATTCAATACAATCCCTATCAAAATCCCTTCTCAGTTTTCATGGAAATAGAAAAAGAAACCCTAAATTTTATATGGAAACACAAAGAAATCTGAACAGCTAAAGCAATTATAAGCAAAAAAACAAAGCTGGAGGCATCACATTACTTGATTTCCACCTGTAAACAAAGAGTAACTAAAATAGCACAGTATTGGCACAAAAATGGACACATTGACCAATGGAACAGAACAAAGAGCTCAAAAATAACCCAAGCATTTATAGTGAATTGATGTTCCCAAAACTACAAAATGGGAAAAGGACAGTCTCTTCAATAAACAATGTAGAGAAAAGTAAATATGCATATGCTGAAGATGATATTGGGCTTTTATCTCATACCATATACAAAAATTAACCCAAAATGGATTAAAGATTTAGACCTTAAACCTGAAATAATAAAACTACTAGAAGAAAACATGGCGGGAAGTACACAAATTGTCCTTTCAATTATTTTTCATGTTTGATCCCAAAAGCACAGGCAACAAAAGCGGGGGTGGGGGAGGGAAAAATGGTATCACGTCAAAATAAAAAGTTTCTACACAACAAAGGAAATAATAGAGTAAAGACACAATCTATGGGCTGGGAAAAAAATATTCCCAATCCATATGCTTGCTAAGGGTTAATATCCAAAATATATTAGAAATTCAAACAACACTATAGAGTCACATGGCCTACATAGAACAAGAACAGAAGAACAGTTGCAGAGTAATGTGTTAAAGTACATTAACATAACTAGCAAAGAAGACCTGGGACCATCCTGACAATATCATAGCTGCTACTCATAATCACAATCATATATAATCCTTATTACACTTGAAATATATTCAACCCTTCCAAGGCCCCCAAAACACATCTTATAATTCACATCAGGCTTGAAATCAAGACCTTGTGATATATGTTAGGATCTGATGCAGACTGGGTTCCCTGGAATTTAGAAATCAGCACAGAACATGATTATTAGGTAGTACTCTCAGAATCAACACTTGTAGAAAAGAATAAAAGAAAAAAGAATATACAGATGGAAGAGCTGAGCTATGATTCGGTCCTAAGAAAAAACTCTTGACTCCCAAAACCATATGCCTGGACATAGCATCCAAACTTCAAAAAACCAAAGAAAAAAGAAAACCTTTAAAGAAGCTAGAGGAAGAAAACACTCAAGCAGAAGGAAAATTTATGTAGGTCAAAACAATAGATGTATGAAAAAAAGGGAAAGAGGGAAGAGATGAATTAAGTTAAAATATTTTCTTTTTCTTAATTAAACTGTTTAATTGTGATAGTAATGTATTGGGTAATTATGACAAATAGGTAAAAGGAATGACAGCAATGTCACAGGGACGGGAGGGACAAATGGGGAATACTTTGTTATAAGGCAACTAGCCTGCCTTTGAACTGCTCTCATGTGGTATGAAAGTGGACTTGCACTAGTTAAAAAAGCATATTGTAAACTCTAGAGCAATTTCTAAATTTAAAAAAGAAGTATAATAAGTATACTCAGAGATAAAATGAAGTCACATAAATGCTCAACTAAAACAGAGGTGGAAGAAATAAAAATTGCACCAAATGGAAAAGTTATCAACTTTGTAGCATAAACTAATATATCAATAATCATTTTTAATGTGACTAGTCTAAATGCATGAATTAAAAGACAGAGATTTCCAGAGAAGATAAAAAATCAAGTCACAACTTATGTTGTCTATAGGAAACCCACTTGCAATGTAAAAAGCAAAAAAGTTAAAAGCAAAGAGATGGAGAAGGATATACCATGCTAACATTAATCAGTGGAGAGTGGAAGTGGCTATATTAATGTTAGGGCAAGCAATCTTCAAAACAAAGAAAATAATCAGACATAAATGGAGACAGTGCATAATAAAAAACTCAATTCTCCAAGAAGATAACAATCCTCAATGGGTGCACACTTAACAACATAACATTAAAATAATTGACCTATTCACATATAAAATACAAAAACTGATAGAACTAAAATAATAAACAGATAAACACACTTTTCGAGTTAAACTTTAATACCCCTCTTTCATCGATTAGTAGTTTAAGCAGAAAGGAAATCAGTGAGGATATAGCTGACCGGAATTATCAATCATCAATCAACTTGATCTAACTGATATTTATATAATATTCCATCCAACAACAGCAGAATACAGAGTCTTCTAAACTTGGAGCACTCACCAAGATAAACTGCTTCATAGGCCATAAATCACACATTTAAAAATGTTAAAGATTAAAAATCATACAGTGTATGTTTTTAGACCACAATGGAATTAAGCTAGAAACCAATAACAGAAAGACATCTGGAAAATCTCCAGATATTTGAAAATTAAAGAGCATAATCTTGAATAAGCCATGAGTCACAGAAGATATCTCAAGAGAAATTTAAATATATTTTGAAAAAAGAGATTCCAGGATATAAGGTCAATGTGTAAAAGAAAATTGCTTTTCTCTATATCATCAGCAAATAATTGTAGTTTGAAATTTTAAAATAACACCATTTGTCAGCATACTTAAAAAGAAAAAAGAAATACTTGGGCATAAATCAATACAATATGAACAAGTGAAAAAAACTTTAAAGTACTAAGGGTAGAAAGAAAATCTAAAAGATATTTCATGGATTAGAAGCCTCAATATTGTCAAGATGTCAGTTTTTCCCAACTTTATCTATAGAGTCCTTAGACAATAGGCCTAAATTTTAAAATGCAAAACTATAAAACTTCTAGAACAATCCACATAACCTTGTATTTGGTGATGAATTTTTAGACCACACAAAAAGCATGATCTGTGAAAGAAAATATTGATGAGTCTAACTTATTGAAATGTAAAACTATTACTCCATGAAAGACACTGTTAAGAAGATCAGAAAACAAGCCACACACTGGGGAAAAAATATCTACAAAGTATGTGTCTGCTTAAGGACTTGAATCTAAAACATACAACAATTTTTAAAATTCAGAAATGTAAAAAAAAACACAATTTTTAAATGAGTAAAAGATACAACATACACCTCACCAAAGAAGATACAGATGGAAAATACACATTAGAAAAGACGCTCAATATCGTATGTCCTTTGGGAAGTGCAAATTAAGATGGTGACCTACCATGACCCACTTATTAGAGTGACTAAAATCTAAAAAAAAATTTTTTTGACTACCCAATTTTTGGCAAGCATGTGGAATAATAGGAACACTCATTCTCTGCTCCTGGGAATGTAAAGTGTACTGATATTTTGAAAGTCACTTTGGAATACTTTTACAAATCTGAACATAGTGTTTTGCAATTCCTCAATTATATCACTAGGTATTTACCTAGCTGATTTGAAAACTTAATGTCTAGGAAAAACCTGCATGCAAATGTTAATAGAAGCCATATTTATAATTGCCAAAAACTAGAAGTAACCAAGGATGTTTTACAATAGGTGAAGTAATAAAAAAAAAAAAACTATGGTAAATTCATACAATGGAGCATATTACTGAGTGATAACAAGAGTTATCAAGCCACAAAAAGACATGGACAAAGCTTAATCATTGATAAGTAAAGATGATAATCTGAAAAAGCTATATATATATAATCCCATGGATATTACATTTTTGAAAATTCAAAACTGTATAGAGAATAAGTATGTCAATCATTGTTCTTTTTAAATTTTTAAACTTTTATTTATTTATCTCTTTGTGGTGCTAGGGATCATACCAAGGGCCTCAAGCATAGCAGGCAAGTACTCTACCACTGGGCCACATCCCCCTGCTCCTGTGTCAGTCATTACTAAGGTTTCAGGGGATGGGGAGGATTAAGTGGGGTTACACACAGAGCATTTTTAGGGCAATGACATATAGATACTGTAAAGGTGGAAATGTGATACTGTGTGTTTGTTGAAATCCATAGACTTTTACAGCACAAAGAATAAACTTTATCATATGAAAATTTAAGAATCACTTTGGAGTCCAGGGGATCCCAGGATAGAATGTACATCAGGACAAAATAATATAACCATGTTATAATGGTCTGAAAGGACTGCATAGGAGAGGAAGAGCTGCTGATCTAAGTAGGTTTGGAAAGGGGTGGAGTCCATGAGAGTATACATTAGTTCTGTATTGTGATTTATAAACTTGTTTCCCACAGGGATACAGTTGAAGAATTCTGAAACCACTGTACATGTATACTAGAAAAAAAATGTCTTACTGCCATATTAAGAGGTTATAGACAAACAAGAGGAAGCACCTGGAATTATCCATGAGCTGATGGATTAAACATAAATATGAACTTCTATTTTAGCTTAATTTGGGTACATATTTTTACATATAAAAATTTTATATTTAACATCTAGATTGAAATTTGTCAAACACATTTCCTTGTTCTATCAACTGGGAAGACATAGAAATAAAGTAAAGACATCCCAAAAGCAATGACCATCCCTAGCTCCACAATCTTGGTAATCTTGGTCTCTAATACCATTCTCCAATAAAAGGAGCCAAGATTTCCTGGAGAGTTGACAGTTCTGAGGCTGGCACAGGAAATATACGAGATGAGCCCAGAGTATTTTCTAGGGTCAAAAAGTAAAGAAGTGATAAAACAAACAAAAACTCCAAATGAAGTTCCGGAAGTATGTTAAGGGGTGCAGAAACTAAATGAATGTCCTCCACTCACCAAATATGGAACAATATGAGCAACAAAATAAAGTGGAGTGCAATCATTATGTGCAGTCTACTTATGAACCCATTCTAATTCAATCATTGACTAAAAACAAAGGGAGAAGAAGAAACAAATATCCCATGTAGAAAAATTCCAGATAATTTATGCAGAGATTCTTTCAAGCAAGGAAAACTCCTGACTTGTTAAAAGATTAGCTTTGCACAGATACATATTTCCAAAGAATACAGTATGATAGGTAAGCAGGGGCAACTGTGGAGAAACCTAACCAACACTACCTCAGCCAGGTGACCAAGATCAACACCAATAAGTCATGTTCATAGCATGAGGTCTTCCTCTCAATTGTGAGAAAAGCATAAATAAAAAGGGGGGGGGAATGTATCTCTTTCCTACTTATCAATGTCACTAGTAATCCTGGCATGAGTGAGAGACCTTGACCTTCAGACTGAAATATTATGTAGATTTCTAGTATTCTTTCACTTACATTGCTCATCATGCTTAGAAGGACATTTTCAAATAGTTTCCCTATTTGGTATAAATAACCACATGATAAAAAGGCAGAGTAGAAATTGGTAGTGCCATATAAAGTATATTGAATTTGGACTACAAGGGAACTGGGGATGGGGAAAGAAGACAGAAAATGGCCATGGAAATAAACACATAAACAAGAAAGTAAACATTCATGTGTAGGACAGGGAGAATATGAGAAAGACAGTCTGGAAAAGCTGATGATGTCAGATGGAAGTCATCGATATCAGTTTGAAAAAAAAAATATTTGGTTTTTAAACCTTGAAAGGAGTCAGAGAGTACTGGCCAACAAAAATGAGTGGAAGCCTATTCACACACACACACACACACACTGAAAATCAAATGGAGAAATGAAAAAAGAAAACAAGCTAGATTTCCAGTCAGACTTTGACATTTTTTTCAAGGACTTAACTGCTCTGGCGGAGACAGAAAGAACACAAGTTCTTATTAAGGAAGTCCTTACTTTAGATCCAATTCTGCCAGGTACCTATGTGACCTTGGGTGATTCCAAACCTCTGTGTTCTGATTGCCTCATTTGAATAATGAGGAAATAATATGTATTTCTGGGTCCTGTAGAAGAGGTGAAGTGACATAGAATATCCTGGGACAAATGTTATTTCTAAAGAGAGCTCAGCACCCACAACGCGCTTAAGGTTCTTGGATGTGTTTTCTCTCAGAAATTCAGAAATTGCTCCCAAGTTGTGAGGAAGACTTACAGATTCACTCACCTTTAATAATTTCTTCAGCCAAGACAAAGGCTATCCTGAAGGAGCAACCAGGAGTTAGTTGCTTGGTTTCCTCCCCTGCCATACCAGGAAGAGAATGAGGCAAAAGTGAAAAGGAGGCCACAAGATGACCTACCTTTTTGACCAGGGCTTGTCCCTCCTCAGTGTGTGTGCCTGAGGGGGCTGCAGATCCTGTACCGATTTCCAGAGTTACCACTAAGGACTTGAGTCTGTTGTTGCTTACTTGGTATCTCAGTGGGAAAAGGAGAGTCTGGGCTAGTTTGCTCTATTCCATTTTAAAAACATAAGTTGGTCAAAATCCCTTCCATAAATTGTGTTAAATTATTCAATATCTTCCTATTAAAATAAAACCCCAATCCCTTGGCCTTCAGACATTGTGTAATTTGTCTTCTGTCTTTGCCTTCCTCTTCAACTTTAATTTGTTCCATCCTTCCCCTTTCCCCAACCGCAGCCATTTTCTTTCTGTTCTGGGAATACTCAAGCTTGTTCTGCCTTGGGAGCTTTTCACAAGCTCCCACTTCCATCTGAGATAACTTTTCCTCTCTGCTTTGCCAATGCCTATTTTTTTCTCAAGTATTATCTTCTGAGACTTCTCAGGAAAGTCACCCCTGCCCTTTCAGGCTAGGTTAGTCCCATTTTTATACACATCCTAACATGAGGCATTTCTCCTTTATATCAGTTTTTCAACTATACATAGTTTTTATGAGGTTATTTATATGTCACTTCTATAGGTAGGTAAACTCTTTAGCATAGTTACACTCTCTTTTTATTGGTATATCCACAATTCCTAAAACACAATAGGCACTAAAATATTTTTATTTCTTTGATAAATAAGTGAAACCTCTTATTTGTTCATTTTCCTTGTTTTACTCTCTTTCCTTTTTAATCCAGTAGAGAGTTGCTGCATGTGGATCCGATCTCTAGGTCTAGAACTTACACACCAGACTAGGCTGTCTGGATGTCTTTGCACAGTGCCTAGGATTGATCTGCAGCCACATTACAAGAGTAGCAAAGCTTCCCTCTTTCAGAGTTCTTTGCCTGCCTTAATCACTTCCTTTCACCCTCAGGTAGCCAGTGCTTTCACCAGTGAAGAAGTAATTGCATTTCTAAAAATGACCTTTACTTCTTACTAAATAATGGACTCACTCCATCCAGAGGCCCTTTTAGCAGCAGACAGTACATGCACACAGAATTGTCTGCACCGATGACAAGCAGAGAAGAAAAGTAATTTTGGAGGGAGCTTTTTCACAATCCTCAGGTAATGGTACAGAGTCCTGCCTACTCTGCCTGATTCCTTGTTTTATTTCTTCATTCACTTTCATATATTGAGTACCTACTACATGAACAGTTTGTGCAGGACTAGGAGTCGTACCAATAATAAGATTTGATCATCTTCAAATTCAGTCTAACAAAAGACAGGGATACTTGGATAAATAATTACAATACATTGCCAATTATTAATTCATGCAACAAACATTTATTGAGAGCTTATTTTGTCAGGAATCATGGCAGGTGTTAGGAAATGATGATGAAAAGAATATCCTTGCTATCAAATGGATTATAGCATAAAGGCAAACATACTTGCAAGCAATTATTGTTAGAATACACAGCTGAGGCATCAGAGAAGTGAGAAATAATTGCCTCATATAATTCTTTCAGCAACTCAGCTCATAAAGGCAAATTCCATCCTCAAGAATATTTTGCTGTTGGTCCCTTTAATAAATGGCAAGGAGACAGGAGATTTTTTTTTCCAGAAAGAAACAGAGTACAATATAAAGGGAAAATTATGATGAAGGAAGACAAAAGAACCTATAAAATACCAGGAAAGAAATGTCAAAAGGATAAAAGGCTAGAGTAAAAGCACACTTAAACTTTTAATAAGGTCAAATGGGAACCAATTAAAAACAATAATACTTTCTCAACTTAATCTACAGCTAAAGAGCTGAGGAGGTCCCTGACACCTGACTCCGCTTCAATTCCCTGCCTCCAGGCGGTACTTGATTTCAACTATCCCGGATCTTAACTGTGATGTCCCATCTGTAACCCGTGGATTCTTCACAGTAGCTTTAGCTTCTGCCAATTAATCAAATTCACTTTTTTTTTTTTTTTTTTTTACTTTGGCAGAAAAAATAAACAGAACCAGCATCTACTTGTCATTCATTGCCTCTTCTAGAACTTCTCAGAGGTGCTCTCTGGTGCAGAACTTAGCTATGCACACCATGACATGGACTATCCAGAACACATGAAGATTATCCTTTAATCTTTATTATGGGATGCCAAAAAGAATAGAGTGTAAGAACCTGAAACATAAGAAAGTATCTAAACCTAGTTTTGGTACTTTGATGGAATTACATTTAGTAAGAATTTGAATTTCTTTGTGCTAAGTTTACAAATAATAAGATGTGTGACATTTAAGGGCCTTCTCAGAATTAATAGTCTATCAATCTATATATTAATCTATGTATTCTAAAACTTTATTTGATCTTGGAAGGGAAAATCAAAATAGCAACTATAATGAATACTGTGATGCTATGCTCAGATCCTACCTGAAGGCCCATCCGTTCTTCCTTCAAGGGGTTTTGTGCATGGAAAACCCTCTCTCCTTGTTATACTTCTTAAATGTTTGATTCACTAAATCATTGCCAATAAATTTTTAAATCAATATTTCTTAAATATTTTAAAATTCATTATAAATTTAAAGAAATCTCCTTAAACAATTCAGAGTAGACCTACTGATTTAGAATACACATATTGATTCCTTTGGACACTTCAAACACTTTAATTTGTAGACAAAATATACAGAAATACAATGTTCTCAAAACACATTACTGTTCCTAGCCTTAAATTTTTTTCTAGAACATTAGCAATCTGTGTTTGGCCCGGCATAGTGGTACACACCTGTAATCTCAACAGCTTCGGAGGCTGAGGCATGGGGAGTTCAAAGCCAGCCTCTGCAAAAGTGAGGCACTAAGCAACTCAGTGAGACCCTGTCTCTAAAATACAAAATAGGGCGGGGGATGTGGCTCAATGGTCGAGTGCCTCTGAGTTCAATCCCTGGTACCAAAAACAAACAAACCAAAAACCTGTGTTTGACTTAATTTCTTTATTAATTTGGTACTTCCTTACATTTTGCCAGTATTATGGCAATGTTAGTGCTGAAACCATCTCAGAATACAGTGTTTCTGTACTCAGAAATTCAAGGTTATAGAATCTAGGTTACCAACCAACTGATCATGACTTGAAAGTTTATTCAGGCTTTTACAGTTATGATTAAAGTTATAATAAGATTTTTGTAACCATGATTTTTAACTTGGTTTAATTTTCTGTAAATGGTGGCTACTCCCAATAAGATTGGCCTTCAGATTCATGTTGTTAGTGGACACTAAAGCAACATAACAACAGATGTATGTGCAATGAAACCCCTGTACCAGTAAAATCCCAAGTCTTGGTTTCAAGATACCATTACCCAATAAAAGAACTAGGGCTATTTGGAGAAATGACTGATTCCAAGGGTGCAGAAAGTTCAAAGTGAACAGAGAGTATCTTACTATGCCAGTAAGTAAGAAATTTGCACACACACAAAAAAAAAAATGGGAGAAATACTAAGAAATACAGAAATAATGAAAGAAGAAATAGAAAACTGTTTCAATCATATGGTAATAATTGATTCAGATAAGAATCATTAATGTTTGCCAAAATCATATAAAATTTTATTTGGATACCTACACACTTTCAAAGTATCTCCTCATAGTTTATTTGGTTTCAAAGGAAAATGATATAATGGAGGGGTCCAACAGATAACAACTTCATCATACACTCAAGTTACTATCACCAATGTTGGTACAAACTGACATCTTTTGATGTGATTCACAGAGACAGAGGACACAACATCACATACAGAAACCTCCTGCCCAAAATGTCCAACCCAAATTGACATTAGGAAACAGGCACATACAAATTTTTGAGACTCGTTCAACAAAACAACTGACCTGAACACCTCAAAATGTTATTACAAAAGCAAAAATTACAAGAAATTTTCCAAATTAAAGAAGGTTAAATCAGTATGAATTAAGTGAAATGTGTGATACTTGCTTGGGTCCTAGACTGGAAAAAAATTGTAACAAAAATGTTATTGGAACAGAGGATAAAATTTAAATATGGATTTTATGTTAGATGATGATATTGTATCAATGCCAAGGTTTATGAATTTAATAACTATGTTATGGTTAGGCAGAATAATGTCCTTGTTTTTAGAAAATGCCTGCTAAAATATTTTGTGGAAAAGAGTCATTAAGGCCGAAATTCTCTCTTTCTCTCAAATTATTTAGTGATTTAGCTATATTACACAGTCTCCTATATGTAGGTTCCACATCTGTCTATTCGATCAGTCAAGGATCAAAAATATTTTTTAAATTACATCTGTTCTGAACACATATCCATTTCATTATTCCCTAAACAACATTGTGTAATAACTATTTACATAGCATTTACATTGTGCTAAGTATTAAATGTAATACGTTTTGAAGTATTAGGGAGGATATGCATAGGTTATATGCAAATATTGTGCCAATTTATATAAGAGACTTGAGCCTCCAGAGGTTTTGCACCTAAAGTTGTCCTGAAACCAAACCTCTGTAGATACTAAGGAATGACTATATGCATATGCATATACACGTGTGTGTGTGTGTGTGTGTGTGTGTGTGTGTGTGTGTCTGTGTGTCTGTGTGGGGGGGAGAGACAGAGACGAGAGAGATAAAGCAAATGTGGAAAATATAAACAATTGATAAATGTAGGTAAAAGTTAAATAAGAATGAGGAATGAAAACTGTTGGAGGAATAAAGTACTATCACTGTTTCACAATTTTAAATTTGACAAAAATCTTGAAATAAATGTGTTTCTTTTCTTAATTTTCCGATTTACTACAGTATACTATTTAAAGAGTAGTATGTATAACATCAATGTATAAAGAAAAGTAATATATATACACGAAGGAATATTACTCAGCCATAAAGAAGAATGAAATTTGCTTGTAAACAGAGGGAACTAGAAGGCTATCATGCTAAGTGAAATAAGCCAATCCCCAAAAACCAAAGACTGAATATTATCTGATATGTAGATGCTAACCCACAATAAGGAGGAGGAGGGAACAATAGAAGTTCATTGGATTAGACAAAGGGGAATGAAGGGAAGGGAGGAGGGATGGGAATTGGAAAGATAGTAGAATGAATCGGACATAGTTTCCTATGTTCATAGATGAACACACAACCAAGAAACTCCACATCATGTACAATTGTAAGAATGGGATCCTAATTAGAACAAGTTATACTCCAAGTATGTATAACATGTCAAAACACACTCTACTGTCATGCACTTCTAAAAACAATCACAAAAGAGTACTCACTATATAACTCCACTCATATAAAATTCAAAAACAATAAAAGGTAGTCTGAAATAAAAGGTAGAGTATAAAGGTTAAAACGAAAATAAAAAGTATTACATATATATATGTAATATTATATAGTAACTTACATATACAAAATATACTATATGCTGCTAGAGATAGTCCCAATTTATAAAGTTTGACATATGCTTTTTTATTTTTATGATGATACAGAAGTAATATAAACCCAGTAGAAATCATACTACAAATTTTGAAATTGGATCTTTTCCCAGGCTAAGGATATGCTACTAAGGTACGATACTTTCTCATAATACTGGGCAGCAGCAATGAGCTGTAGTTCCCAGTCATCTACCTTATCACAGAAGGAAACAACCAATTCTCTACAGTGTAATGTGTGACCAGCATTTGATGGATACTGTTTTGAGTTTTTGCATTCTATTATGTCTAAAAAAGAAATGCCCATCCATGTGCCTGACTTCTGGTGAGACGTGATTTGCAATTACTCTTGAAACACAACTCAAAATAATTGCCTGCATGAAGGATGCAAACAAGAAATGGCCATCCCACAGGAGTTAGGACTTGAACAATTGACCGTCTCGCCCATCTTACAGGATATGAAATGAATCAGTGATGCAGTAAAACATCAGAATCTGCTAAACACCTGTCAAAATGAAGAAAAGAGCTCGGCTGGTTGCTGATATATAAAAAATGCCTGTGGACAAAAGACCAGGTAAGTACATAGTGCTTAGCCTACTGATGATCCAGGCTAAGGAAGAAGTAATTTCCACTTGCTAGAAGAGCCTGCCAATGATGTTTCACATATATGCAGATGTTTATACCAAATCGTGAGTGGTTTTAACGCTTTGAATTTTCCTAATGTGAAAGTGAGAATAGTACAGCAGCAAATGACAATAGTGAAGATGACAGCTTTTTAAAAAAATTACTTGTTTTAATTAGTTATACACGACAGTAGAATACATTTATGCACTTTGACATATCATACATAGAATGGATATGATTTCTCATTTTTCTGAGTGCGCATGTTGGTCATGTAGTCACACATATATAATGACAGCTTTTAAGGAAGAACTTTATAGGAGAATGGTGGATGAGAAATATTTTTCAAAACAAACATTTAATGTTGATGAAACCCAGCTTTCTCTGAAAGTATATGCTAGAAAAAGCTTATATACAGCAAGAGTCCAACAACAATGCCAGTATTCAAGGCATTAAAAAGACCATGATACTCTACTTTGGGATGGAAATGTTGCAGGGTTCAAATTAAAGCCTTTCTTAATCTACCACTGAGAGAACCCCAGAGCATTCTAGAATGTGAACAAGCACTACACTTCCTGTTTATTATTACCATAACAAAGTCTGGATGACATCAGCATTGTTTGAAGACTGGTTTTTGAACTATTTTATTCCTCAGGCAAGAGAATATGGTAGGCAAAACAATATCCCATTCAAGATTTTTCTGATCTTAGACAATGCTCTAGGGCATCCGCAGCATATTTGCAATGTACATCCTGAAGTAAAGTTTGCGTATTTACCACCAAACGCAACCACATTTACTCAACCAATGAACCAAGGTGCAATAGCTGGACTCAGAGCAGCTATTTACTCTCACATACTGTTTATCACGAGTGTTTGTGCAGACTGTTGAAGCAACTGATTCACATGCTGAAGCTACGCAGAGCATCGCTCAGCATGGGGAGTCACATAGCAACATGAATGACATTTGGAGGAAAGTTTTGAATACATTCAAAGGCTTTAACAAAGATTCCGCTGTTGATGAAACAGTATGAAGTAGCATAGTAGTGCTTGGGAAATAGAATCGAACAATGATGAAGATCATATAGTAGACTGGCTGGCATTGTGGCTGAACAGTTTTCCAAGGAGGTGCTGATTGAAATGAAGAAGATGAGGTAGCATTCTACTGTCATGTATAAATAATTAGAACAAATTAAAAAGTGAAAAAGGAAGTTGAGGTAAAGGAATAAAACACACACACAAAGAAAATTCACAGCAAAGAACTGATGGAAAAATTTGCTATCAACAGTGATGTGCTGACATTAGAAGAAATGGATGTCAGTTATGAGCAATTCATAAGAGCTGACAGATACAGGATTTTCTTGTTGCTGTAAAAAATAGGTGTGTGTGTGTGTGTGTGTGTGTGTGTGTGTATGTGTGTGTGTATGTTTGGAGAGAGACAGAAATAAATAAAGAAAGAAAAATAGCTTTATGTTAGATGATTGCCTTTCTGAGGGCCAGTGTAGTGTTTTAAGCATATTTAAGGTGGGCTATACTAGCTCTAGTTTTCAATAGACGAGGTATCTTAAATGCATTTTCAACTGATAATAAATCTTACATTATAAATTCAGGAGCATCTGTATGTACTGTTTACAGTATAAAGAGAATAGATGGTATAAAGAAATAGTAAAAAGAGAACTTACTTGGGTTAACTACTATTTCTTTCACTACATTGCTTAGATATAGTACACATCTTACTTTCTGCAATATGTGAATTGTTGTAAGTTCTTTCTAATATGTCCTACCTCTAATTTTGTGACTCAGCTTATATAGAACCTCTTTTCTAATTTCACTTTGTTTCCCCCAAAAGACTGGATCTCCTCCTCTTCTTCCATAAACTTTCAAATTGTGCTCTGACATTGCCGTTTTTCTTTCTGACTGATGGTTACCTGTTTGCACATGATGTTTTTGGACCACTTTCAAACCACTCTGCCTTTTCCCCACTCACGCTTTTGAAAGAATTCTACTTTAAATTTTGAAAACTTACAGTAGGTGTCATTCCTTTTCCTTTCCTCTGCTTGCTACTACTTCAGAATATCATAGGAACAGTCATGGGCTTCATTTGGAGTCTCACCCCAGTTCAATCCTGGTTCCACAAGCAGCCAGGTATATGGCTTTAGATATGGACTTCTCTCCATCTCAATTTTCTTATAAGTTACAACATGAACTACTTCATAGAGTTGTAGTAAGCACGAGAGAAGTTAATAAATGTGAAAGTCTTAGCACAGCAACTAGCAAAACAACACTCTGTGAATATTACCATCACCACAATTATCATCATCATTACCAACAATATCATCAGTACTACATGCATCGTCAGCTGCTGTCAGGACCCACAAGGTCAGAATAATTGATGAAATGTGATGTCTCTGATTACTGAAATTGAAGAGTTCTTTCTTGGGTATTAACCATTAGTTTATTCTTCTAACCAAAATTTCAGAGACTCTTATGGAAGAAAAGATACAATAAATTTATTCCTGAGTTTGATAGAAACTACCACTAATTCTTAACCTAATTAATGACCTCAACTTTAACAATGTTTTCCAAAAGCAGAGCAATGTATTAACCAAACAGAATATGACTCATATATTCACTGACCATCCTTTTAGCTAGTATCTAATGATCACCTACCATATGCCAGGTGTTAGCAAGTAAACAAATACCTTGGTCTCATGATACATATTCCAAACCAAGATGGGAGATATAGCCATTCCACACAGAGAAATGCTGTATATTGTGTACCAGATGGTGATAAATGCAAACACAGTAATGAGAAAGGTGCTTTTTAAATGAGAAAGTTAAAGAAAGCCTCTCAGATAAGCTATAATTTTTGAAATTTTTGATTAAATTTATCTTTTCATATTTGGAATAATGTGAGACATTAAGCCAACAATATACCCCAAACTCATACCCTTAATTTCATGAAGTCCTGTCTAAGATTGATGTTTTAAAAGGAAAGCATCATTACTGACTATGGATGAATTCAATCCACAGTACACTTACCTGGAGGTCTTGAGCTAGTACCAGAATTAACTCCGACAGAAATGGGTTCTATAATGTGAGGTGCCACTTATTATCCAGTGAAGCAAGGAAGCCAGCCTGGGGCAACTAGTTTATGCTAGTCTGACCTACATGTAGACAATTTATGGGAAGTAGTTTATTTCAGACTCATTTATCAGTCTACAGATACCATCCTCCTCTGAGCTCTATGTCTGTTCAGTATGCAAATGGTAAGTCTAGTCTCCTGTAATTGGAGTATAGGAGGGCCATTTCTTTTTCACTGACTTCTTTGTTTAATCCTTCAGTTCAAATACACTTCAAGTTCCTAAGAGTCAGTACTTTTTAATAAAAACACATAAAACATTTTATGATTCCACTTTTAAGGGTCATATTACATTATACAAGGGATCCAATATTTCATTTGGTAGTGAATTGTATGACACCCTTCCCAGATTCACCTTCAAAAATGAAGAGCTATTTTCTGGTACCTCCAGCAGATAGTTCTCAGCTATCATCCCTTATTTGGAATTCCCTTTGGTTAAAGAGAAATACTTTGCCCAAGGTTATGCTCAATGCCTGGAAATTCTGTATCCGGGTTGATCATTGTATGACTATTAAGGCCCAGTCTCCTCGCCTCAATTCAGGAAAACTCTGCAGAACCAAACCACACTAAGACTTCCCCATGAGTCAACTGTGGCATTCCTTGATATTGCAGACCAGCCCAATTTTTCTGTCAATCTTGCTTCCTTCTCTTCTCTTCTATGAGTACATCTTCCAGAACATTCTCTAATAAATTAATCATATTTCATAAGAATGGCAGGAATTTAACGGCCTCCATTAAATAGCTAATGAATAAAGAGATACCGATTCCCGTCATGTCTCCATTTAATTCACTACTCATCCTATAAAACAAATGGATCCAGGAGGATAACAATGGATACCACAAACTCAATAAGTAGTAGTAACCCAAATGTAGCATCTTTGCTAGCACACATTACTATGATCTATGGTATGTGGCCATTAAACTGTCAAACACACTATTTTCCAACCACAGCTAAAAAGAAAGATCAGAAAGTGCTCACGTTGCTTGAAATCAACAGTACACATTTACAGTTTTATACAAGGGATATGTTTGCTCTTATGCTCTGTCATAATATAATCTAAGAGATCTTGACTGACTAATCATACCATAGAAAATCTCACTGGTCTACTATTCCCAAAATATCATTCCAACTGGAGCAGATGAAGAAGCAGAAAATACACTGTAGGTTTAGGTAGAGGGTAGGAGGTAAACCCTATGAAGATTCAGGGACTACTTACTATAGGAGTGAAAATTTTAGAAGTCCCATGTCTTGGACATTTGGGGATATCCCCTCCAAAGAAAGTGCATATTATTATAAAATGTTTTTCCTACCATGAAAGAAGAATAATTTTTCCTGGTAGGTATTTCTACATTCTGGAGACAGCATATTCCATTGCCAGGGAAACAGCGCCAAATCATATGCCAGGTGGTAAGAAATGCTGCCAGCTTTAAGAAATACCAAAGAAGAAAAAGAATGTATAGCAATTCAGATTGTGGTACAAGTGGCCCTTGTACTTGAGTAATATAATCTACCATATGGCAAAACATTAGAGTATCTGTGGTGGGAAAAGATACCATGTGGTGTTTATTGCAAGTCCAAGAGGAGAATCACAATGCAGATGCCTTGGGTTCTGGAATTAGGCCATGTATAGCAGATATTTATACATCTCTTAGAAAACAGGTCCTGGTACACTACTGAGTCCTAGAAATGCAATGATTAATCCTGAACACCAAATACCTTGAGGTCTATACTGCTCATTATGAATTGGATACTATAAAATCAGAGTCATGGTATATCAAAGATCAAGCATCAAAAGAATTAGGAGACTAAGGAAGCTATATGAGCAGGTATCCTAGATTCTGAAGTCACCTATTATTGATGTTATAGCACTTTATCATCAACTAATACCTATTAGAGATAGACTTCTTGTAGTCAATTTATTAGAATGGGGTGGGGAAGCCAAGTTTCGTTTACAGATGGGGTTGTCTTGGTATGTAAGTACAAGCTGGAATCTGATGAATGCTAGATTACAGCCTGACTTAGAGGTGGCACTTAACAACAATGGCAAGGAGAAATCTTTTCAATAGGAAGAACTTAAGGTAATACATTGATCATGATCTTTGTTTGGAAAAAAAAATGTCTGAAGGTTACAATGGTTACAACCACACCAAAAAAGAAATATCAGAAAGCATGAACCCATGAACGGGAGGTCAAGAGGTAAGAACAGTAAAAAATGGAAGGACAGGAAAAGGAGGTTTTGGGTGGAGGGATTTGGATGAATCCATAGGAATGAGGACAAAGTGTAAAGCTCTCTTTCTAAAGTTCGCACCTGGTTCTGGGGAGGTAACTCAGTGATAGAGCACTTGGCCTAGCATTTGTAAGGCCCTGGGTTTAATCCCCAGAACCAGAAACAGAAAAAACAAAAGTTCGTACCTACTAGAGAGTACTGCTATGGAAGAGGAGCTAAATAACCAACTTGACTTTGACCTCAGCCAATGTCTGTAATCAGCATCCCCAATGATAACACAATGGACACACAAATGGAATCGCTATAATGTCCAGATCGGAAGCTATACAGAAGCTCAACAGCACTGCTCTACTTACCAAGGCCAACTTAAAATAAAAGGAGTCACCAACTGCAGTGGTAATCAGCACTGATCATTGAGAGAAAGTAGGAATTCTTACATACAATGGGAGGCAGGAAGAAATGTTTGCCACCAATTTGATCCGCTTCCCTATGTTTGATGGTAGAGGGAAAAGTGGAGCTAGGGCCTGAAGAAGATTTCATGCTACCAGCTTTGTGAAGTGGTGCCCTCAGCAGTCAGCCCTCTTTGTGCAGTTCCTTGACTGAAGGTCATCCTTGCTCAGGGTCATGGCTCCTCTTGCCTGGCCACTCTGCCCCAACTCAAGACAGTCCCCAAGAGCCTGCTCAGCTTCAGAAATTCCTCTGGGTCACCTGTGACCTTCATTAAACTGCATCATAGCTCAATTATCCCTTGTGCCCATTTTTACTTCCTGCTTATCCATTTTGTAGGTGCTGTTTCCAGAATTTCCTAAGAAGCTTCCTGTTATCTAATCTCCATATCATCCCAGAGAACTCAAGCTATGAAACCACTGGTGGTGTCACATCAAGTCAACTCATGCTCTGAACCAGAAATCAGGACTCTGATTTTCGTCATGTTGTTGCTTCTAATTAGTGGATTGACCTCAGGCAAACCCACAAATCACATGACCTTTATCTTTCTCTTTCCTTTTACAAAGTGAGAAATTGCTGTGATCCTAGACTAAGAACAAGAATACGTTTATTTACATTCCTGAATGATTCTTAATTGATTTTTGACTTTAGAAATAACAAACACATATATATGCATATATACACCCACAAATATGTTATATATATAACATATATTTGTTTATATACATCCCACAAATGTAATATAGCATTTTATATGGCAAGAAAAACAAAACACTCAAGTCCTCAGCTCCTCTCTTACATGCCCTCTCCATTTTTTCTTCCTTTTTGACCTTTTAAAATCCTTTTTAGATATGTACCATTTTTTTTCTTATCTCTATGAGACTAAGAAAATGATAAGGGAGCAAAATGAATATTGAGTGTTAAGATACAAGTATTAAAAACTTATTCTCAGATGCTTTATGTTTTCTTCCCTTTCCCTTTCCTTTATAGCCATCGTTGTATCATATGGACCTTCTATCTTGGTTTGCTCACAGAGTTAATGGTTAAGCCCAAGGTCTTGTGCATGTTAGGCAAGCACTCTACCACTGAGTTACACCCAACCCATGTAAGCCTTCTTAGACTATATTTATAAAACGCTTACTACTAAAATTTCAAGTTTCACCAAATTCTTTCCTTTCACTAAAACCCTTTCTCCACTGCTGTCTGGCTCCATTACATTAATTTGTCTCTTTCCAGTCACTATCAGAGAAGTCTGTCTCAAACTACTCCTTTGCCTTTCCTATCTGTGCTCTCATCTAAATGGCTGCCTACTTTTTCATGAAGAAGACAAGAGATGTCAACATACTGAAATGAGAAAAATTAGAAATGGAATTGGTGGCTGGCTTGTGCCAGTCTGGACATCTGAGGAAGAGCCAAAAATAGAAATGAGCTGAGTCTGTTCAGAGCTTGGTGCTGCCCGAGGTGTTTCCTCAGATAGTTCTCCAAGGCTATATTTTCTGAGTCATCTTTCACAGCTCGCAGGCCAAACTCATAACTCATATGCTGTGCTCTCCATCAGAACACAGTTAATGTCAAAAAATGGTTCCTCTAAAGGAAGATCTTTACTCATGTGCTGACAGACAGCTCAGAGGCCATGTAATGACAGATGTATTGCTCACCTGTACCAAAGTTGCAATGAAAATCTTTGAAATCATGCAGCTCTTTACAATTAAAGTTATCTTCTCTCCTCATTCTCATCCAATCATGTACTTTAAATGAACCATGTGAAAAGGAAATACATATTGGCATGGTTCCAGATTCCCAGTCATGTGAAACAAGAGACTTCATGGTAGAGCGGGAAAAGTGAGAAAGTGGGGTTTCTATGTTAATGTGTCCCAGGTGTTCCTTTGGCGTTTTACCTGCTGGAAGTTTGTTTATGCCTTATTATTCAGTGAATCTCAAAGATAGTTTGGGGGTTTTATTTGCAGATACAACTAATAAATTGCAGTGAATCACCGAGAAGTTAAAACCCAATTTCTTTAAACTAAAATACATTTTTACTATTCTTTCTATGAACCTCTCTTACTGCCAAAGTTGCCTGGCTGGTTAATTCATTCCCTATACTTAATGCCTGACTCTTAGTTTTCAGATAAAAGTATTTGCCTCTCCTCATCTCATTAGGTCAATTAACTACTCCAGAATTGTTTTCTTTCTTCCTGGCTTAAAAAATAGTTCATTGAGTACGAAGGCTGCAGTAATGATGTCAAAAAGTTCAGGCTTTTGATTCAGCAAGGTGGGGTTGGGAGGTTTACTGGCATATCAAAACACAACCTCTTCCACCTACTCTGTTGTTTGGCTGAGCTCAGAACACTGACATGAAGTTAGAGAAGCAACATTAAAGCCACAGCAAGTGCTAGGAAGGGTGCTGGCTATGGAGTTTCTTGGAATTTTTACTGGGAATTTTTACTAAGAAATGTTTACTGTCTGCATCAAGGCCTTTTTGTTCTTTAAAAGCTACTCCCCAGGACTGCATTGTTTCGCACAAGAAAGAGAGGGTAGAAGAGATTGCTTGTAGTGCTCAGAACTCAGAATAGCTCAAAACAGGAATAGCAACAGCAGCAGCAAAGGACTCTGGTGAGCAGTAATAATGAAAACCAGTATAAAATACTTTGCACATGGGGGATGCTGGTTGATCACCCTCAACCCAGAGTTAAAATATATTGGCTGCAATGTTGATTTAAGTGACAGGGAAGGTGTTGCATTACAACCATCTTTTTGAAATTCACACTCAACTTCAATGTATTGTGGCCACAGTGTGCAATATTAGGTGCTAGAAAAGTTTACATTTGTTACTTATTGAAAAATTTGGTTTGTAGGTCATATTGAAAATACAACATCTATAAGAACAAAAACGATGGATGGACTAGTATGTTTCTTAATTCTACCAGTGAAGCTTATTCTTAGCTCAGCCAGGGAAAATGACAGCAATTCCTTTAAGTGCTGAGAAGAAACGATGAACATGGGAGCACACCTACAGATACAGCAAATGATGCTAACTATCACTCCACGATCCATCTAACTCTGGAAATGCAATATGCCATTAACCATGAAAGAGCTGTGTTTAAGAGGAAAGTGACAGCAGTGTACCCTGCAAAATTGAGAGTTATAACATGTCCAGACACCAGTTTTCCATTACAAATTGCCATTGGGTACCCTCTCCTGACACTAGTTAGGTTTTATGCTAAGGATGACCTAGCACTTGTTAGTTGATAGACAAGAGTTTTCTTTCAAAAACTTGGCAACCATGCAGCACGTTATGGCATAGCATCCATAATAGTAATTCCCGGCATTATTCATATAATGCTTTAGAGTTTTCAAATTGCGTACAATTGTTAGGCATTAATCATTACATTAAATACATTCAGTATTTCTTAAGATCTTACAATGAGCCAGGATCATAACCTCACATACCAACAACAAAGTAGGCATTATTAACTATACCCAACAAATGAGGAAAAGCGAGACCTGAGATGTAAAATAGCATTCTAAGGTCATAAGAAGTCAGATCAGATAAAATGTTAGCAAGCAACAACTGAAAGATTTGTCAAAACATCAAATATAATGAATATATAAAGGGAAATTTTAAAGTGATAGATTAGAAGTCTCAATGCTGTTAACCACTTCAACTGTAGCACCCCACCAAACATTTATAATTAAACTCCCAATTTTAACTTCTTTCTATTTTTCTCTTACTTTTCTGTTGGAAGTACAAATGAACAAAGAAATGAACAAATCTGGTAACCATAGACAGAGGTTCTCTACCTTTTCGTTGCTGAACACCTTAGTCAATTAGGGAAGTCTATGGACTGATTCTTAAACACCAAAAACAGTTTGATTTAGTGGTATATGTTATTCTATATTCCTTCATTACATAAAACACTCTAGATGTGAGTCTAATAATTACTATGTAATAAAGCATAAATGGTGTTTCAAGATATCTGCTGGGGATATGACTCTGTGGTAGAGCACTTGCCTAATATGCATAAGACCTGGGGTTCAATCCCTAGGACCAATGAGGGGGTGAGAAGAGATACTGAAACAATGGTAATGTAACATGAAAATATCTGTGATTTCTATTGGTGACAAAGTCATGACCACATACATGCAGATAGTAATCATTACTGTGATTAGTATCTACATGTATAATTGAAGAAATTGCTAAATTTCAGTTAATGTTTAATTTTCTTTTTTAATTTTTTTTTTGCTGTAGATGGATACAATACCTTTATTTTATTTATTTATTTTTATGTGGTTCTGATTATCTAACCCAGTGCCTCACACATGCAGGGCAAGCGCTCTACCACTGAGCCACAATTCCAGCCCCTAATGTTTAACTTTCTTATGTATATATATAAATGTTTCACAGTGAATCTCTATCATGTACATCCACAAGAAATTAATTTTAAAAAATAACTATGGATAAAAATTGAATTTTTTTACAGATCACTTCTATTGTTCTTATGGGTCCGTGGGCCTATAATAAAAATCCCTGCCATAGGAGAAATGAAAAAAATAGAAGTATTCTGAATGCACATTAAGTATTCATAATAACCTGAAGAAGGACCAGGTTTAATCAGTCCAAACAAGAATCCTGTCTCATGCTTCTCTTACTGCTCCCAGCAGCCCCTTGAACAATGTTAGATAAATCATCATGTGCTTAGAAGGGCTTGTTAACTGACGTGTGGGTGGTGAGATCTCCTTGCTGAGTCTCCCTTTCTAAGCTGACTTCCACTCCTCCTGCCAGAGACAGGTGGACTCCCCTTAACAACATGAGCATGTGGCCTCCGTGAGCCCAAAGAATAAGAATGAAATGGTCCCTTGTCATTACTGGCAGGTGGGAAAACTACAAGAGCAAAATGGGATTCAAACAAATTAAAACCATATCAAAGAGAATGTTTCACTTAATATAGTCTCTGCTTGACAAATTGTTTCATCTCCTACTGAAACACTTTATTTTACATGACACTAAATGGCAAGAATAAATCAGAAGGATTGTTTAGCTGGGTGAGGAGAGAAATAAACTTGAATGAATTTAAAATGTAAGTCAAAATGGTACAGATACCTCTGATGAATGACGGCAATTTACTCTCAATGGTTTCATTATGCAAATTATTTTCTTTGTTTTCTAGCTTTACTCCAATGATGAATCCAAAATAAAAGCAAATCATATTCTTATCAAGTATCTCATCAATGTGACTTAAAATTTTATGAAATTTACAGTGCCATGACCATTTTTATACTACCTATTGATCTTTTTATTTCAAATGTCGATATGACACTGTAATATCATCATCAAAGTTTTTCCTTAATAAATATTCTGTACATCGAGAAGTGTCATGAAAAATTGGGGCTTCTAGCAAGGATAGCAAAACAAATGTGATTTTTCTCACCTTCCTGGCATTTAAATGAGTTTTTTCTTGTTCTGTACCAGTATGTTTATATTTCTTCTTATGCATCCATAGTAACAGTGAAACGCCAAGTATTCCTGAGTTAACAAAACAGAAACATGAAGCATGTTAAAATAAATTTGTTCTCAGAAGCCAGATCTCCTTCTGCAGTAACTTGTCTTTTCCAGTTCAGGAGTCCCCATTTCCCAGTCCACCTTCTTGCATTATTCTCTGACTCTCCTCAGTGTTGTTTCCTCACTCTTCTGCTTAGACTTTAATTTAGGTAGACCTTTTCTTCCATGCCTCTCTTGCTTCTCTTCATGACATTCCTAGAAAGCAGCATTGAATAAGCGTCAATCAACAGATAATATTGCTAGTAAAAATTTTCCCTTCTCACTGATCTTCATAACCTAACCACCAAAAAAAGTGTCATCTGGAACCAGAAAACAATGTTTTCTTAGAAATCTGAGCAATGTTACTGGGAGCATAGAAGGCAAAACAGACCAGGAGAACAGTGTTTCAAGACTAACCTCAGCTATGAACAGTGTAAGGCAGTCATATCATCTTGGTCTCTTCTATTCCATTTGATTCTATATTTACTGAGCACATGTGAAGTGCTAGGGTTTTAAGGAATAGGAAATCATTGGCAATGGCTTGTACATAGGGCATGGCTAAAAGATCAGGGGAAGTAATGATGGTCTTCATATTATGGGCACTGAGTTATTTCTCTTTGATATTATGTCTTTGCAGTTTTAAAGATGCTTATAAACAAGGACCAAAACATTTATAGCACCTCCATTGACATCTATATCCTTTTTATTTCTATATATTTAATATACAATAATTAAAGTATCATTAAATGTTAGTGTTTGTCCAGGTAGTTTAAGCCCCATTTAAAAGTTCAAGAACTTGAAATAAAACATGTTTGTGTTGTTCAAGGCCATATATCCAGTGGTATACTGGGAATTAAATTCCAGGTTAACTGATGTCATATCAAATGATCTGTCATATTTTATGGTCTATAGAGTAAAGTTTATTGCTAGGCTCAGAGTAGATACTTATAAGATTTTAAATTTGCTAAAATTGTATTATGATTTGGATCTGGGATGTCCCCCAATGTCTCACATGTTATATGCATGGTCCCCAGAGCAGCATATAACAGAAGTGGGACTTCTGAAAAGTAATAGGATCTGAGGGCTCTAACTTATCAATAGAATTATCCCATTGTTCATTGAGGGATTTGTAGCTGAATGGACTGTTTGGAGGTGTTGGAAACTATAGGAAGTGGGCCTAGTTGAGGAAGTAGGCCCTAGAGGACCGTATCTGTCTCCTCCTCCTTCTTTCTTCTCTTCTTCTTCTTCTTCTCCTCTTCCTCCTCTTTCTTCTCCTCTTCTTCCCTTCCTTCCCTTTCTTTCCCTCTTTCTCCTTTTCCTTCTCCTCCTCCTCCTTCTTCCTCTCTCTCACCTTATGCTGAACAGCGCTGCTCTAGCTTACACTCCCTGCCATGATGCTATGCCTCACCACAGGCCCAAGCTCAGAATCAATGGAGCAAGTGACTATGGACTGAAACCTGCAACTGTGAGCCCCTAGTTAATCTTTCATTCCTTAAGTTGTTTTACTCAGGTATTTGGTCATAGTGACAAAAATCTGAGTAACACAGACTGTGTGTTTTGATTATGTTTTAATATTAAGCCACCTAGGCATCAGTCTTAAAAATTCGTTTCATATTAAAATTCAAAAGACTTTCTAATAAGAGTAAACCAAATTACTCAGAATGTTGAAACAAAAGCTAATGAACCAATTCAAATATGATTACCCTATTAAAGCATTAATATATTGCTTTCATATCAAACCAAAAGGCTTATGAATTACTAAGAAAATAAGTCAACTCCATTGGTCAGATTTTCATAACTATAACAAATACCTCAGTTAATCAACTTCTAAAGAGAAAACGATTGGGGTTCACAGTTTGGGAGATTCCTGTTCATGATCAGTTGGCCCTATTGGTTTTGGCTTCAGGTGAAGCAGCATATTGTGATGGGAGTACGTGGTGAAACAAACCAAACCACTTTGTAGCCAGGAAGCACAGAGAGAGAGCCCCACAATCCCTTCTGAGGGCATACCCCCAGTGACCCACCTCTTAAAGTCCACCTCTTAAAGTTTCTACCACCTCCCAAGAATGCTGAGCTAGTAGTCAATCCTCTAACACATGAGCCTTGGGGAACACTCAAGATTCAAACCATGACATCTACTTTCTTAACCACAAAATTATTTGAGAATGAAAGATATTCTCATTCCATATGAGGAAACTTTATTTAACATATTCAAGAAGATTTACAAGTAATTTGTATTAAATGGTTGACTAAGAGTTATAGTTAAACAGAGCAGATTGTTCTATTAATAGGGCAGATTTGTCTCTTCTTCCTCCCTAAACTCCACTAAAATAAAGCCAAAAAAGGCACAAAATCATGAAAATAAAAGATATTAGTCAATGAAAGATATTGATATAATTTTGTAAAATGAAGTGTGGATGTATGAGTAGCATTAATTTAGCAGAGACCAGAAAGCAGAAATCCTACTATCAGCTTTAGGAGGAGTGACTGTTGTCAAAGGGAGGTAAAGCCATGGATCAGAACCTGGAGCTGCCAGATTATAACTCTCCAAATAGGTGTGGTTGGACCTGATAATAAGAGGACTAGCTAAGACAAAATAAATACACAAATCAGCTACACATCTGTATCTTCTTCCAAAGCCAAATAGTGGCTATTTGCATAGGTTGAAAAAACAAACAAACAAACAAACAAACAAGACACTCCATCCCAGGTAAGACAGAACTGAAGAGGCTCTAGATTCAGGGGTAGTGGGTACAAATGCAAATGTGAATAGAGTCCCTAACAGAAACAAGGTAACTAATTTATAGTCTACAAAATGACTTGACCCTAGAATGCTGATAGTCTGGAATGTATTTCAGATAGGAGAAGGAAGTTCTTTTTGGACAAATTAACTGGTCTAAGAAAGGTCCCAAGAAATAGTTAAATGCCCACTTAATCCATGGTAAACCCTGATAGTTCTCAAAATAACCCCTCCTTCCCTAACACACACATACACACACACACACACACACACACACACACAGTACTTCCAATTCATTTTTTCACAACTCATTTATAAATGTATAAATATGATGAATTATGAAGCACCATCCAACATTGTCATTGAAGCTTTTCTGACTCTCCCTTTTAAAATGCAATAATACCTCCCACCTCTTGGTAATCACAATCCACAGTCAGCCTTCATTCATTAGAAGATAAGAGCCAGCCAGGTGTGGTGACTTACATATGCAATCCCAGAGGCTTAGGAGGCTGAGGCAGGAGGATTGCCAAGTTCAAAGCCAGCCTCAACAACTTAGAAAGACCTAAGCAACTTAGACCTTACATAAAATAAATTTTAAAAAGGTCTGGGGATGTGGCTCAATGGTTGAACACCCCTGGGTTCAATTCTCAGGACCAAAAAAGATAAGATCTCCAAAGACAGAATTTTGTGCCTCATTATTACCTACTACAGTCCCTGTTATTACTGAATAATAACATGATTATTCAATAAATGTTGTTGAATGAATAAATAAAAGTCTTTGAATTAAAAATATAATAGCAAGTATAAATCTTTAATTGGTTAAAAGATAAAAATGGAGGAAATCACCCAGGAAATAGATTTTAGGACCAAACAAAGGAGAAAAAATTATGAAAGGAATAACATAAGAATATTTTCATAATAAAAGATGTAAATTTCCAGAATTAAGCAGCCTAAGTAGGGCCCAGAAAAATAATTGAAAAGGACTCAAGCCATAGTACAATATTATAAAACTTCAGAATATCAAAGAGAAAGAGATTCTAAAAGCTTTAAGAAAAAAATTATACACAAAAATAAGAAAAGCAAGAGTCGTTAGATTTATTAGTAACAACTCTGGAAACAGAAGATAGTAGGAAATTACCTGGGAATTTGAGAGAAATATCTTTTAATTTAAAATTCAATATACAGCAAAACTGTGAGTCAAGTGTGACCATACATAGTTCAGACTTTCAAGTTTCTTGAAATCCATTTTACTTGACCTTTTTCTTAGGAAAGAATTGGAGAATGTGCTGCAGCAGATGAGGTTTAATTTAAGAAGCAGTCCTTCAGAGATACAGGAACTCAACTAGAAACCAAGGAGAGAAGGAAAGGGAATTCCCAGAAACAGGGAAATAAAGAGTCCAAAGCAACAGCTATCCAGCAGCTTAGCAAGTAACCATCAAGGATTGGAGTAGGATAGAGGTTTCCTGGAGGAATTCTCTTAAAAAAATGAGCCTGACCCTACTGGAAAGATGTTCACAGTGTTAGTGCAAGCTGATATAGTTATAGGAAAAAAATAAATTTCAGAAAACAATAATCCCAGTTACTTAAGAGGCTAAGGCAGGAAAATAGCAAGTTCGAGGACTGCCTAGGCAATTTAGCAAGACCGTGACTCACAATAAATTTTTAAAAAAAGGGCCAGGGATGTAGCTCAGGGGTAGAGTGCTCCTGGGTTCAATCCTCAGGAACACAGTGGGGAAAAGAAGAACAAAAAGCAAAATACATATGTGAAAATAAGAATATTTTAACTTTAGGGAAAAAAATTGCAGTAACAAGAAAATGTAACATGGTATACTTAAGGCATCAGCTATAGTCAAAATTAGGATAATAAAAATTCAGAATATCAATTTAAATAGAAATTATGGTACAAATGACTTTAGGATAGAAAGGAGAGTAATTTGGAGTGGAGGAACCGTAGAAGAAACCAAAGCTTTCAAAATAGAAAGTCAGTAATATAAAAAGTTTAAACTCAAGAAAAAATAGTACAAGCATTGTATTTAGAAATGTGAAGGCAACACTAGAAGTTGAAAATGGTTCCCTCTTAAAAGTGAATAATCAGATTTGGGATGGGTCAAATTAGGGAGTGTTATTTTTATTATAAACTTGATAACACTATTTGATGTTCAAAAGTACAACTATGATTTTAATAATCAAAAAAATTATTTTGAGCATTATTTCAACTAGAAGTAGTTTAAATATGACTGCTATAGGCTCTATTGATATTTTGTTATACTCAACCTGTACTTTGGTTTCTATGATAATATTTACCATTATTAACAATCAGTATTTGGCCTACCATAGGTGGGGGAAAAAAACCCAGAATCTTTGATTCTGCACTTTCAAAAAAAACTGAGGATATTTTTTTTGGTTATATTTTCTAAATTCATACATAAAGGGATGTGGCAAAACATTACAACAAGTGGATGGAAAGCAAAACAAGAAAGCAGTGTTAAATAAGTGCTCTTGTCCATATATTTGCAGATGGAATACAAAGCAAGACGGATCTACCCAAAGGAGATTAGTTGAATATAGAAAAGGAGACATCGAGGAAGATGTGCACCTATTTTACTTGGATAACACCAACAGGTCTCATTCCTTGAAAGAAGAAACATGGGAGAAAGAACAAATTTCTGGGAAATGAAGGCCAATGTTTTTAATAATGTTTGAGAAATCTGGTAGTTAGTTGGATTGATAGGTCAAAACTCAAGAAAAGCATTGAGACTTAAAAGTCACCAACATAAAAGTGGTTATTAAACTTGTGAGTGCTACTCCATAGGATAAGAGGGATCAACAAAGGAGAGTACATACAGCTAGAAGAAATGAGGAACCAAGAATTTTAGAGAATGCTAACCCTTAAAGGATAGAAGGAAGAGGAATTAGGAGAAGAAAACAAACAAACAAAAAAACCCACAATAAATAAATAAATAAATAAACCAAACCCTGAATGAGAGAAGCTCAAAAAGAAAAAGGGATATCAATAAATTGTGATAGGTCTAAAACAGCCAAAAGCTGAGAAATTTTCAGAAATACGAGAGTAGTCAATTGATTTGAATGCTGTTGAGAAATAAAGTAAGGATGAATCCATAGGGATAAGAAATGAGGAAGTCACTAACGACCATGGTGGGAGTGATGTTGGTGGACTCAGGGGAAAGGAAGTCCTTTTGTATTGGACTGGAAATGAGGAAATGGTGACAATGAATGCAGGGACTGGCAAAACAAGGAGAGGAAGAGGGACTTTAAGCAGTTGCTGAAAGAAAGAAGCATTGAACACAAAGAAGCATTTGTGTTAAACAAAGAAAACATTAAATGCTTATCTGCTTGACTAGGTACTGGAATCCTTAGCTACTACTCCTTCTGAAACCTCCTTTATCATAAACACTCACCTCGTTTTCAGAAATCCCAAAGATTAGCCAATGTCCTCATCCAAATTGAAAAGGCCAGCCAAAACCAAGGCTTGTCAGAAATGTCAGATGCCAAATTTCTACTGTTATTACTGCTGGAGACTCCTGTTGGTGTGGCTCTCCTTTATGCTTTGCCTCTCTCCTGACACTAATCTTCATCAAGTGGGAGCTCACCCATTGTGTCTGACCCTGTGATTCTACTGGCTGACTTGCTCCACTACTCTGCTCCTCAATGACCAGTGCCACTGAGAATCTACCATGCTTTAATACAAGTAGCAATAATACTTGTCATTATTTAGTGCTGATTATATGCCCCAAACCATGGCATTAAGTAATTTTATGCTCACAACAATTTCATTGCACCTTTTATTTCCAGATGAGCAAATTGAACCTCAAAGAAATCAAGAAACTTGCCCAAAGTTACATTACATAAGTAGCAAACCTGGGATTCAAACTTAGTTTATTTGACTCTGGGGCCATGTCAAGGATGCCAAGAATTAAAATAGACCTCAGGAATACATATCATGTCCTGATGAAGCCCAGCCTTCTGGAATAAAAGGATTTCAGTCTTTTGTTCCAGGTCATCAACATGTAATTGTTCCCCCTATAGAAGTCATTGGGGTCATATAAGCACAAAATAAACAGTGCCTGCCCTAAAAGACTTTTTAATCTATCTGAGAAGATCAGACAAATGGGATTGAAAATGCAATGAACCATATAAAGTAGCGTACAATTAAGAGTCATATTGAGGGTGCAGATTAGAAGTGCTGTTAAGAAGTAAGCGGAAGGAGAGATTAAATCAAACTTGGAGGATCAGAAAGGGTTTCAGAGGAAAATCTTGAGCTAGACCTTGAAAAAACCGCTCCAATTTGAATGGGAAGAGAAGAGTGGAGAGGATATGAAACCACTAGAAGATATGAAATTCTGACTGAAATGTCAGCAACAGCAAGCGCAGGAAATGAGTAGGTCACTCCCCCTCTGATCTGGACAAAGACAGGTTTTCTCAGGGTGGAAATAGCCCCAACCAAATCAGGTAAGTTATCCCTCTCAAGCTCCATTAGAGATTTCTAGCCTGAAGATGGTTTCATTTTTTTTTTTTTTAGAATTAATAAAACTCTCATTTTGTGAGATACTGCTCCATCCCACTACTAGCTAAACCCCATTCAAGCTATTTCAGGCTGTTGATTTCTCATATTTTCTGATATGACTCATGCAGTGGCAGCTTAAAGGGATAGACTTAAAACCTCTAATTGAGGTAGCAAAGATATGGTAAATTAAAACTTTTATATCTGTATTGCTGCCAAAATTTTATGGAAGAATGAAATATATATATATTTATGTTTATATGTTATGAACCAGATGAACTCATTTAATTTTCACAGAATTGAAGCACACTTTTGAAAATTCTTTTTGACTGCTTTATTCACCTAAACTTCCAGTTTGACAAATAAACAGAGAATTTCAGAAAAGTATCTTATAAATGAAAATCTGTCTCTTTAAGAGGCCACATTATTGTACCTCTAGCTATAATAAATAATAATAACTATTGAGTTAATTTCAGAAATGTTTAAAGATTGAGATGGTGTCTGTTGCAGCTTTTGTGGGTTCCAATTTAGTAAAAATGGACACACGGGAAAATATTGGACTATGCTTGACAGTGAAAGATTCAGGAACAATGATGAGAATAATTGTGTTTGAAATTTACAAGATATTAATGTTTCCAATCATTATCTAAATATCTTTCCTGGCATTGGTGATTAAAGTAAATGACTACAAGTAGTAGCATCCTGTGCTACCATTAGTCCCAGGTATATTCTTTAAATATTCATCGTTGAGTTTGTAGAGAGGTATGATTTTGACTGTCTGGAAATCTAGATGCATGATTAAATTCAGGGCTCCTCATCTGCATATAATGTCACAATCAGCTCTACTTCATTTGCAGTGGAATGTCCACTGCTAATTACCAAGCATGGAATATTTATGTGTTTAAATATAGCAAGCAAATATTTGTGCCTGAACAATCATGAGCTGCTTTTTAATTAATTTGAAAAAAAATAAATGAGAAAAGGGCCTTATGACATAGAAACTATTCTAAATAGAAGACATTAAGATAATCACACTTTTAAAATCTATATTTATTTCAGTGTCTCCCACAGCACATTCTACGGATCTTCAGTAAATGATTATCAGACTGACTTTGCAAGTGAAAACACCAAACTGACTCTAGTCAATTGAAGGCCTTGCCAGGTAACCAGACTTCCAAATGAGGCCAAAGCTCTTTATTTCTAATGGAGTGTAGGTGACCCGTGCAGACACCCATTTGTTATCTGTGTTAATTTGCATAGTGGTTTTATTGTTTTGTCTAAGGGGAGGGGAAGAGTGTGTTTTTTATTTGTTGGAGAAGGTCTGAGAAATGCCAAAGATGAAAGAGGGAAGAAATTCCACGCCACCCACTCCATGTGACATTTGTGGAGAGCAGAGGGCTGGAGACCAGGGAAGGAGCTGACTTCGTACAAGGCTATGTAAGATTCTTGGCAGACCACTGAGGATGCTTCAAGACGTAAATGACAAGGTTCCCTCTGTGGGTCTGTCTCTCTCTTTGTTCTTTTTAGTTATATATGACAGTACAGTATAATTTGACTTGCTTATACAAACATGGAGTACATCTTATTCTAATTAGAATCCCAGTCTTGTGATGGCACATGTTGTGCAGATTCACTGCAGTGTATTCATATATAAGCATATGAAAGTTATGTCAGAATCATTCCATTGTCTTTCCTACTTTCCCCTCTCTATCCCTTCATTCCCCTTCATCTAATCTACTAAACTTCTATTCTTCCCCTTCGCCCCTTGTTGTGTATTAGCATCTACTTATCAGAGAGAACATTCAACCTTTTTTTTTGTTTGTTTTGTTTTGCAGGGGCGGGGGAATTGGCTTATTTCACTTAGCTTAGTAGTCTTTAGATTCATGTATTTCCCAGCAAATGTCATAAAATCATTCATTTTTATGGCTGAGTAATATTCCACTATGTATATATACCACCCTTTCTTTAACTATTCATCTCTTATAGGGCACCTAGGTTGGTTCCATAGATCTCACAGGGTCACATGCCTAAAAGACTGCTCTTCAGGAATCTCAGTGACTGAACCTACAGCAGAAATATTGACATTTCAGGCAGGACAGCCTTGGCAGAAGCAGGATCAAGAGGTCTAAATGAGAAAGCAGAAATAATATAGTATAAATAGCCTTGTTCCTGAAAAATACCAGGATTCACTGAGAGAGATTTTAAGAGGAAGCTGAGCTCCTCTATAAGCAGAGCATGGGGTCAGAGGAAGTGATGGGGGGATCCATATGTATGTTCCTGCTCTTTTCCTGCAGCATTGGATGGCTCTCAAATATTATATAAATATGTGTTTATAAATTTAATGTCAAAGTGTCAGTGTATCTTCAAAGGGAGCTAGGCAAAAAAATCCAACCCAAATAGTTGAACCTCTCTTCATGAATCTCAGTGAACATAAGTGATGAATATCTGATATAGATAGTCCTCCTTTATGTTGTTATTTTTACAGGACATTATGCTTTTTCTATACAATATATAATTGGTTATCCTATCATCATTTTGGAAAGAAGTTTTCCTAAGAACGTGAAATTTACTTTCTTACAAAGCTAGGAGTAGATAATTATTTACAATGTATTTCAACTCCTGTTGTATTCAGTATTGATGAAATTAAAATGAATAGTCAGTCACACATCACTTAATGAGGGGGATACATTCTGAGAATGCATCTTTAGGCAATTTTGTCATTGTGCAATCATCAGAGTGTATTTACACAAACTAAGACAGCTACCCCATCACTAGGCAACATAATCTCATGGGACCAACACTGTATATGTAGTCCACTGTTGACCAAATGAATTATGCAGTACATAACTATATATGACTTTAACTAGGTAACAGACCCTGAATGCACACTTTTCATGTGCTACTCTAAAATCTTACTTCACCTACTCTAATTTACTAACATCATACTTCACAAACTCTGAATGCTGTTCAATCAGATTAGGAAGAAAGGAAGGATGCCTGCTTCCAGCACTTCTATTCCACATTATACTTCAGGTCCCAGCTGTTGTGCCAGTTAAAGGGGGAACAAAAAGCATACAGATTGGAAACAAAGTGTTACCGTTTAGATACACTCATGTGTGAGTACAAGAAGGTTCAGGGATTAAATGATTGGGTTGTGAGAGCCTTAACCTAATCAGTGTATTAATGCATTGATAGAGATAAACTGAGAGGTAATTGTGGACAGGTAGAATATAGCTGGAGGAACTGGGTTCCAGGAGAGGGGTTACTTTGGGGTATATATTTTTTTTCTAGTAAGCAAAATTTTCTCTGCTTCCTGATTTTCATGTCCTGAGCTACTTTCTCCTGTCACGCACTTCTGTCTTGATGGTCTGCCCACCTCAGGCCAAGAGCAATGGAGTCAACCACCTATGAACTCAGACCTCTGAAACTGTGAGGACCAAATAAACTTCTCCCCCTCTGATTGTTCTTGTCAGGTCTTTGGGTTGCAGCACTGAAAAAGTTGATTAAAGCACAAAGAGATAAAACTGTCTTCATTCATTGTTATTATGATCATGGATGAAAAAATTCTAAAGCATTACCAAAAAAAAAAAAATCTGCTATAAGAAATTTTAGCAAGGTGTCAAATAAGACCAATATATTAAAATCAGTAATTGGTCTTCTAATTACAATAAATAATTGTAAATGAAACTTTAAATATGCCATTTAAAGTCACATCAAAAACCACATCTACTTACGGAAAAAAGTATCCAAGTGTATTTAAGCCTTATCTTCACACCAACTGGTACATTAAGCCATTAATTTACTGAAAAGTTTTCTAGGACTAAACTAAAAATTTACAGAAGAGTCTTTCTGCTTCTGATAGAATTGGAAAGAGCCATATACTCAGAGAAAGAGAGAGAGAGAGAGAAGAGAAGAGAAGAGAAGAGAAGAGAAGGGAAGAGAAGAGAAACCAACAGACACACAGACTTTCTCATTATTTTTATTTTCCAAAGTCCTTAAAGTCAATGATGCAGGTAACATGATATTATGCTAATAGTAACAATAGCATAGATAATATTTTTGAGTGGTGATTTATAGTTTTCCAATAACTTTCATGTCCATTATTACATCTAAAAATATATAAACAAGTAGGTTAGTAATACTCACAAAATAGTACTAATTAGTATTAGGTTCACTAAGGAAAGAAAAAAAGAAATTTTCCTGAAGGAACAAACTGAGCTGAAGAATAGGAAATAGTGCCAGACACATGGATTTTTTGGCTTTGAAATGAATATTACCTAATATGTTTATCTGAAGAATTTTTTAAACTGGAATAGAAAGTCACATGTGACAATGAGGACCTGAGGTAGTTGTGTGTGAAGGTAAACACCCACTTATCAATCTATTAATGTTTCTAGAATAAAAATCATGCACCTACCAACACTTCATAGACTACATACATGTTGAAAAAAACAGAGAATCCAACAGAAAATTTTTCTTACTAGGCCACCGAATACAATAAAAATCCCCTGTTATGTTCCAGGGATGCTTTTTGTAAAGTCCATTGAATAAAGTAGCCAGTATTGAACCTTTCTGCAATTAGCCTTCCAAATCATCACAGAGACTTTGTATTTGAGCTTAATCAGCAGAGTTCCTTTGGAATCATTAATAAATGCCTGTCATCAATTTCAATACTACGTAGGAGCATATTCAGAAGACAGTAAAATGCCAGCAAATTAGACTCCGAACTGCTTGGATATTCCTACTTTCTCTGCAAAAATATTTTTGCTGTCTTTTACCTTCATTTGGTTGAATGACAGAAAAGAAAATATTCTAGCTTGCAAACAAATAATCATTCAACACAAATTCTTTGTTTCAATGTTCTTTGAAAATAAAAACACAATTTTGCCTGGCATGGTGGTACACACCTGTAATACCAGTAGCTCAGGAGGCTGAAGCAGGAGGATCGCAAATTCAAAGCCAGCCTCAGCAAAAGCAAGGAGCTAAGCAACTCAGTGAAACCCTGTCTCTAAATAAAATAGGGCTGGGGATGTGGTTCTGTGGTTAAGTATCCCCTGGATTCAATGCCCAGTTTTTTTAAAAAAAAAGCCCACAAATGTGTACCTTTAATAATATAAGAACGCAGGATAGAAATGTAGAATGTTTAAAAACAACTGAATACCTAAGTAGCTGCCAGCTGCTTGATGTCAATTCTGGCTACAATCCTTATGTTTTGTGACTTGTGGTTAAAAAAAAAAAAAAAAAAAAACAGAACAATGTTTGAAGGATGTTGAACAGACTACTGTATTTTGCTGTTTTTACATAAGAGAAATCGTGTTAAGACATGAAGGTTGGTCCCAGGTCAGGAAGGAAGACTGAGCACACGGTGCAGACACTTATTCTGGCACCAATCCCTTCACAAGCCATAAAAAGATATACGTGAATCCATCTCAACAGTAGAGAACAAAGAAAGGAACCCGTATGAGGATTCTATGAAAGGCAGAAAGCAGGTTGGATTGGAGATGAAAACAATGGTCTCAAATACACTTTAGAAAGGGAAGCTGTAGACTACAAGAGAAGCAGCATGCTCCTGTGTCTTAAGGTGGGCAGATAGGAGACCCAAGATCCAAAACTGAATGGAACTATAGTGTACCTTAGTGGTAGAAACCAGAGCTCCACTCCTACACAGTGTCTGACTCTAACCTGTTTCCCCCATACTGCCCAATGGGCATGCTATAGAAACAAGAAAATTTTCCTTCAGACAAATAAGAGTGATGAAAGACAGGATGGAAGAGACAGGTGCCTCAGGCAACTGTCCAGTCCCAGTAGGAAGGGTGAGCCCTGGGCACAGAATTCCCATCTATTTCTTGTTCCACTCAAAATTGGTCATGATCCTTCCACCAAGTAGACTACAAAAGCAGAGGTGTACAGCCTTTTCTGAGTTTAATAAGGAAATTTCTGTGACAAAGATGTCCAACAATCATCAAATATCTAAATGAAACAAACTAACTGAAAAACCAATGCATAATCAATTATAAGAGAAGAAAGAAAATTACAGAGTGAGTAGAACAGGTCTTTTGCTCATTAGAGATACTATCCTCCAAAAGATAAAAAAAATATCATCCTGAAATAAAATCAACAAGAGATAAAGGAGAATAAAATTTTGACTATAGAAATAAAAATTAACCAGTTTAGTTTTACCTAATCTGGCAAAAATAGAATAGCTTAATCTATAAAGAATTCTGGATACAGAATTCCAACACATGGAAGTTACAGGAGGAGATAAAAAGATTGACACCACTTGGAAACGCTTTCTGAAAAAAAATATCAAAGAATGCAATGGGTGACAGAATAAAAATAGAGGAGAATGAAAAGGAAAATGGGAAAAGATTAAAAATACAAGAAGAAAAAGTGGAATTGAAGAAATAATGAGAAAAAAATATGATCAAAGTTGTTTAAACATCTTTGTAGGCTAGAACATAAAACCATAATAGCAACCAAGCTAAAATTTCATAATGTATAAAAATGAGAAATGTGAAGAGCTACGTGTCCAATTAAAATTAATGGCGAGGATTAGAATACAGAATAACTAAATTTTGGTGTGTGTACATGTGTGTGTGTTCAATGGAAATTTAAGGAAAATACTCAGAATTATCTTCCAAATTTATGAATGAGGGAAAAAGATTATCAATGTAACAAAAGGCTGGAAAGGAGATAAAGAGAAATATACAGCAAGTAAAGTAAATTGAAAGCAAAATAAAATTACAGAAAAGTTAAATGCATTGTTAGCTAATACATATACCAGAGTTAAAGATTATTATAAATAGCAACTCAGAGATTAAGTTAAAAGAAAGTAAGGAGAACAACTCACTATGAACTGTTTATAAACCACATCCTAAAAATGAAGGCACTCATTAAGTATAAAATTAATAACATTGAAAAATAAACATTAGGGAAATTTTAACAAAAATGCCAGGCAAAGGAAAATTCAATACAAATATATTAAGTGATTCTATAATAGAAGGAAGGACTTCAGTAAGAAGACCTAGGGGTTATAAATCCTTATATGATATTGTAGCTTTAAAATTAACCTAAAGAAAAATAATACAAATAAAAGGAGATGAATAATAAATAAATCTCATCAACAAACCCTCTCAAAAACTGACAAACCAAAGAGAAGAAAACAAAATAAACAATTAAAATATGAAAAATATTGTACATAATGTTCAAAGTTTTTACATGTTTTTATCAAACTCATGTATGAACAATGACAAAAATCCATCAAGTAATAAACCACAAAGAAAACTTCAACAAATTCTCAAAAGTGTAAATCTTAGCAACCAACCAAGGATAACATAAAAAAATATTAGAGATGGATATCCTCAACAAAAAAAAATGTGAGCACAGCTCCTTCCTCCAGAAAAAATTTAATACCTGGAAATTGTTCATCACATTCAAAATTACTCTTAAGTCAAGAGGGAAATAAAATGAAAATTACTAACTACATAGACCTGTTGAGAGTGTGAGAATGAGAAAAGGAAGATATACCCAGGGTGCTAAACCAAGGCAGTATTGAAAAACAAGAGAGATTGAAACGTGTTGAGCTAAGCTTTGGGTTAGCAAAAAGAGGAAAAAACTCTCAGAAAGTTATGGCAGAGTTATTAGAGATTAATGAAATTAGAAAATAAGAAAATTTAGTAACACGACTAAAATCTGATTTTTGGAAAGACCCATAATTTTCATAATTCTGACATGAATAATCTTATAAAGAGATACAATATAAATTAACAAAGCAAATTAGAAGTAGAAATACCCAAGTTTAATAATTTATAAGTAGATGAACTTTATTATTTACATGAAAACAGGTAATATTTCAAGGACACAAAGTGATCAAAATTATCTCAAGAAAAATAGAAAATAGGTTTAGAAGAAATTGACATGTTAGCCAACTAGTCTAAAAAGTGTGCTAGCCCTAGATGGATTTATAGATGAATTCCATAGTTTTTAAGAAAAAAATTCTAATTTATTCAAATTGTTTCAAAACACATGAAATGCTATCCCATTAGCCACAGCTAGCAATACTTATATCAAAACAACAATAACAAAAAAAGAGTTCTAGGAAAGGCAATTATGTGTCATTTTCACTAATAAACACATGAAATTTCTAACTTTGCTAACTGAATATTGAAATGTATTAAAGTAGTAATAAACTATGATTAGATATAATTTTCCCAGGACTCCAAGGAAGGATTCAATGAAATCAAAATCAAAGGAGGAATGTGTATGATTATCACAAATAATACCAAAACCCCACGGCTATTTCTCTTTGCTATAAAAGTACAGATATATATATATATATATATATATATATATATATATATATATATATATATATATATAAATGTTTATGTTTATTCATTTATATTTTTTTTTAATTCACTCAGGATCAGTTTAAGAAATGGAATAGAAACCAAAACAGTTATTTCTACAAAGATAATTTAATATAAAGAATTGCTAACCAACCAGATATGAAGAATCAGAAAAAAAACAAAGAATACTAAAATACCATGGAATAGGTAACTATGGGAAGCAGCTATCACCCCTATGGCTGAGCCTAACAGGAAGATAAAAGAGAAATGGGATTTTGAATGCCCCAGGAAGCGTCATAGATACAAGATGGGACTGAAATTGAGGCAATAGCTTAATACATATGTGTACACATGAAGCTCACACTGAATTCCCATAGCTTGGATTTCCTCTATACATCCAAATCAAAGTTTTTGCTTTACTGCCCTTTATCATTTTATCAAAACATCAGAAAATAAGAACAAAATAATTGAGATTATTTTGATAGTCATATTATACATGTACCATAAATAGAATTTTTATAAAATGCAGAATTTGAACTATATTTTTCTTCACTTGTACTGCTTCTCTTTATTTGAATACATTCAGTTCAATTTCACACTTCATCAGTTCAGTTTTTCAAATAATTCATGCATGGGTTTCTTAAAGCCAAGCTCTTTTTGTGTGTTTAAATAAGTGGTTAAAACAAAATATATTTACACTAGCATATTACTCTTGAGGAACTTTTTGTGAATTGTGATTTTTTTAAACTAGAATTTGGGGGTGTTTTGTGTGGAAGGGAGGTTTGGGGTTTGTTGTTGCTGAAACAGTGAGGTCCCTGCATAGAGAGGCAAAGAAAGGGTGACTGGAGTCATTGATTCACAAGGGGGAAATTCTGCTTATCTAATAACTTTTGTGCTTTCCGTCTGCTCCCCCAGGACCTCTTTTCCACAATTTTTCTTTCAAATTCCTCATTATGAAGTCATTTGGCAGTTATAGGTATGTCCTATGATCGTAGAACTTTTTTTTTTTGGTGGCAGGTATTGGAGATAGAACTCAGAGTCATTGACCACTGAGTCACATCCACATCTCCAGCCATATTTTGGTATTTTTTATTTATAGACAGGGTCTCACTGAGTTGCTTAGTGCCTTGCTTTTGCTGAGGCTGGCTGTTGAACATGGATCCTCCTATCTCAGCCTCCCCAGCCACTGGGATTACAGGCATGCTTAAACTCTAAGTTTCCTCTTGACAGAGCACTAACCAAGAGGAACACAAGGGTTACTATTTTCTGTATTGGAGATTCTGACTTCAGTTTATAATTTATATAATTGTGAAAGAACTGTGAACTCCCACCAGGAAAATGTATTTTTAGCTAAAAATTAGGTAAAACATCAGATAGCAATGTTTCAATCAAGATTTTATTAGAGATGTATAATTTATCATGTGCATTTGACTGTGTGAAATTCTGGATACTGCATCAACAGTAAGGTTTTTATGTTTTATTCTGGAATAGGAAGCTTGCAGAAGCAGCACAAGCCATAAGGAAAGAGAAAGATGAATAGAGAGTGGAGAAGTCTGCAAAAAGTAGAACCTGTGAGGCTGAGGTGGAACCAACAGGGATCACCTGAAACCTGTTGAAACTTCCAAACATTCAATGTCAATGGAAGAAGGAACTGCATGAAAAATGGGATCCCCTCATCATGAAGCTAAAAATATACTTGTTCAAAAGTTTAAGAGGAGCCTGTGGAAGTCAAAGAAATTATGAGTACAGGCTTGGCTATTACCATTCACCAAATCAGAGAGCCACAATATCACGTTGCACCCTGATCCGGTTGTCCAAATATGTGAAAATAAATAAAGATTGATTTCCTTTATTTCTATTTTTTCCAAATTTAATGCAAAAATGTCTTTTGTGGCCTGGGCTATTCTGAAACGATCAAAGATGAAAATTCTTGGAAATGTATTTCCAGTATTAAGTTGATATAACATAAATTCATTCCTTGTCAACTTAGTATCCACAACCACCTCTTTCAATTGTATTTCATTTTCAAATAAATAAAATAATAACATAAAGTAAACCATAATGGAACTATGTCTCATACAACTGAAAGATATACTGATTCTCAAAGAAAGCATAAATGTTTCCTTTATCCATCTTTGGATGATCTGTATCCCACTTTAGAATTATGTTCCCCCCCCCTGCTTTAATATCTTGTAACTTGAAACCAAGACAATAAGTTAACTATTATTAACATATCTTGTTAGATATTATATGGAAGAAGAAAGAAAGAGTTCTCTTGGTATATCAAAAGTACAAAGAAACACACATAAATTTATAGTACTCACTATCCATTCTGTATTCCCTTTATTTTAGTAAGCACCTCAGCCAGTTATATCCTTGACCCAAACTTTCATTTCTGAGAGGTTCTGGGCCTTAGTAATATCATCTGTATTGGTTGTTATCATTTTCTATTGACTCTAAGTACAAAGTTTGAGAGTACTAACAAGCACTCCAGGAGATTCACATTTTAGTTATACATAAACAACAGCAGTCACTAGATCAAAGGCTGTATACCAGATACACGTAGATATGTTGCTTCTTCCAGCAACAAAAACCACAGCCGTAAGAACACCAGTGATTAAAGTTACCATAAACAATAGTCCAATGATATTCTTCAAGATCCATTTGTCTTACGTATATCCAGATAGCCAAGTTAAATGGGGAATCACCATGCCTGCATCTTTCAGGTCTCTAACATTATGATTAAGCTTTTCAATCCAACCAGAATGCAAGGATTTGGGTGCTCATAGTGATGGGACATCTGTTTTGTTTAGTTTTTCAATTTTTATTGGTAGAGGAAATTCTAGTGGCTTCAACTTGTCTCTCTCTAACCTAGTACCTCTCACTCCAGGATAGGAAATATTTGGTGGTGATCTACTGGTGATACTTTGAATCGTTTTCTTGCTGTTTCATGTCATGGACAACCAGAGTCTTCTTTGCCACTGGAAATAGGATTATTAATGCCTCTACATCTAATTAGATCAACAAAACAACCTACAACCAATTCAGAACAGAACTTCTGAAATTTGTAGGACAACACAAAATAATCTAATATACGTATAATTGAAGTCTCAGGAACAAAGGAGAGAGAGAATGAAGGAAAAGAAATAACAAATAAATCAACCTATATATTCAATAAATTCAGTGAACCTCCCAGGAGATAATACAAAGAAATTCCCAAACAAACACATTATGTCAAATTGCTGAAGCAAAAGATCAGGGCTAATGTTAAAAGAAACCAGAGGGAGAAAAATGCACATCATATATAGAATTATATAGATGATTGATTTCTCAACCAGAAAGAATGGAATGGCATCTAGAAAGCACACAAAGTCAAACCATATTTTAACATCCAAGGCAAACTTCTGGAGAAATAAAGGCAAAATAAAAGCATTTTCAGAAAGCTAAAAGATTTTGTATGCTAAAATAAGTTCTTCCATCTAAAGGGAAATAAAAATCCAGATCTCAGAAATAAAGAGCTTTAGAAAGAAAAAATTATCTCAATAAATAAAAAGCCATTTGCATTTTTAAAATCTGTATTAAGCATACAGAGTATCCCAAAATTCCTAGAGCAGTTTTAAACTTTGATAAGCTTCAAAAGAATAAATGTTACAACCTTGCAAAATCAATTGAAAGTTTATTAACTTAAATTTAAATGTTTTGAAATTTTTAAATGTCAATTTCTACAGGATTGAGGGATCCTGTTTGTTCATCTCAATTATCTGACAAATAGCAATGTTTCAATTAAGATTTTATAAGAGATTTATAATTTATTATATGCATTTGACTGCGTGAAATTATGGGAACTGCATCAACAATAAGGTTTTTTTAATGTCTTATTCTGACAAATGACCCCTAATCTATTGAGTGTTACATAAGGAAACATAAAGATATTTTCTTTAGACCACCTGTTTTAGTTAATTCTAACCAAAAGACCTGACAAGAACAATAAGATAAGGAAAAGTTTATTTGGGTGTTCACAGTTTCAGAGGTATCAGTCTAGAGAGAGATAGCTGCAGTCCTCTAGGCTTAAGGAAAGGCAGAACATCACAGTTGAAGAGTGTTATGGAGGGAAGTGGCTCAAGACATAATGATCAGTAAGCAGAGAGAGACTCTACTAGCCATATACAAAATATATACCCCAAAGGTATACTCTCAATACCCACAACTCCTCTAGCCACACCTTACCCATCTTTAATGACCACTCAGTCAATCCCCATCAGGAGATTAATTCATTGATAACACATTCATTTCACCTCTGAATGTCCTTGCGTTGTCTCACACATGAGCTTTTGGGAGACACAAAATATCTAAACCATAATACCACCCATGATTATCATGCAGATACTATAGTTCTTAGGTGATCTTGAGACAAGTGTTACAAAAACTGTCACTGACCATTTTGTTTTAGCAAGAGCTGTTGAAAATATTGCAATATCCAAATGTGACCAGAACAATTACATCAGATGTTGGTTATGGTAAATTTTAAACATTGATATTTTATATTTTTAAATAATTAATTTTTGAAATATAGTCTCTTTGTATAAATTTGTAGCACTTATATTATGCTACCAAAGTTTAACACCTCACTAAAACTTACATTTTCATTTCTTTGAAATGTTTCAGGCAAATAATAATAGCAATACATTGTGGAATTTATAATATTTGTAGATGTAAAATATAAAAACAAGATTGCAAAAGGTGAGGAAGAACTAACTGTACTGTTGTAAGTGTTTTAATCTGTAGAGTAATATATTAATTAAAGTTCAATTATGATAACATAAATGTGGATATTATAATCAGTGTAGAGCCACTCTTTTATAAAATGATACAAAGAGATAAAAAATCAAATGATGTGGAATTTTTAAAAACATGTGATTTAACCAAAAGTAGTCAGGAATAGAGAAACATAAGAAGAAAGAACATAAGGGCTTTTTAAAAAATTAAACACCAAGATGGTAGTCTTATTTTTAACTATTTATGTATTAGTGCTGAGGATTAAACCCAAGAAGTTGTACATACTGAGTATCCACTTTCATTTATGACTGAGCTACACCTCCAGCCCAAGATGGAAGTCTTAAAGGCAACCAGGTAGATAATTCATACAACCTAAACAGGACAGTCCCATTAAAACACTCAAATCAAATGCAAAGTTTACTCAACTGGACAATGAAATGACAAATCAATGAAATGGGTTGGGCCTAGTGGTACACACCTGTTATCCCAGGAACATGGGAACCTGAGGCCAGCCATAGCAATTTAGCAAGACCCTCAGCAACTTAGTGAGACCTTGTCTCAAAATAAAAAATAAAAAGGACTGGGGATGTAGCTCAGTGGTTGAACAACTCCAGGTTTAATCCCCACTACCAAATAAATAAGTAAATAGTAAAAAAAAGAAAAGAAAAGAAAAGAAAAAGAGAAACCAAAGAAATGGAAAAGCATAAGGAACTTAAAGATACATGAGAATAACCTTACGACTTTTCTTCCAAATACCAAATATAAGAGAAAGCCTTTTTAAAAATTGTTTTAAGTATTTTCAACAGTTTCTGAATTATATGTAGGAAGCTCTGACTTAATTGCAATAGTTTGATATATGTGTCTACTATTAAATCCAGATCATGTTTTATATCAAAATTTATGTTAAGTAAAGCCAAGTTACTTGACCTTTAGTTTGTCAAAGTGTTCCTCTAGTGTGCTTTGAAATGCTTTGGACCATTTTCATGGCATTCATTCATTTCATAACCTTCATCACAGGAAGAATACACAGGACCTTCAGCAAGGCATATACCTTAAGAAAAAAATCTTTCCTCTGTTTCCATTTGATTCTCCAACAGTGAAGCTCGGCTGAAAGCATGTAGGAATTAGGCAAGTCACTTCTGTAACATGTCAGCATGATGCTTCTCTGATGTATTGAATTTGAGCTGTCCCATGACTGAGAGTACCAGAGATAAGCATTTAAGCTTTGAGGTGCTGTTCTGAAAATATATCTTTAAGTTCCTGAATGATGTGCTCCTCTGTTGGAACACTTAGGGTTTCTTTATAATGGACAACTTTTCTGTTTTCTTCTTTTTCTATGACTATATCTACTTCCTCATCTTGATTTAAAAGCAAAACCTGGAAAACCTACAAAATAAATGTTTTGTGGTTTATCTAGAAATAATACAGAAATCATTGCTATTATTCTTGGTGAAGAAATCAATTTTGCATAGTTTATTTCAATCTAAATAAAATGAGAATTTTGTTTTAAAAATACATGAGAATCATTGTACACATGACAAAATCTTAATAAATGCTTTTCAAAGTCAAGTTTGAGAATCATGTTAACATAATAATGAACTTATAATTACTGTTTGTAATTACTATTATTGATATCTTTCAGATATAAAATTAACAATATTGTATAACTTTTGACCCTGAGTAACTGATGATTTTCTGAAATTCTTTATAAAAACAGATGCACTGCCAGATTTTACTTATTGAAAATGTGCCACAATTAGAAAGTTGAATGCCACTTTGCCTTTCATCTCTCTACAGATAATTTTATACATTTTATGGGGTAATCAACTATCTATATAAATGTTGATGGTTCCTCCCTTGACTATTTCCTAAGCTTTATTGTCACAGAAATAATAAGCAGGTATTTGTAACTCAATACCTCTAAATCCCAACTCATAATTTTCTGCCCTATCCCCACCTCAAGTTAAAGCATGTACACGATATTAAGACTTATTCTCTAATGAGGTCCTCACTAGCAATTATCTCCTTGGAAATGGTGTTTTAGTCAACTTTTTCACTGCAGTGACCAAAGGACTTGACAAGAAAAGTGTATTTGAGAGTTCACAGTTTCAGAGGTCTTCATGCATAGATGGCCAACTCCTTTAGCAGGACATCATGGTAGAAGAATGTGGTAGAAGAAATCAGCTAGGGACATGGTACCAGGAAATAGAGAGAACTAAGTTTGGCTCACAAAATATATACCCCAAAGGCACAACCCAAGGGAACCATATCCTCCAGTCACACTCTACCTACCTACAGTTACCACCAAGTTAATCCCTATCAAGGGATTAATTCACTGATTAGATTAAACCTTTTGTAACCCAATGATTTCATCTTTAAACTTTCTTGCATTGTCTCACACATGAACTTTTGGGAGACATAATATATCTAAACCATAAAAGATGGTCTTTCCACAAAGGCATTATGGTATCTAAAGTCACCACTCCACTCTGGTACATAATCCCAGGAATAATACTATTAAAGCACAAACTCAAATATCATGTTCACCAGAGAAGAAAACCTTTAGGAAACTTGTCTGCATGAGCTGGAAGGAAACATATTCCAAAGGATCATAGCCAACTCCTATGACAATATTGAACTATATGAGAGGGTTGACTGCAGCTTGTGTTTGTTTTTGTTTTATTATTTCTCTTGCTTATGAACTAATGAAGCTAATCCAGTAGAGGAAAAAATGATAACATTAAAAATCACACATTTACCAGAATAATGCCTTTGAGTGAGTGAGGATGGATTCTAATCCAACAGGAGAACAATTGGTCTTAGATAGAAGTCTAGATGCCCCATCAGCCAAAACGAATATTATGGTCTAAATATCTGTGCCCCTCAAAGTCATATGCTGAAACCTAACCCCCAAGGTGATGGTGTTAAGAGTTAGGACCTTTGAGATTAAATCAAGGATGAGATTCATTGCCTTAGAAAAACTGTCTAGAGAGCTGCCCTACCTTTTCACAATGTGAGGACATGGAGAGAAAGGTTTCATTTTCCTCCAAGAGCTTGCTATTAAAATTTTACTAGAAAGCTACCAGCTGGAGATACATTGGGGGCCATCAAAAACACACCATCCATTGCAGATGGAGTTTGTGGGTACAGGTGAAATACTCCCCTTGTCTACTCAGCATACTCTGTACTTCATGTTTCAATTCAAGTCTAGTTTCTTCCAGGAGGTGTACCATCACCTTTCTCTCAGCTGTGGTCAACTGACCAAATCTCGTTCCACTTTCCCCCTGGCATAATGTCTAATACTTTACTTGTCACAATGCATGGGAAGTGAGCCCCTTCCAGGTCCTCACACTCATAACTTGGTTCTCCTCAACACATCTCCTTATACTTCAGTTCTAGCACAATTCATAATATGGGAAACTGTGAATGTTATTAAAGAAGATAAAATTGCAGAATGACAGATGTTATTAAAAAGTAAAAAAATAATAAAGGAAAAGGTGTAACCATTTGCTCAAGACCCCATTCAAATAGAAACTAGATTCAATAGGGGATTTCTATCCTGAAGATGAAGAAATCATGAAAATTAAATTTGTAAAAACTGCACAGACAAGAGAAAATAGTAAATCCTGTATTTAGTGTTAAAGCTTTGGTATCAAGCCAAATTCAGATTCAATTTCAAAGCACGAGCCTTCAAAAAAATAGATTTAAAAATATCTCCCAAACATATTACTCAAAAGTAAGTGTGGTTTTCAAGCGAACAATTTTGGATCATTTTTCAATACCATGTTTATTTTGAGAGAATCAAAACCATGTTATCTTGTCATCTGTTCTCCAGATTTTTCCCCCAGTCATTCCTCTGCCTTTCCTATCACCTTCATTTAAAAGCCATTAAATGTGCTGTCACAGACAGTAGATTATAAGTTCAGGTGCAAAACAAATCGTGAGTAATTTCTTAAAAAAAGATAGAGTACCTCACCATGAATGCACGAGATACAGCAAAGGAGACATGAGAAATGGGCTAGAATTTTTCTCTCAGGGGTCTTTCCCTCATATGGAATTGGCTCGCCAATCTTCATGAAGACTCAAATTCTACTTAATAAGCTATCCTAAATCTATCCTGCTTCTCCTAAGAGTGATGCTGAACCAAGTCCAGAAAAACCTGCTTCCTTTGGAATACAACTGGTACAGAAACCAAGCCTCAGACTTGGCACAAAGAGAATTATGCATCTGACTCTCATGTTCTTCTGAGGGCTTCCTCGAGTTACACCTTCCTCTCCTCCCAACTGTCTTTCCCTGGCTCTTAATTAAATACCTCTACTACATCTTTACTTCTATTTTAGAATGCAGGACTCCTCTAAACCAATGTTTCCTCAACATGTCCAATCATGTGAGACACCTGGTATACTTGTAAAATATAGATTCTCCCAGAATTCTCCCTTGGATATTGTGAATCAATAAGTCTGGGATGGAGTCCAATCTGCTCCATTATAATGCAAATTCCCAAAGGAGAGGTAATAGCTTACGTTCTAGTTTTGTTCTTTTGATTTGTTTATACCTCCTCTTTTCCAGAGAAGAATTTAGGTAGTGAGATACAAAGTGGCCTCAGAAAAACTTCACTAGATCCACAGTGTGATGAGAAGCATCCTCAACTGGCTGCCACTGCTATGCTGGGTAACCACAGACCTACTGTGTACCCCAACACACCTGCACAGTGTTAGCAGGAAAAGTTCTCCAGTCCAGAGCCTTGAGGGACTCTTCTCTGAACATACATGAAAATGAACTATTCCCTTTTGCCATTTGTTACAGGTTTAATTGTATCCTCTCAAAGGACATGTTGAGTGCCCTAATCCCTAGGATCTCAGAATGTGACCTTACTGGAAATAGGGCCTTGCAGATGTAATCAAGTTAAGATGAGGTCACACTGAATTAAGGCGGGTCCCTAGTCAATGACTGGTGTCCTTATAAAAGGGAAATTTGGATATAAAGATACTGAGAATGTGACCATGTAAAGATTGAGGCTAAAATTGAAGCAATGTATCTGTAAGTCAAAAAATATCAAGGATTGCCTGGAACCACTAGAAGTTAGAAAGAACCTAGGAAGAATTCTTCCCTAGAGCATTCAGACAGAGTATGGCCCTGCCAATACCTTGATTTCAGACTTTCTTTGAAAGAATACATTTCTGTTGTTTTAAACCACCTAGTTTTTGATACCTTATAACAGCAGCCCCAGGAAACATCAACTACCTAATAAAACACAGAATGGAATTGTAATGCTTATAATGCGTTTTATAAAAAGAATAAAAACAGGGGGAAAATGGAGCTAACAAGTACTTTCAGAAAGCAACATGGCCCTGCTCTTGCCTTTCACCATCACAACTTCCTCTTCTTGTGACTTTGAAATAAAATGTTGTTAACACACTGCCCCAGCAGTATACAAGCAGTAGAAGAGAAAGGAAACTGAGCATGTAGAATTTGAGCAAACTAATCAACTGAAAAATAGCTTTATTAGACTGGAATGAGATTGGGGTTTGCTTATTTGTCTGCCAGAACCCCCCCCCCCAAAAAAAATCTAATGTTCTAGGACACAGAGATAAATACTAAGGAATTTGCTATGTTACCCATTATAATTCAGGATTTAGGATATGAGTTCTTCCTGTGTGTGATCCTATATGGGCTTATTATGGAAGATCCCAGATGGATCTTCTCTTAATGCATACACATCTAAAACCCAGTGTCAAAACATGAAATTGCAAATTAAGTTTAAAAATCTAATTGGTTTTATTTGCAATGCTAATATTGGATAACACCTTGTTCTAAAAAAATATACTGAATGCTCCAATGAGCTGAGCCAAGTTTGGCTTTATGGTCATAGAAAGTCTGATACAAGCATAAACCGAGAACAAAAAGCAGACTGATCATTGCAAAGTTACTTTCCTTGTACTATTAAAACAAAGAACTTTTTCTTATTATGTTAACTCAATATATTAGTCAGCTCTCTGTCACTATAACAGAATACCTGATGTAATCAACTTATGAGGAGAAAAGGTTTATTTTAGTTCATAGTTCTGGACTTTCTAATCCATGATTGATTGACCTTGTGGCTCTTGGAACTGCAGCAAAGCAACACATCATGGTGGGAGCATGTAACAGAACAAAACTGCTACAAAGCAAAAGAGAGAAAGAGGAGGCAGCTGCAGTCCCACAAGCCTCCATGAGAGTATACCTCCAGTGACCATTAGGTTACACCTCTTAAAGATTTTAACCATCTCCCTACAGTGTCAATCCAGGACCAAGCTTTTAATGCATGGACTTTGAGGGCACTCAAAGATTTAAGCTATAGCAATCAGGTTGACTAGAATCTTCTGGTTTTTAGGAATGCTGGCATATGTAAGTTCAGTTTGATTACATGGCATTTAGAACAAGGGATTTATTTCCTTCTGGTTTGGTCTGGTCAGGAAGTGCAGGAAGCTAATCTGTAACAGTAGCCTCCCCAAAATTCTGACACTGAGAATGAAGAATGCCTGTAAGCAGTCAGTGCATGTATAACCAGTCTCATTTTAGTCATCATGGAAACAACTAAAACATCATAAATAGACCAGAAAAAAATGGGTAAATGTAGTCTTCCAAATTGGATGCCTTTACATCATTTGTTTTCTCACCATAAATGTTGACTGTCAGCCACCAAATTTTCCATAGAGAGAAATGAACCATTCCCTCTCCTTCATGAACTATTGGACAACTGACTTGTTGAGGAATTAATGGTCCCATTCATCTGGCCTTTCAAATAAGATTTGAAGACTTTGCTTTGTAAGATTTTTTTCCTCCAGGAAAAAAGTAAACAAAGGCAGGTGGGATTGAAATAAGTAAGGAGGAAGACAGCATGACTATGATGAACATGTTGGAAAGCTGTCAGGACATTTCATGCATCTATTCAGTTGGTGTGTGGTTCCTAGGAAAGCCCTGCCCCTGTTTCATATCCAAAGTGGTAAAGGGAAGGTTTTCGATCTGCGGGAAGTTTCTGTTAATCAGCCCTTATGAGGATTTTGAAAAATAATAAAATTTTGTGCTAATAAAAATCTACACTGTTGGGGCTGGGGCTGCAGCTCAGAGGCAAAGCGCTCTCATCTAGCACATGTGAGGCCCTCAGTTCAATCCTCAGCACCACATAAAAACAAATAAATAATTAAAGATATTGTGTACAACTACAACTAAAAAATAAATTTAAAAAATCTGAGAAGACATTCGGCATTTGTTTTTTGGTGGATTGGCTAACTTCACTTAGCATAATCTTCTCTGATATAAGGGGGGTGACTCAAAATGGGGTTGGGAGGGAGAGCAAAGGAGGAAGACTACCTCTAGATAGGGAATAAGGGTGGGAGGGAAAGGGAGGAAGAAGGGGAATAGCATGGATAGTGGAAGGATACCCTCATCATTATACAAAATACATGTATGAAGATGTTAATTGGGTGTCAACATACCTTATATACAGAGATATGATAAATTGTGGTATAAAAGTGTATTAAGAATTGTAATGCAAAAAAAATAAGAGAGCTCATGTATAATGGTATAATTTGGCTTGAACATACTTTATATACAGAGTTACGAAAAATTGTGCTGTGGATGGATAATTATGATTGTAATGCATTCCACTATTGTCATGTATGTAAGAAATAAAAATAAATAAATAAATAAATCTACACTGTCAGTTCCTTTTGTAGTTGTCCACAAATTCTTTTTTTTAAAATTTTTTTTATTGTTGGTTGTTCATAACATTACATAGTTCTTGATATATCATATTTCACACTTTGATTCAAGTGGGTTATGAACTCCCATTTTTACCCCGTATACAGACTGCAGAATCACATCAGTTACACTTCCATTGATTTATATATTGCCATACTAGTGTCTGTTGTATTCTGCTGCCTTAATTTGAAATAATAAGTGTCCATAGCTTGAGTGGGATGATATTAAATATATAACAGAGTGAGATCAAGAATCAAGCACCCCCCACTTCATGAAGAAATGATACTGGTGAATTTATCCAAGGCCATCAAAGAATAAGAGCTATTAACCTGACTTTAATTTCTGTCTCCTGATTTGGTAGATCTAATAAAATCACCATACCAATACAAGTCATAATTAGGCAATTACAGTTTCTAATGACAAGATTGTTCATATTTATGCTGATGGCATAATTAGACTTAATCAGATTATGGGTTCAAAGGGAATGAGGATTGCTATTTTATAAAAGTGCTCATCACACAAAGGTCATGCTAAAGGCATTTACATTGTTATGACCCTCAGGTTAAAATATGCCTATACTTGTCTCCATATTTTTAAATATATTGGATAGTATGAAACAAAATATTTTCTACAAATAAAATTTTCTCCCAGAGTTTCCACCACTGTTTAACAGGGACACACACACACACACACACACACACACACACACACAATCAATGAATCCAAGGACATTTTTTCATCTCCTACTAATAACGTTTGCCATTTGACTTCTGCCAACTTGCCTCTTTAGTCTAGATGTGCTGTCACTACAGGACATTGGAACCTTGGAGTACAAAAAAAGAAATACTGTGCATATAACAACTCTCAGTTCTGGATTCATTAATGTATCTAATAGTATTGTTCTCCCTAGATAGGCTGGTTCTTGCTAGGGCATTTGCAAGGCCTTTTTCTTTCCTGCTAGTTCAGTTCTCCCCATCCTACATATCCCAAGACAGAGATAAATTCTGCATCATATATCTCGGTCTTCAGAAACATAAAAGTCTTATATGTAAGAAACACAGATCCACAAGGCAAACTAAGGATGGGACTTTTGCTTCAAAGACATTTGAATTTTAACTTTACATTTCCTATCTTGATTATTCTCTTGATTTATACCTATCTTCCCTGGATACACAACAAATATGATCACCATATCATTCTCAAATCTCATAGAACTAACTCAAACCTTACTATCATCTAAGAAACACACAGTCAAATTTCTTTTTTTTTCTTTCTTCATTACATATTTATTTATTCATCCTTTTTAGTTACACATGACAGTAGAATTCATTCTGATATAATTATACAAGCATGGAATATACCTTATTCTAGTTAGGACCCCGTTCTTATGGATGTGCATAATGGTGGAATTCACTGTGATGTTTTCATAAATGTACATAGGAAAATTATGTCAGATTCATTCCACTGTCTTTACTTTCCCTATCTTCCCTCCACATTTCTAAGGAATCCCTATGAACCTTGTTCTTAAGTCATGTGTTATATTACTCTTAATAGCCCAGTAAAGAAAAGTCTATGAATGAGAACATAGGTTCTATAGTGACACTGTTCTGAATTCTAATCTAATTTTTGTCAGGTATTATCTAGTGTGATGCCTTTATTCAATAGATTTAACTAGTATGTTTCTTGGTCTCCTCATCCATAAGTATAAATTTGTATATGTTTATTATAGTCCTGATGTAAAATTTCACTGGGATCACATGTGCAAAGCAACCAGCCCAGAATCTAATACACAGTAAGGCTGAATAAATGTTGAAAGTTATCATTATCATAAACTAGGCACCCAATCATATTATTTCAGTAAAACATAAAATAATTCTAATAATGATGCAATTACGACAAGTCTTGGCTTGTAAATATATCATCCCAATCTTCTCCATCTTCAAATGTTGTTCTTACCTCTATGTGCCTTCATGTCTGTGTGTGTGTGTATTCACTAGCTAATCATAAGAATATTTATAATTATTAGGGCCCACTTTAATCCAATATAATCTAATCTTAACAAGTTATATCTGCTAATAATCTATTTCTGAATAAGGTCACATTCTGAAATATACTAATCAAACATCCTAGTCCTCAAAAAACTAACCCATGGAAAATAACTGGTTTCAAAAGTGCTAGGAATTAAAAAGGTAAAAAAAAATATATGAATACATATAAATGTCCATGAACCATTAATGTCGCAATTAAGCAGAGAAAAAAAATTCTTTAACTTTGATAAAAGTTGAAGAATTTTTTTCCGTTGGAATTTAAAGATTCTCAGCTCTTCCCTTCTCAGCAGTATTAGGTGGGGTCAACTGGAGTATGATGCTTGATCCATACTCAGAGTGGGGCTGCTAGAGTGAGTTAATGCTATAGGCAGAACTCGTGGAAGCTGGATTTAGGCTTGGGCTCTTCTCTGAATGGCAATTGGTCTGGAGATTTTAAATTAGCACACCTCCAGGGCCCAGCAAGTGTTGGTCCATACAAGAAGACTCCAGAGATCACCTGGGTTCCACTTCTGCAGTGGAGGAGCCAATTCTTAGTCCACTATATTACCTGCAGGCCCTAAATTTCCCGGTCTCAGGTTAAAGTCCACCTCTCCCATCCCCACCTTTTTGAATTCACAGGCAGATGTGTTTGACCCAGCAGATCCTGCAAGCTGCCTGATTGGAGGGGGAGGAGGAAAGATGGTGGGTTTCCACAAACAGTTGTCTCCCGTACAAACCACTCCATGTCTGATTTTCTCCTGGTCACTTAGGCACACTCTATGCCATGCAGTATGTGTTTATGAGGCCTCTGTTTTAGGCCAGACTCAGGTTTTCCAGCAATTGCCAGCCCCCACACTGCAGCTGCAGAATGGTTTCTTCCTCTGTCCTCTGTACACAGCCAGGAAAGATGGGATTTCTTTCCCAAAGGATATTGTGCAGTGTGCCTTAGTCAAACAGTGTCTTTATCTCTAAACTCTCCGTACCCAGACATGCCTCAGTCCTCCTAAAAATACAGGTTCCTTTAATTCCCTTATCCCTCCACTCTGCTTGTGGAGGAACTGTGCTAGGGATCTCTTCCTTATTTTATTACTCAATGCCCAGTCTGCTTTGAGTGCCCAGTAATAAATTCCAGGAAAGTTTCCCCTTTTTCTTTATTTTTCCATTCACCCACTGTGCTGAGAAGCTGCCTGTCTGCTTTCTTGGTTTCATGTCACTGAGCAGCCAGGAAAGCGACCTTCTCTATTCCACCTTGAAACGCCAGCCTAAGGTCACATTCTGATGTCCTGGGTGAACATGAATTAGGAAAGGGGCACTATTAAACCCAGCATGTAATTCTACAGAGAAAACCCCCCAAATTTCCCAACTGTGGAAAATTTTCAGGACGCTCTCTTCAACTATGAAATAATACAACAGGGGGAAAAATTGCTTTGACATTTGAGAATTTTCTCCTAAATTACCCTTGAGACAAAAGAGAAAATGAGACCTGAAACTATATACAATTTTAAAATAATGACAACAGCAACAATTCTTCTAGAAATGTAGAGAATACTGTTAAAAATAAACTCAGAGGAAAATTTAAGCATTTAAAGTATTATTAAAAATGAAATGGCTAAATAAATGGACTAAACAACTAAAGACACTATGAAAACAATAAAATGAAGTAGGAAGTAGAAAAAGCCAAGACAGAAGATATAAAAGATACAGCATCAAATAAGATGGATAAATAAATCTAAGTGATAGTACTGATAAAATAAACAAACCTTTAGCCAGGATCACTGAGAAAGACAGACCAAGAAGATACTTAACACCCTAAAACATGGCATGGTTAACAGCATGTAATCACAGTGAAAGAAGTAGTTTTTTAAAAAGTGTCAAATAATATGAAACAAAACCCTATAACAAGTTTTAGACAACAGTCTAGACTGTGTGAGGTGGTCCCCCTTTAGGACTGGGATACCCATTCTGTTAGGGATGTGAGTGCATATGGAGGTTCTCTCCAGGAGTGGGAATTGATGTAGGCCCAAGGGGCAACCCCCTTCATCCCAAGTCACACTTCCCTGTTTGGTGGTCCTCTCGTGCAGCAACTGTCAGCTGGTCAGCTGGGCACCCTTCTCGCTCTGGAGCTCCCCTTACCAGCTGAAACCTCTCAGCTGATATGCATCACAGCTCATCCTCCCTTTACACAATGGTGTGACTTTCCCATGGAGATTTTGTTGTAGATGCACCCACAATGTACCCCAGACACAGACCTCAAAGGCAACAAGAATTACAATGGGAAATTTTTATGTCTGGCTTACTTTTGTCTTTGTTCTATCCACAAACAGCATTTGGCACAGAGTAGGTATTCAGTCAATATTAATAAAGGAACTAAAGAATGAAGGGGCAAAAGAAAATATAATTTAACAAAACTGAGTAACAAGATATTGAAGTATGAAAATATTAATATCTGTGGAAGTGTGATGAAATAATAAAAATGTCTCAAAATCCATCCCTGAGAGATACCTGATAAAATTATTTTTTTAAAGTGAGAGAGAGAGAGAGAGAAAGAGAAAGAGAGAGAATTTCTTAATATCTATTTTTTAGTTTTCGGTGGACACAACATCTTTATTTTATTTTTATGATAAAATTATTTTATGAATCAGAATTTTTAAAGAATAGACAATTCCATATAAAAAAACATGAATACTTCTTCAAATCACTTTATGGACCAAATATACTCCTTATCCCAATACTAACACTTCACAAAAGATTAAAGATCAATTACCTTCTATGTAATATATCCAGAAAACCTTAGATTAAAATATTAACAAATCAAATATGAATAACATTGAAATAGTGCATTATGATTAAGCAAAATACAGTCTATTGGTGCCAAGATGCTTCAACCTCAGAAATCTAGTATCTCAAATCATCATATCATTAAGTCAAAGAAGAAAAACTATATAAGCATATGCAAATGGGCTAAAAATAAAAGCTCGGATACAGAATTTACTTCTGTTACTAATAAAATTCTTTAAAACTAAGAGTAGATTATTACTTGCAGTGATTCGATGAAGAATATCTATTCCAAACACCAAACCATCAACCTTCTTGTAAGACTCAATTTCAGAGTCATCTCTGTTATCTTTAGGAATAACTAAAAAATGTTCACCTCAATCAACATTGTCTGGAAATTAAAATCAATGTAATTAGACATACATACTTATGTATATATGGCACATTGCATCCTGCAGAATCTGAGAGACAAAGGAGAATAACCATTTTTATATATGGTATGGTTGGCTACTTGGGTCATTTTTAAAAGCCAGATGCCAAACTATGATAACTGTTAGGTAAATCTATTGGTTTGGCTAATTACATATGTGTGCATGCACATGTGTGTATAATACATAGGCATACATATTTATCTACACTTACCTTTAACTACATTTAATTTATATTCATTTAATTCATCACAATTAAAGAATAGCAAGCCAGAACTTTCCCTACAGAATATATATATTTCCTTTTTGTAAATAAAATAAAAAGATCCTATTCATAATAGCAACATAAACTATCTAGAAATGAAATTTAAAAGACTATTAAAGTTCATATGAAATGCTATAAAATGGTATTATAGAATATAAATCTAAATAAATAAGGAAACATAAATAAGAAAAGTTAATATTTCAAGGGTGTAAGTTCTGCCCAAAATAATGAATGAATTCAAAGCAATTTAAAGCTTAGGATATGGCCAGAAATGTAGTTTAGTGGAAGAGAACATGCTTAGCATGGGCAAGGCCAGGGATTCAATCCCTGGCACCAAAAAATAATATAAAGCTTAGTAAGGAAGGATCATTTGTTTGGAAACTTTATGCTATGCTCCTGAAGTTTATCAGAAAGAAAATTTATACTAAAATATACATAAACTCTCATCACAATTAAAGAATAGCAAGCCAGACCTTTCCCTACAGAATTGTGTGTGTTTATATGAAGTGTGTCATATATATAATTTTATGTATAATATATGTTATATACAGATACATATATATATATAATTTATTGCTTTCCAATAGGTAATTTAAGAATATACTTAAAAATCCAAAACTTTAAGGTAAGAAACAAATCAAGGAGAAAAAAATTGTGTTCTAAACATCAATTTTTCTTTGGTATGTAAAACATTCTTACAACATTAGTAATAACCAGTTGAGCACTCAGTGGAAAAACGGGTCAGTGATATGATTAAGTAATTTACAAAAGAGGAAATGAAAACAGCCACTAAATGTATGAAAGCAGAAAACATATATTCAACTTTACAAATGGTAAAGTTGTAAATTAATACACCCATGACATGCCTTGGTAAAGCATACCTCCTCAAAACAGATGTAGGGAGGGGGAACTTTTCTACATTTCTCAAGGACAGCTTGGTTAAATGTATCGAAAGCCTTAAAATAAAGTGTACCAATGCTAATGTACTAAGTCTATTCACAGAGATTTCATAATGTCTGAAAAGACATGTATAAAAATGCTCATTTATTTATTCTTTACAATATAAAGATAAAAACAACCTAAATATCCAGAAATAGAAGTGGTTAAATAAGTTATACTCCGTCCACATGATGGAATTATTTACTGTCTCTAAAAATAAAGTTTTCTAAGGAATTTTAATAATTGAGAAAATATGTAATAACACATGACAAAAGCAGGTTACAAAACAGTTTGTAGTGTATAATTTCATCTAAAACACAAAAATGCATTTTTAAAAAGACTGAGAGGAAACACAACATAAAACCAACAGTGTTTTTCTCTTAGTTACAGTGTTGAAATTGTTTTGTTTTTGTTTTGTTTTTTGCCCTTTTGTACTACTTTGAATTTTATAGTTTCCCTACAATAGATATATATTACTTTTAGAGTTGGGGAGAAAGCAATTATCCTTTGAAAAGCACATCAGGAATCACATTGGTCTCTATTTCTTCTACTCTTATGACAAAGATGTAAGGAAACGCTTTGCCTTTTAAAAATCATACTACATAAAACTCTATTATGTATCTATACTATCTGGCCTATTAGCCAGTATTCTCCTTGACATCTGCTAGGGCTTGCATATGAAGTATCACCCAAAAGCTCCTATGTTAATGCAGGAATATTCAGAGATGAAATATTTAGATTATGAGAGCTGTAACTTAATCAGTACATGCTAATTGGAAAGTGTCAAATGCTAACTCTAGGCTGGTAGGTCTAGGCTGGAGGAGGTGGGTTGCTGGGCCATGCAGTTGGGGATTGTATCTTGTCCCCCTGGCTCCTCCCTCACACTCTCTCTGCTTCCAGGTCCTCTTGAACAGAGTGAAGTTCACTGAAACTGAGACAAAGTAAACTTTTCCTCCTTTAAGTTGTCCTGGTTGGGTATTTTGTTCATAGTCACAAAAATCTAAGTAATGCAGCATCTGAGCAATGCATCTCTTTAAGCATTTCTGAGTTTTGTGAAATAATATGTGCAGTGGAAAAAGCTGAAAAATCTCAAGACTATCAGGAAACACAGACTGTCAATAATCTTCAAGGACCCCAGAAATGCATGTGTGCCAGGTGTTTTATCTGTGCAAATGAATCCCTCCAAGGAAACCGCTTTCCCCAGCCCGCCTTGCCACTTCCTCTTCAGAACCCTGGGGACAGATGGAATTGGGTTAAATTGAACTTGGTAAATAATTTTAAAAGGTGAACATGGGAAAAAGAAAGAAGGAGGGACAGGGAAAGAGGAAAGAATAAAGTAGGGGAGGGAGGGGAGGGGAAAGGGACAAAAGAGAAAGAGAAGAAAGGAGGTTGAATCTAAGATCCTGAGAGGAAATGGGATCTAGAGGTATTCCTATCTGGCTACATATGTATAAAAGACTTCACTCTGAAGAGAAACAGCACCCTATTCTGTGCCCCACAAGACACAAATATACCCATCATTAACTTCACTTTACAGAAGAGGAATCTTTAAAATGAATTGACACAATAGCTCCCCTAACCTTTACTTCATCAATAATTAAGGTAGGGAAAGACGCCAAGATTCAGATTGCTTATCTTCTATCAATTTTAAACCAGTGTCCCATTGCATATTAAAGACCTCTTTTGCACTAAAGTGCAGGAAACTAATTAGAATCATTCTGGTTTTCGTGACTCATAAACTTAATGCTCTTTTAGCATCCTTTTGGCTGAGCAGATTTCCTAACCACAGTTTAATAGCAAAAGGCATTTAAAATAACAATCTCAAAAGTCTTTCCAGCCTCCCCAATTAGAGTAAAATAAATTGGCTCTTAGAAATGGAGGCTGTGCTTTCTCAGACTATGGAACAGCTCATTGGTTTCTGATATCTTAACTATGAAGAAAAATGACAATTTTCATCTTGCTCCCAGTTATCAAAATATTCCTACCAGCACAGAAGCAACTGGCCTGGTCACATACTTCTAACTTGGATCCTCCTCTTGTGGGTTGATTTGGCTTTTGCTCATTTATTTTTAATTCGTTATTTTAGATTTTATTTGACCTCTAGGAAATACTAAGATATTTAGTCTGTTATCTCTGGAATGGTCAAAATGCTCATGTTATCATTGCTAGTTAATGTTTATTGAATCGTAGGCTATGTTAATAATAAGCAAGAGACAAATCCTGGCTCATACCTTTAAATTCTGGTTTCTTTTTAAAAAATCAGACCATTTTATAATGTCTATGTAATATTTTGTTTTCTTTATAACATATTAAATGGAATAATTCCTGCACTAAAATCAATCATTTAGCAAAAATACTTATTAGTGGGCCAGCAGGTTTGAGGTTTGATCTTGGGAATCCTATCTGATTATACCTATATTATTTATTTCAAGTTTACTTCCGTCAACTGTTTTTGCTGCTTTAAAAGTGTGTGAGTGGAGTTCCTTTCTGAGACTTCAAAAACAAATTAGTTTAGATAAGTCAAAATAAAGTGATTCAACCCTTTATTTGAACATATAGGTTTCATGCAATACATGTGCACACTTTCTACTTCTAGTCTCTCCAGGAGTAGAACCTCTGTGGATGGAGTGATAGGGAATTTAAAGTCATTTGAAAACACAAGAAGATATCAGCTGAATTTTATCTCAGCTCCATGTATGTCCGGTTGCTACATTGTATCTTTATGTTTTCTTTGAAATTTGACCCAGATTGATTTCCCAGCTACTCCCCTAGCCTCTTTCCTATAGAATAATATATTGGTTTCTTTACTCCCACTTATTTTTCTTCCTGGTTTTTACTTAACTCACAAATAGCTGTACACTCAGTTTGTATTCGTTCTCAGCCTGCTTTTAATTCCTGATTTGTTTCAACCTCCAAAGTTTCCACCATTTGGATGTAAACTTTTACTTGGGACACAGCCACACACCATGTAAACTTTTACTTGGGACACAGCCACACCATGCTTCTCCAGCATTTCTAAATGTATGGATGATCTGACAGAGGCTAGAGCTAGAACCTTAGCTCTGCTCCTCATCCTCAATATATTTCTTTTGTAGTAGCATTTCCTGATACTTTTCCATATTCTTAAGTTCCTCACAGATTCCCTACACTGTACAATTTCTGAGTATTATAATAGCATACATAGACGATAGATAGGTAGGTAGGTAGGTAAATAGATAGAATGAGCTTTTGACATTATCTGCTCAAAATACAGTGATTTTTGTATTTATGTTTTCTTTTTCTCACCCTCCTTCTTTTCTTTCACTGTATAGTTATATTTTCTGAATGTCTAAATATCTCAGGAGCCTGAGACAGGAAGATAGTCAGTTCAAAGCCAGCCTCAGCAACAACGAGTTACTAAGCAACTCAGTGAGACCCTGCCTCTAAATAAAGTACAAAATAGGGCTGGGGATGTGGCTCAGTGATTGAATGCCCCTCAGTTCAATTCCCAGTACAAAAAAAAAAAAAAAAAAACTCTCTGTTAAGCAGATAATTCTGAGAAAGGACCAACTCCCTTTCCTTGGAACTCAGGTCTGTCTGTGGTTCTGAAATTATTTTAACTTCTCCAGTATACTCCTTCAAGGTCATTGAAGAAAAATTAAACTCATCTCTGGAGGCCTGAAAGAAATGTCCCTTCATAATGGAACTGTTAAGCTTACATGTACTATTAGAACTTAAAATTTTGAAAAACCTCCCTCTTTGAAGGAAGCAACTCAGCCAGGTATGGTGGCAAACTCCTGTAATATCAGTAACTCAGGAAGCTGAGGCAGGAATATCCCAAGTTTGAGGCCAGCCTGGGCAACTTAGCAAGACTCTGTCTCACAATAAAATATAAAGGGCTGGTGTTGCAGTTCAGTGGAAGAACACTTGCCTGGCACATGGAAGACTCTAAACTCAATTCCTAGTACTGGGGGTGGGGGGAGAAAGAAAGAAAGAAAGAATTAAGCAACCCAAAGACAATTCAGTACATGCACGTGTGCCTTACTCAATTTGGGTACAAATTTTCTATTTAGACATTTTATTAATGTATGCATGCATTCACAATAGCAAGAGCCATGAAAACAGACCATTATGGTCTGAAGCCAGTCTAACAGTACCTGAATGTATTACCAGTACCATAGCAAAGAGCTGTGGACAGGCTCTACAATCTAGCATAACATCTGAATTATACTTGCTTCATTCATGCAGGGTTTGTTATGATTTAGCTGTGAATTCAAGACCAACCAGGAGAAGGCAGTGCAGGATAAACAACTAAACTTTTACATTTTCTTTAAAGTTAAAAAAAAAAGACCCAATGTACTAATATAGATTTTTTTATGGCATAAACCTCTATTTATATGGGGGAAGGAAATGAGCTTTCTCTTAATACCAGCATCATCTCTTGTACTTCTCTAGCTCTCTTCACTCTTTTCTACCTAGATCACCATTCATTCTTACACATTAAAATCCATGCATTACACAAACTGCAAAACGTCTAAATTTAAAATTTTTCCAAACCTGCTTTAAACTTCCTTCTTAATATAACTTTACTACCAAAGTCAAGGTTGTAGGTTTTCACAATACTTTTGAGTCCATGATGCTTTTATATTTCAAGACAAGCTTGTCATGAGCCCTGAAGATCACTTGCTTCATTGCTCAAATACAAAGGTATTTTATACATCTAAATAGGGCGATTTCCTGCTCAATGAGGAACTCTCTAAGAATAGAAATAAGTGAAGTTTGCTCACTAAAAGTGAGAAGGAGGAATCTAATTAGAACCTCAGTGTCTGGCATGGTGTGTTTCATTCCACCACTGGCCACCTCAGCAGGCAGAGGAAGACCCCCTCTAAGTCCTGAGGATCCCAGAGAAAAAGAACCCAGTCACTATTTGACTTAAGCAAGTGCAATTCGTCCACTGAACGAAACAGTATGAGCCTTGTAAACCATTAATCCACATTTACAAGTATTCTTGTGGCTGAATTTCCTAGGGAAGTTATTACCAGATGATTCTGAACAAAAGTGTGACATGGACAATTGAAGCCTTAATGCCATCTGTCCTCCACTCTTTAATGCCACCTTTATTCTCTCCCTTGAGTGCACAGGGTCTCCTCTCCACACTGATCCTTACTAGCCTGGGCTCTCCTCAGAGCTTCTTCATGCCTTGCCTTTCTCTGTACTTAATCTTTCATTCCCCCTCCAATAGAAACTTATTTGTACCTAAACAACAATGTGACTAGTATTGGAGCCTCTCAACCTTTGGGTAATGGTCTCACTCTCTTGCCTTAAACCACATGAGATTTACAAGGGATTTTTACATAGCTTTAAATTGCTAACTAGTCTTAGACCTCGATTATTTTCTTTATGATCTCCAAACCTGATTCAAAGGCTCAACCAAGCAGCAGGTGAGAATTTCTTTCCCCCTTGAGCGGTCAGGCCTAAATTGGAGGCAAACTTTCCCCTTTCTTTAGGCCCACCCAGTGGTTTTTGTCCCCTAGAACTTCTACCCATTTCATGAAAAAAGGAGATCCCAGAAATAAACCCACATATGTATCATCAACCTTTAACAGGTGACAAGAACACACAAAAGATTAAGGATAGTCTCTCCAATAAATGATGCTGGGAAAACTAGATATCCATATGCAAAATAATAATAATAATAATAAAAACTGGATGATTAACTTATGCCATCTATAAAAAGCAATTCAAAACGGATTAAAAACAAACAAGTTTTATGATTCTTCTAGGAATCATAAAACTCCTAGAAGAAAACATAGGGAAGAAGGTTCCTTGAGTTTGGTCCTAGCAATGATTTTTTTGGATATGTGATCAAGAGAATAAGTAACAAAAGCAAAAGTAAACAAGTGAGACTACATAAAACTAAGAAGCTTCGGCACAGCAAAGAAAACAATCAACAAAATGAAAAGAAAATTCATAGAATGGGAGAAAATACTTGCAAACCATATATCTGAAATTCATGCTCAAAACATGAAAGGAACTCACCCAACTCAAAAACAAAAATCCAATAATCTGATTTTTTAAATGGGCAAAGGACCTGATAGAGTTATCAAAAGAAAACATACAAATAGCTAAGAGGCCTATGAAAAACTGCTCATCCCTAGTCATAAGGGAAATAAAAATCAAAACCACTGTGAAATATCCCCTCACCAAGAACAAAGATGGCTATTATAAAAAGATAAGAGATAGCTAGTGTTGGTAGAGGTGGGGAGAAAAGGCAACACTTGTATACCACTGGTAGGAATGTAAATTAGTATAGCCAGTGTGGAAAAGAGTAAGAAGGTTCCTCAAAAAAATAAATAAATAAAAATAGAGATACTCTATGATCCTGTGATGCCATCAGTAGAAATATATCCAAAGTGAATAAAATCAGTCTCTCAAAAAGATATTGGCATGCCCGCGTTCATTACAGCATTGTTCATAACAGCCAAGATAGAGAAACAAACTGAGTGTCCATCAATGAATGAAGGAAGGAAAGGATATATGTGGGTGTGATGAAATATCCATTAGCCATGTGAAGGAAATCCTGCCATTTGCAACAACATAGATGAATCCCAAGAAAGTTTTGGCAAGTAAAATAAGCCAGACACAATAAGACAAATATTTCCTGACGTCTCATTTCACACATGTTTAAGTTTTTCTGGCATATTGAAACTTAAAAATTTAAACTCATAGGAGCAGAGAACACAATAATAGTTGCCAGGGACTAGGAGTACAGATGGGGAAAAAGCAATGTTGGTTAAAGGATACATAGTTTCAGTTAGACAAGATAATTCAAATGGAGATATTCAACAGCACAGTCACTACAGTTGGTAACAACAACAACAAAAAAATACTGCACGCATGAAAATTGGTAAAAAATAAAAAGTAGATATTAAATATTCTCACTATAAAAATGACAAATATGTGAGGTGTTGAATATGTTAATTGACTTGATTGTTTATGCTACACATATCAAACATCACAAAGCATGCTGCAAATATATGTACTTTTATCAATTAAATTAAAAAACATAATATTGATTGAAAATACTACTTTAAAACAATATATACAATATGGCTCCACATACAGATTTAACTGTAAATCAATATTAAGGATTATTGGTTTATACATATGGGGATAAGAATTATCTCTTGTCTTTTTCATAACAGCCTACCTAACAGAAGTAAAATGATAGATAGCTCTTTGTGGTTTTAATTTGCATTTCCCTGTGTTGAACATTTCTTCATAAGCCTGCTAGCCATTTGTATGAGCTTTGTTAATCATACATTCACATTTCCAAGCTTTCTAGTTTGGGTGATTGAATTACCACTTCTTTCAAGAAATGTCAGTCAGGTCTTTTACCCATTTTTATATCAGATTTTTTTTAAGTTGAATGAGTTCTTTATATACTTTGGATATTAACTGCTTACCAAATGTGCAGTTTACAAATATTGTCTCCCATTCTGTATGTTTCCTTTTCATTTTGTTGATTGTTTTTTGTTTGTTTATTTGTTTGTTTTTGGTAAGCAGAATTTTTTTAGTTTTCATCCATTTTTGTTTTTGTTGCCTGTGCTTTGGGTGTCAGATCCAAAAAATCATTTCCAGGATCAATGAATAAATTCATCAGTTTTTCTCTGCTTTCCTCTACTAGTTTTATACTTTAGACTTTTGAGTTGGGTTTTATATATTATGCAAGATAAGATCTAATTTCATTTTTCTGAAGGTGAATATCCAGTTTTCCCAACACCATTTATTAAAAAGATCATGCTTTTCCCATTGTGTATTATTAGCTCCTTTGTTGAAGATTCGTTGATAAGTGTGGATTAATTTCTTTGTTCTCTATTCTGTTTCATTGGTCTATTCGTTTTTGTGCCACTACCATGTTATTTTGATTACTACAGCTTTGTGGCAGATTTTGAGATCAGGTAGTGGAATGCCTCCAGTCTTGTATTTTCTGCTTAAAATTACTTTGGTTATTTGTGGCCCTTGTAGTTCCACAAGAATTTCAGAATTCTTTTTCTTTTTTACTATTAAAATGTCAGTGGAAGTTTGATAGATATTGTATAGGTCACTTTAGGTAGTATGGGCATCTTTTTAAATTTTGTTGTTGTAAATTGACTTTTATTTTATTTATTTATTGTTATGTGGTGTTGTTGAGGATCAAACCCAGTGCCTCACACGTGCTAGACAAGTGCTCTGCCATTGAGCTACAACCCCACCCCCTAGTATAGGCATCTTAATGTTAATTCTTCCAATCCATAAACATGGGGAATCTCTTCATTTATCTGGGTCTTCTTCTGGTTTGTAGTTTTTGCCATTCAAATCTTTCATCTCCTTGGTTAAATTTATTCCAAAGTATTTTTATGCTATTATAAATGAGATTGCTTTTGTGATTTCTTCTTCAGTTAGTTTGTTTCCAGTGGTTTTTAAATATAAGATCAAATATTTATATACACACACACACACACACACACACACACATCAGAGATTGAACTTTTAACTCAGGGGCACTTAACCACTGAGCCACATACCCAGTCCTTTTTTATAATTTATTTAAAGACAAGGTCCCACTGAATTGCTTAGGCCCTTGCTAAGTGGCTGAGTCTGGCTTTGAACTCATGATCCTCCTGCCTCAGCCTCCTGAGCTGCTGGTATTAGAGGCATGTGCCACCACACTCAGCAATAATAGATTTTTTAAATATATCTATGTTTACACATATACCTTTAGTTTATTCATCTTAATAGTGATATAGCATTCATTCAGTTGAATAAAGCATAATTATTTTTCTCACCTTCATGAACCCTTAGACTGGATGTTACAAGGTTGTCTTATTTCTCATTTTACACATGTGGCAGAGATTTTTCTGCCATATATGTACATGTTAACTTACTGAGTCAAAGAGATGGTTCATGTACAATTTTAATAGACATTAATAAATTGCTAAACAGAGCGGTTATACCAAGACTCTAGAGCCTTAACATATTATATGAATCACTGCAGAACTTGAGTATAAAAGAGCACATCACAGTGGTTTAGAACCATTCTTCTAAACATAAAATGATGCTGACTGTTCCACCATAATGGAACATAATAAACTATGGTTGTATTTTCCAAACTGATTCTTCATCACTTATCCTTACATTATTAGCATTATTCTATGAAGGAAAAAAAAAGAAGAGTAGAATACCAGAAAGTATATGTGTGCCTCAAACCCAAGATGCGTGTTCGAATACACATGTATCATTTTGTAAAAACCTACCACCTAGAAGGAATCAATGTATTGATATTTACTAAATTCATCTATTAGTTCATCCAAGCAGATCTGCTTTTAAATGTCTAAAAATAATACTTGGAAGTCTTCTAGAATTTCTTTTCACTATCTGTAGACTCTAAACAGTGACATCAGATTAAGCCAACTACCCTGGCACCTACCTTTCAGGCATTAAATCTAAATTTTGAGATGGGGCTTAGTATCCTACTAAGGGAAATAAAACAATGACCAGTGTAGGGGGAAAGTGCTTTTTTCTTTCTCCCCACATCTCAGTGATTTAAAAATAGTCCACACACATTGGGCATGGAAACTGTGTGATACATCAAAGCAAAATGTGTTATCTGAATTATTTCCTTTAATCTTCATAAGGACGCTAAAAAATGAAATAAGCATTCTTTCTAATATAGAGATAAAGAAACAGAGTATGAAAGATTGGGTAAAATCACAGAGCTTGTAAGTAGTAGAGGGGTCCCACTGAAATTTTCCTGATTCAAAAATGATTCTTCATCACTTATCCTAAGCAGCCTCATTTCATTCAAAATTCACACATCAGAAACTAGTTTAAAGAGCTCTGGTACACATTAGAAATGTAATCATTTTCATTGTATTTGTCCTAATTCTGACCTCTATGACAAAGCAATCCATTGTACATTCGTAGATAATTCGAATGTCCTGAGCCTTCCTGTTCCCAAGTTAGACACTCTCATATCCTTCAGCTATTTCTCTGTTATGTCTCTATGTACTCTCTCTCTTCATGTATATCTAGGTTGCTCTTCCTTGGGTCTTTTAAATTGTTCCCCATCTTAATGTATGATGCTCAGATCAGAATGCAGCAGCATATAACTAACCTGGAGTATTCAGTACAACAGACTCATCAGCTATCTCATTCTGGACTTTATACCCTACTTAACACTGTCCAAAGTTACACTGGCCTCTTTGGCAGCCATGTAACACTGTTGACACATTCTTCACTTATGCCAACAATAATCCCCAACTGATTTTTAAACAGATATTCATGTGTGTCAGCTATCTTTTAAGTTTTCATTTTACCCAAAGTTAGGGCATTATATTATTAACTACTAAATTTTATTTACTGTCACCTGCTAAAAATATTTGAAGACAAGTCAATACAAAAATCCAAATTGGAGAAAAAAAATTACAAAAAGGGCAGAGAAATGACAGAAATGTGGGAATCTGGGTATTTTTTTAAAAGGGAGGAGAAAGTCCCAGGAAGAAAACAGAGAAAATGGACCAGGAAAATAATAGTTATGTATATTGATAAAAGATACCAACCTACAGATGAAAAAAACACAATACTATTAAATCCCAAGCAGTATAAATTCTTTTTTAATTAGTTCTAATCAGTTATACATGACAGTAGAAAGCTCTTTGATTCATTGTATACAAATGGAGCAGAATTTTTTATTTCTCTAGTTGTACATGAAGTAGAGTCACACCATTCATGCAATCATACATGTACCTAGGGTAATGATGTCTGTCTCATTCCACCATCTTTCCTTCCCCCCCTCATCCCCTCCCCCTCTCCTTTGCCCCATCCAATTTCCTCCACTCATCCCATGTCCCTCCCCACTCCATATGGATTAACATCCACTTATCAGAGAAAACATTCGGCCCTGTATTTTGGGGATTGGCTTATTTTGCTTAGCATAATGTTCTCCAACTCCATCTATTTACCTGCAAATGCCATAATTTTCTCTTTTAATGCTGAGTAATATTCCATTGTGTATATGTACCACAGTTTCTTTATCCATTCATCTCCATCTCCATCTCCATCTAGGTTGGTTCCACAGTTTAGCAATTGTAAATTTGCTGCTATAAACATTGAAGTGGGGCTGGGGATGTAGCTCAGTCATTAGAGTGCTTGCCTTGCATGTACAAAGGTCCTTGGTTCAATCCCCAACACCACAAAAAAAATAAATAAATAAAATAAATAAAGAATAATCATTGAAGTGGCTGTGTCTCTATAGTATGCTGCTTTTAAGTCCTTTGGGTATAGAAAAAGGAGTGGGATAGCTGGGTCGAATGGTGGCTCCACTCCAACTTTTCTAAGGAATCTCCATACTGCCAAGTGGTTTAAATTCCAAGTCCATAATTAGTCACAATCTAATTAAATTGGTGAGGAACAAAGACAAAGAAAATTCTAAAAATAACTAGAAAATCAATCTAAAAATTTAATGCAATCTCTATCAAAACCCTAGTTGGACTTTTATGGAAATGAGCAAATTTGTGCTAAATTTTATATGAATATACAGAAGGCATATAGTAGGCAAAACAATTTTTGTTTAAAAAAGAGTAGTTTGAGGACTCAAATTACCCAATTTCAAAACTTTGTAAAGTTAAAGTACAGTGTAGTATGACTATAAAGATAGGTATGTAGATAAATAGAACAGAATGAAGGTACAAATATAAACATTTATATTCTTTCTCCATTCAATGGAGAAAGAATAATATTATCTATAAATGACTCTGGGACAATTAAATATTGATATTTGTGCATGAATACACATGCACAATTTGGACCCTCACAAAGAAATTAAGTTAAAATGGATCATAGACCTAAATATTATAAGCAAAACTATACAATTTATAGAAAAAAACATGGGGGAAAAATTAATTTTAGTGATCTTGGTTAAGGCAAAGAGGGTTTTTTTGTCATGAAACCAAGAATAAGGCATAAAAGAAAAATTGATAACTTCATTAAAGTTTAAAATTTTGCATTTCAAGAACATAATCAATAAAATGAAAAGACAAAGTACACTCAAAGAAAATATTTTTAAATTATGTCTGCTAAAATACCTTATATTGAAAAACACATGTAACTAACCAGATAAAGAATGCAATTTAAAAATGGACAATGATATTTCATCAAGTAAGACATACAAATGGTAAATGATCATATAAAAAGCTCTCAATACCCTCATTAGTTATTAGGGAAATACAAGTTAAATCTACTATGAAATACTAGAACATACTTGCTAGAATACTTATACTCAAAAAGGGACAGTATCAAGTATTTTTCCAGTGGGAATGCAAAATTGTACAGACCTTTTGGATAATAGTTTGGCAATTTTGTCTTACCCTATGATCCAGAAACTGTGCTCTTAGAAACCTATCCAAGCGAAATAAAAACATGTTTACAAGAAGACTTGTACACAAATGTTCACAGCAGCATTATTCATAAAAGCACAAGCTAGCATTATCTACCAACTGAACAGATAGGTACATGGTGATAACCAGAAAATGGAATAACAGTTGGTTATAAGAATGAAATACGGACACATTGATAAAGACAATACAATATTATATTGTATTCATTGAAAACAATATGATAAATGAAAGAAGCCTAACACAGAAGATAATATATTGTATAATTCCATTGATATAAAATATTCAGAAAACGCAAACTCATAGAGACAAAACACAGCTCTGTGATCACCTAAAGATGGAGAGAGGGATAACTGTTTGAAGGTGGGGGTGACACAAACACCTTGAGGAAAGTATTTCAAAAATATTCAAAATATTTCTAAAACAGGAATTTGATGATATTTACACAATACTATAAATTTACTAAACTCATTGATTTTTAAACATATAATAAGCAAATCTCATGGTATTCAAAGTATACCTCAATAACAAAACAAAAACATTGGGCATATTTTGTAACTGTTGCTTATTCTAACCTATTATTAATATCTGATTAAAATAACAAAACGTCATAGGATATATAATTTTTCTTATGTAGAAAAAGTAACATTTTTGAAAAAAAAATGTCTTAAAGATAGAGGGAATACACACACACACATACAATCCATATATATAAATTTTAAATGAGCATCTTTTTGTACCAATGATATTTTAATAGAATACATGGGAATCAGCAAATTTTTTTTTGTACACAGGATTGAACTCAGGGGTACTTAACCACTAAGCCATATCTCCAGCCCTGTTCTGTATTTTATTTAGAGACAGGGTCTCACTGAGTTGCTTAGGGCCTCACTAAGTTGCTGAGGCTGACTTTGAACTTGAAATCCTCCTGCCTCAGTCTCCTTGGCCTCTGGGATTGTAGGCATGTGCCCCCACTCCTGGCCACCAGGACATCTTAACATGCCAAAAAGGAAAGAAAATCCAGCCAACTTAGAATTTTATATAAGCAATATTTCATTTAAGGATGAAGACAAAATAGTCAAAAACAATTTATAGTGATAGAAAATAGATCAGTTTTTCCAGAGAGAATTGAATGAGAGGATTTGACTCTAACCGGGCATGGAGGAATTTGGGTGTAATGGATATTTTGACTGGGAAGGTAGTCACGTGGAGAAAGACATATTTCAAACTCATAATATTCACTTAAAATAGGTAAATTTTATTATATGTTAATTTTATATCAAAAAGTTGATTAAAAAAAGAAAAATGAAGGGAAAAATATTAGAAGACAGACAAAATCTGAGAAAGTTCATCACTGATAGAATTCTTTTAAAAATACTAAAAAGTCAGCCAAATGTAGTGGTGCATGCCTATCATGCCAGCAACTCAGCTGGCTGAGGCATGAGGATTAAAAGTTCAAAGCCAGACTCCGCAATTTAGGAAGACCCTAAGCAACTTAGTTAGGCCCCATCTCAAAATAAAAAATAAAGTCTGGAGACGTGGTTTAGTGGCAAAATGCCCCTGCATTCAATCCCTGGCACCAAAATTTTTAAAAAAATACTAAAAAGTCCTTTACACTGAGGGAAAAATCATTCAGAGGAAGTTATTAAACAAAAAGAAAGAAAAAGTAAAAGAAACTTAAATGTGTGGTAAATGTAAAAGACCATTGACCATTTAAACACAATAGTAATGACTTTATGTAAGTTTTTCACTTATAAAGAAATAAAATATTTCACAACAGCATGATTAGTGAAGAGTGAATAAATGAAAAAAAATCAACATGGGATTCTTTCATGACTCAAATTATAGAGTAATGTAATAATCATGGATATGTATTGAAATTGCTAAGGTAGTCATTAAAAAAATTTTAAGAAACACCAGAAACAACCTAATAGGGGAGAAAAATGAAATTATATAAATTATATTTGATTAACCCAAAAGATAATAGACTGAAAGTATAAGGAACAAGCGGCACAAATAAAAATCAAATATCAAAGTGATAGTCCTAACACAATCATATTAGTGATTACAACAATAGTCAATGGACTAAACAGATTAATGGAAAGTAGTATGGAGATTCCTTGGAAATCTGGAAATGGAACCACCATTTGACCCAGCTATCCCTCTCCTCAGACTATACCCAAAGGATTTAAAAACAGCATACTACAGGGACACAGTCACATCAATGTTTATAGCAAAACAATTCACTATAGCTAAACTGTGGAGCCAACCTAGATGCCTTTCAGTGGATGAATGGATAAAAAAAAAAAATGTGGCATATATACACAATGGAATTTTACTCAGCATTGAAAAACAACAAAATCATGGCATTTGCAGGTAAATGGATGGCGTTGGAGAAGATAATGTTAAGTGAAGTTAGCCAATCCCCAAAAAACAAATGCCAAATGTTTTCTCTGATATAAGGAGGCTGACTCATATTGGGGTAGAGAGAGGGAGCATGGGAGGAATAGATAAATTCTAAGATAGGGAAGAGGGGATGGAAGGAAAGGGAGGGAGCAGGGGATTAGCAAGGATGGTGGAATGTGATGGACATCATTATCCAAAGTACATGCATAAAGACTCGAATTAGGTGTCAACATACTTTATATACAAACAGAGATATGAAAACTTGTGGTATATATGTGTAATAAGAATTGTAATGCAAAATAATTACATGTATAAAGGCATGAAGTGGCATGAACATACTTTATATATAAAGATATGAAAAATTGTGCTCTATATGTGTAATGAGAATTGTAATGCATTCCACTGTCATGTATTTTAAAAAATAAAACAAACAAACAAACACATAAATAAATACAAAGCAATTCCCAACTAAAGGGAGAGGGAACTCTCTGGTGTCCTTTCTTAGAAGGACACTAATCCTGTTGGATCAGGGGCCCACACTTATGATCTTATAAACTTAACTTTTTTTCCCTAGGGGCCCTACTTCCAAATACAGCCACACCAGGCTTCTATATATCAATTTTGAGGGGGAATATACAAACGTTGGATCCCAAATAACCAGCTAAGTCATACATCTCCCTCTGAAACTGTCTTCAGTGATATGTTCTCAGGTCCCCCTTCCTTCCTGTGTTCCATAGCCTCCTGTGTGTGCAAATATCAAAACATCAGATTAAGTCACTACTCCCTATTAACTGGTTAGTAATATATGTGTATATGTATATACACACACACACACATATACATGGTGTTATATATATATATATATATATATATATATATATATATATATATATATATATCTTTCTATATAGATAGATAGATAGATACAGATACACACACACCTATACGTGTGTGTGTGTGTGTGTGTGTGTGTATAAAATCTCTTAGCATGTACTAGGCAAATGATGCTGAATTAGTGAATGCATAGTAAGAAGGAAATGAAGATTTGTTCCCAGCTCTAATTCTCAGCCCAGGGGAAATGACAATATCCCAAGCTGCAATACTGAATATCTGAATTCATTAATCATATAACTAATGGCTAATTCTAACAGAAATGTGGCTTTTAGAAACACATACTGAATAATTCACTGACTGTATGCTAATATTTGAAATTTGCTCATCTATTTAAAGCAATCTTATAAAAATATAAAATACCTACAGATATATGTCCAGAATCACTGTCATAATTCACAAGCAATATAGTGAATGAGGTCAAAATTATTTTCTCTTCACCCAGCATAAGTTATTAATCTATCTGGACAAGAGAAAGGACATTGGTGCTTTCACAGGCTGTGATAATCCTGTGCTATGGCACAGGCAATGACTTACCACTGTGAAATGTGATTGAAGGTTTTACATTGTTATGCACTCATCAGATGAGTTCTCAGCTGGTGACCTGCAGCCAGGCAAACCTGGACACCCTGTTTGCCCTGACATAGGAGAAAAAAAACAAGATACAAATAGAAAGCCTCTGGACTTACCAGCTGCTAGATCAGAACAAGATGGTAGATGCAGAAGAAATTTCTTGGCACAGCAAAGTCCCTCGATCTACATAAAGCCCTCCTGAGTCAAGTCAATCCATTGACCTAATGTTTCTTTCTGTTTATATGGTTCCTTTGATATGTGGGTACCCTCGAGGTGTTATTTTGTTGCTGAGTGCCAACATTGCTGACCTCCCACCATTCCCATAATCTCAACCTTCTCAGAGAAGTAGAGGGGTCAGAGATGTAGCACAGGGGTACAGCTCTTGTCTAGCATAGGGGAAGCCCTGAGTTTCAATCCCCAGCATTAAAAAGGAAGGATGGATGGAAGGAGGGCAGGGAAGGAAAAGGCAGAAAGGTTAAAGAAAAAGAGAGAAAGGAAGGAAAAAATAAATCAAAGAGGAATATATTAAGCAATTGAAGACATAGACTTATGAAATGGTACTGAAGAGCCATCAGAAAGATGCTCAATAGATGTGATAGCAAAGGAAAAAAGACGAGAGATGTTGGGGAAAAGCCCCCAATCAAGGGATGTCCTCTCATCTCACTCCAGATTTATATTTGGATTTAGGGAGACAAGGATATTTATGAATCAGCCCCAATATAAATTAGATTTCATCCCTTACTCTTTTTCACAAAATCTTATAATACTTCTTAAACCTTGTTATTGTATAATGAGGTGTACATTTACTTCTCTAATAGCTTTTCTTCAACAAACTCTCAGCATTTTCAGGTTTTCTTATTTTTTCCCCATCAAGGTATTCTCTCTTTTTATTTTTTGCAATATTTTTATTAGTTGATGATAAAATTTTTTATTTCATTTATTTATTGTAGTGGTGCTGAGAATCAAACCTAGTGCCTCTTATATGCTAGGCAAGAGCTCCACCACTGAGCCACAACCCCAGTCCCATCAAGGGATTCTTTTTTTATTTTTAATTTTTTTAGTTGTAAATGTATCTTTTTATCTATCTATCTATCTATCTATCTATTTATAGGCAGTGCTGAGGATCAAACCCAGGGCTTCACACATGACAGGCAAGTGCTCTACCACTGAGCCACAACTCCAGCCCCAAGGTATTCTTAATCTGCACTGAACTCTTAGGACAGAAAAGATTACATAATAAGCCCTCAGAATCTGGTAAATAAATGATTGGAATAGCTAAGAGGTTGGGTGCAGCAAAAAGTCCTTAGTGGGGCTTTTGATGAAGTGTTCAGAGATGTCACTGTGGGTTAGAGATAGGTTTGAGGACCCCTTTGGGGGAGGTGTTGTCCCTTCTTAGCAACAAAAGTGGTCACAGTTAAGAACGGAGAAAATAAGTCTCAAGGATATTCCCAGACTTGAGACATAAGAAACTAAAAGCAGATATATTTACATCTCTTCCTAGCTTAAACACCCCATTTCACAGTATAGAAAAGAGGCAAGCACTCAGGGCAGAAACTCAAGTCAGGAATAAAGAATGTGCATTAAGTTGGAACAGTCCCAGTATGTTTTAGGGTCCTGTGTTTTAAACGTGCAGTACAAGATACTTGACTATCCAAAAGAATTTTAAGTTTCTTGAGAACAGGAGTTCTATTTATACTCTGTAAATGTCTTTAAATTACTTTTATCTTTCCAAATCACTACTTATTTCTTTACTCACTAAATAAGTAAAATTGTGTGTGTGTGTGTGTGTGTGTGTGTGTGTGTATCTTTACTTTGGGGTATAGGTAGTTGAAATGCTTAAGTTATAGTGAAAGTTTTATATATATATATATATATATATATATATATATATATATATATATATATATATATGTATATATGTAATGATATATGTATGTGCAAATTTCTACATGTATACATACATACATACATAAAACTTCCACTGTATCTTAAAGTATTTCAATTATCTGTATCCTGGGGTGTTTCTGCAGGATGCAGAACTACTTCTGAAGAAATAACCAGAGCTGCTGTAGAAAGTTGGTGTGCATTCAGACAGGAGCTTCCTCAGATTATTAGATGTATCTGACAACTTAGCAGTTGCCTGCTACTGCCGTTCCCATGGAAACAGACATTGGATTTCAGAAACCCAGAGTGTGAGAACTTAAACTAATCACTGTGACAAAAAAATAAAAAATAACAACCTATTTTCTTCTCACAGTGTGGAAACGGTGATTAGGTTAACCGACCCTGATCCCTTTTCCTACGGGTAAGTTTTTATAAAAATAGGAATAGAGTCTGTCCTATTAAAACTTTTACTGCACCTATTCTTACCAAGCTGCATCAATAGCATTTCCCCACTAATTCTTCAAAATTCAGTAGGACTACAATACAAGAGTTAAGTGGGAAATAGAATATTACTATACACCCTGGAAATGTGTCCATTTATCTTATATCCTTCTACTAGTACCATTATTCAAAAAAGAAGTCTTTATATTTTATCCTGGAAAAGTAGTGTTTAACCAATCAGAATGCTTTTGAAATTCATTTTTATAAAGCCTATATAATTTCTCAGTATCTGCATGATTCAGGCAGGCCATGAAGATACAGATAAAACTTTGATCAGGCTAAAATTCAACAACCTCTCTGGACTTAATGTATATTAAGATTTTAACTGTACTAGTTACTATTTTCTTTCTCTATTGTTCTAAATACAATATACTGGAGTTTACAAATAAACTGACAGGTAAACTTAACTAGTCAACACCTACGCGACAGAAAATGAAAGACTAGATATCCATTTCAATGAATACTACTTGTGTAATAAGAGTAAGGTAAGTCACACTGACCACCTGGCTGACCCTCATTTCACAGACTGAAAGAAAAAGAAATTGTTAGTGTTTTTCAAAGTTACAAAATTCTCTGGAATAAAAATTTTGAATATCTAAAAATGAGATTGCAGCATTATTTTTCAATGGATTATGCAAAATAGACACCAACTCCCGGTGCCTTGAATGCAGTTAGAGATGACTGAACATAAAGTTGGGAATTTAGGTATGAATGAACTTTGCATATTTGCTGTTTTACTCACCCTTCTCCAGGTCACTCCCATGACACCTAACCTATAAACAACCAGTACTTACAGGAACAGTGACTATGGCTTCTTTTTCCCTTTACCACCCATCCACATTCAGGCAACTGTTTAATTGATAATTAGATAATGTGTAAAAATATTATCTTGTTGGCATATTTCATTTTGCTAAATATTATTTGCATTCCTTATGTATTCTTAACATCATTTGATTTATATTATAGTACATACTGTTTGCAATATAGAAGAAAATTTCAATTTCTTATACTACACAGCACTTTTTTCCATATAGCCATAAAAATACGCCTACTTACAATTTTTTCCATTATGAAATAACTAAGTGGTTAGTGAGGTTCTGTTTGGGTTTGTTGTTATTGTTTTTCATTTGTTTGTTTTTGTTTTATTTTGTTTTGGTTGGTCCTGGGGATTGAACTCAGGGGCATTTTACCACTGAGCTATATCCCTGGTCCTTTTTTTTTCTTTTTCTTTAATTTTTATTTTATTTTTTTATTGGTTGTTCAAAACATTACAAAGCTCTTGACATATCATATTTCATACATTAGATTCAAGTGGGTTATGAACTCCCATTTTTACCCCAAATACATATTGCAGAATCACATCGGTTACACATCCACATTTTTACATAATGCCATATTAGTAACTGTTGTATTCTGCTACCTTTCCTATCCTCTACTATCCCCCCTCCCCTCCCCTCCCATCTTCTCTCTCTACCCCATCTACTGTAATTCACTTCTCTCCTTGTTTTTTTCCCATTCCCCTCACAATCTCTTATATGTAATTTTGTATAACAATGAGGGTCTCCTTCCATTTCCATGCAATTTCCTTTTTCTCTCCCTTTCCCTCCCACCTCATGTCTCTGTTTAATGTTAATCTTTTCCCTGCTCTGTTCTTAGTTGCTCTAATTATATCAAAGAAGACATTTGGCATTTGTTTTTTAGGGATTGGCTAGCTTCACTTAGCATAATCTGTTCTAATGCCATCCATTTCCCTGCAAATGCCATGATTTTGTCATCTTTTAGTGCTGTATAATACTCCATGGTGTATAAATGCCACATTTTTTTATCCATTCATCTATTGAAGGGCATCTAGGTTGGTTCCACAGTCTAGCAATTGTGAATTGTGCTGCTATGAACATCGATGTGGCAGTATCCCTGTAGTACGCTCTTTTAAGGCCTTCAGGGAATAGTCCAAGAAGGGCAATAGCTGGGTCAAATGGTGGTTCCATTCCCAGCTTTCCCAGGAATCTCCATACTGCTTTCCAAATTGGCCGCACCAATTTGCAGTCCCACCAGCAATGTACAAGAGTACCCTTTTCCCCACATCCTCGCCAGCACTTGTTGTTGTTTGACTTCATAAGGGCTGCCAATCTTACTGGAGTGAGATGGTATCTTAGGGTGGTTTTGATTTGCATTTCTCTGACTGCTAGAGATGGTGAGCATTTTTTCATGTACTTGTTGATTGACTGTATGTCCTCCTCTAAGAAGTATCTGTTCAGGTCCTTGGCCCATTTGTTGATTGTGTTATTTGTTATCCTATTGTTTAATTTTTTGAGTTCTTTGTATACTCTGGATATTAGGGCTCTATCTGAAGTGTGAGGAGTAAAAATTTGTTCCCATGATGTAGGCTCCCTTTTTTTTTCCTTTGAGACAGAATCTTGCTAAGTTGCTGAGGATCTTGCTAAATTGCTAAGGCTGGTCTAGAACTTCGATCCTTTTACCCAAGCCTTGGAGTAGCTGGGATGACAGGGATGTGCCACTGTATCCAGCTAGTTAGTGTTTTAAATGCCTTAAAATTTGCAGAAATTCCAGTCAATTATTCCATAGATATTTAAGAATATTTTAGTAATATTGGAGGGACTGTTGGTATTTGTGTGGACCGAGAACACATTATTTTTTTCCACTTAAAATAATAATCCTATTATTATGGGCTCATTGTATTGAAAGTTTACAGTCTCAACCATTTTCCAGAATGACAAATATTTCAAAATGTTCACATTGATAATATATCAGTTGTTGTATTATAAATAATTTTGTTTTTATGATTTTGTGTTTTACATTACTTCCATAAAATATATGCATTTCCTTTACAATTAGAAAAATTATATTTTAAATATATATGGCAAAAGCTATTAAATAATTTTCACTTATACTGCCGTGATAGCATGCTATTGTTATTCTGAAACTACTATGTGAATTAAGGAAAATAATTGGAAATAAAATTTTAGTGCATTTATATAAAAACTCCTGCTCTGATTTTGAATTTGGCACATCCATATAAACTGTAGTTCACAAAAATGCCTAGAAGCAAAGATAACCAAAGAGCCACAAATACCAGACTGGGCTCTCCAACTACTCTAACAGATCATTTAGAAAATGACAATCCACAAAAAGAATTAGTTAAAGTATATGAACAGGAAATTTACCCCAGAGGAAAACCAGACAGCCAATAACCCCCAAAGACATTCAGCCTTAATAATCAGGGAAGTACAGAAAAGATTATATTCCATACCCATCAGAGGACCAAATATTTAAGTATGAAGTGATGATAAAGCTGTGGAGCCATTACACACACTGCTGGTTGGAATCAAAATTGATTTAATCAATTTAAGAACCACTTTGGTGAGATATAATTCATATATCATAGAATTTATTCATTTTAAGTATAAAATTGAGTAGTTTTTAGTGTATTCACATGTATGTGTGACTTTCACCATAATCGATTTTAGAACATTTTCCTCACCTCAGAAAGAAACTCAATAACTTTATAATAATAGTCAGATGAAGATATACAATAACTTTCAGCTATCTGTTTCCTCATCTCCCCATTCCTGAAACAATTGCTTATCTACTCTCTGTCTCTGAACGCTTTCCTTTTCTAAACATTTTCTATAACTGAAATCATATAATATGTGGACTTTGTGACTGGCTTCTTTCACTTAGCATGATGCTTTCAAGATTCATCCATATGGGAATATGTTTCAACATTTTATTTCTTTTATGGCAGTAACTGTATTCCATTTTAAGGATAAACCACAATTTTTTTTTTTTTACTTTCTTTTCCACTTTTTATGTGAGGATCTGGGGCTACTGTGAATAATACTGCTATAAACCTTCACCTACAAATTTTGTGTGGAAGTTTTTCATCTCTTGGGTTTATATCTAGAAGTGAAATTACTAAGTCATGTGGTAACTCAGTTTAACCATCTGAGGAAGTGCCATAATGTTTTCACAAAGCAGCTTCACAACCCTAAATTCCTACCACTGGTGTATAAGAGTTCCCTCCCATTTGCCCATATCTTAGCTACTTTATGCTGCTATAACAAAATAACCAAGACTGAGTAGTTTATAAATAATAGAGATTTATTTCCTCATGGTTTAAGGTTCAGAAGTCCAAGACAAAGGCAGCAATAGGTTTGACTGTCTGGTTAGGGATGCACTTTGTTTCCAATATGGCATCTTGTTGCTGTATCCCCCTAGAGGAAAGAAATGCTGTGTTCTCATATTCTCACATGATAAAAGATAAAAGGGCAAGTGAACAAAATGCTGCATGAAGCCTTTTTCATAAGAGCCTTAATTTCATTCATTAGGGACAGGGCACTCATGGCAGACTGATCACCTCTTATGATAGGGAGTGTACTGAATCTGTAGATTAGTTTGGAAAGGAGTGCCATCCTAACAAGGTTTAGTCCTCCAGTTCATGAACATAAAATGTTTTTCCATTTATTTAGTTCTGCCTTATTTGTTTTTAACAGTGACTTATTGTTTTCAGTGTCTAGGTTTCACACTTCTTTTGTTAAACTTACTCCATATATTGTATTATTTTTTATGCTACTGTGATTGGAATTCCCTGAAATTTATAGTTGTTCTAAGACTTCAGTTTCTTCTGAACTGTTAATAGGTATCAATTTATTTCTTATCTTATAATTCATTATTCCAGGCCTCGGCAACATTGAAGAAACTATTGTTTAATAGAATGGGTTCTTTTCCAGTTATTCTGATTGCATAGAAAATTACCTCATAAATTAGTGGATTAAAATAATGATTACATTTAATTTTCTCCTTATCTGAAATTTCAGCAGAAATTTGTAGGGTTAGCTCATATCTGTTCCACTCAGCCTGAGTGGGGTGGCTCACATGCCTGGAATCATCTGAAGGTTTGCTCACTTGGATATCTAGAGGCTAATTCTATCAGCTAAGACTTTACCTGGAGATGTCAGCTGGAATATATACACATGATCTCTCTTTATGTCCCAGATTTTCATATTGGGGGAAAAAAGCTCTCTCTCTCCTTGTATACCACAACACTCGATACTTTATTTCAGATGCTTTTCTTCGATATTCATCTCAACATTGTGACCAGATAGATGGGTTTTTTCCCCACACCAATTCTTCAACTCCATCTGCAATTCAATTCTGAAACTAAGTAGAGTTAGTGAAGGTCCCACAGGTTGTGTCAGTCTCACAAGATTATTGCCCACTTCAGATGCAAACATAAGTAGTATTCCCTGAGTTACCCACAACTTGTAACTTGGCTACAAATTAAAGGTTCCCACAAGACCCTGTTCAATATCTACAATTTGATAGAGTAGCTCAAAGAACCCAAGAAAATATTTTACTGCCCATTATCAATTTATGACAAAGGATGCTACAAAGTCAATTTTAATTAACTAATTAATTAATGATTTTTGCAGTACTGGGGATTGTACCCAGGGCAAGCACTTAATCTCTGAGCTACATTCCAAGCCCATCAAGCCCATTTTAAAATATATGAAGGAATAATCAGATGATGATATACATAGGGAAAGATCCAGAAGGGTCCCCAACACAGGAGCTGTTGTCCTCATAGAGTTAGGATATGCCACTCTCCTCCCAGCGTGTGAATATGTTCACCTAGTGCTATAATTTGGATCTGGAATGTCCCCCCAAGGCCCCTGCATTAAAGGCTTTGTCCCCATCTTGATGCTATTAGGAGGTAGTGGAATTTTTAAGAAAAAGGGACAGTGAGACTCCAGCGCTTTCTATCTTTTACATTTTTCAGCCACCATGGAATACGCAGCTTTCTCTCACCACTTCTCCATACCATGATGTACTGCCTCACTATAGGCCCACAGCAATGGGATGAATGAATCAATGACTGAAATCTCCAAATTGGGAGCCAAAATAAATCTTTCCTCTTTATAAATCGATTGTTTCAGATATGTTGTTACAGTAATGGAAAACTAACTAACTCGTTAACCCAGAAGCTCTCTGAACTGTCTTCTAGAGATGGTTATAAAAACTTCATCACACTGGCATCATCAACTAGTAATTAAATCTTTAACACCTCTCCCCTCCCCAAAGGGCAGGAAGTCAGGTTAAAAGTTCCAAACTTCTACTCATGGCTTGTTCTTTCTGGGGACCAGCCCCCATCAAGGACTCTGTGAAGAGTCAGATCATTCAAACAGAAGACACTCCTACCACAGTTGAGAAATTCTAAGGTATTTAGGAACTCTGTGTCAGACATTCCTACCACTTTAAAAATTACAAAGGTTTTAAGAACTCTTTCAGGAGCCAGGGTTAAAGAAACCAAATCCTAGAACAAAAAATTCTCCTTGCATTCCTCTTTACAAGAGTTTTAGGGGTTTTGTGTCAGGACAGAGGATGAATAGATGGATGGGTGGATAGATAGATAGATAGATAGATAGACAGACAGACAGACAGACAGACAGACAATTTCTTATTTCACAGCTTCCTTACAACATGGTAGTTATATTCCAAAGGATCTTCATCCCAAAAGAGAAAGAGCCAGAGAAAAGTCATATTGTCTTTTATATTCCAGCATCACTCCCACCAAATTCTGTTTATCAAGACAGTAGGAAAGCTCTGCCAAGACTGGGGCTAGGGGTGGGTAATGTTTTGATTTGGATCTCAGGCACCCCTGCAGGAATATTAATGCAGGAATATTGGGAGCTGTAAACGCATAGTTTGAATGGGCTGACTGGGAGGTAACCGTAGGCAGATGGGACATGGACAGAGGAGGTTGGCCACTGAGGGCATACCCTGGAAGGGGGCATCTCCTCTGTGACTGCTTCTCTCTCTCCTTCTCTCTCTGTTTCCTGACCCTTCAGTGAGCTGAGCAATTTTCCTCTGCTAGGCCCTTCTTCCAGGAGGTGCTGCCTTATCTTGGGCCCAGAGCAATGGAGTTGACCATTTATGGGTTGAAACCTCTGAAACCTTGAGCCCTAAATAAACCTTCCTCCCTCTAAATTATACTCTTTGAATGTTTTGGTCATAGCAATAATGACAACAATAAAAAATACACTGACTAAAACAATAATAGGATTCATTTTTTGATGGGGACTGTCAAGGTTCTGCAAGAGCAGACGGGACCTGAAATTCTGGTGTGGCCATTTTTAGTACTTACAATCTGCAATAATTTCTTCTGAACTATTTTATAATTTAAAGCCACCACTGTCACTCACCTCAGAGGCAAGTCAGGCAGGGAAGCTTTGGGGAGTATATATTGGGAGAAAACAGTTTATGTTTCATACACACTTAAGTCATGTGAACTTATTATTTTTAGTTGTTATCCAGGGTAATTGAAGCATTCAGACTAATACTTAGGTGTAAGGCTTTATCATTGTAATCTGGAAGGTTGTTCTGGAAACAAGAGCTGAGCAAGCAATTGTCATTTAGAACTTCCCATTCTGGTCAAGGTAACAGCAGCAATTAAAAAGTTAATTTGCAATTTTTATCACAGAAAAAGATAAGCATTACCTCTCATTGATACATGAAATTCTTCTGCTGCAACCCCTTTCCATAAGTTTAATTAAAGACTTTCCTAACTAACTCACTGTTTCCAAGCTCTTTTTGTGGAATAATTTTGAAGGACAAACCATTGTTGGAATTTTGTTGCCATTTCAGCTGGTTGACTTAAACTTGGACCTTTCTCCTGTGTTGACAGTGGATAACGGGATTTCTATATTCTACATTCTTGGAACTTCTCTAAGTTATACTTAAGGTCTTTAGTTGGTCCCAAGAAATAGCACCCTTCTCCCCAAATAGACTTATGAATAATTTGAAGAATAAAAATAAAAGACTAAAGATGAGGACTGAAATACCAATCCTCAAAAGGATACTGCTGCGTAGGAAGATATGTCCTATGAATTCAACATTAGGCACTGTGTTAGTCAGCTTTTCATCACTATGACCAAATACCTGACAAGAAAAACTCAGAGGAGAAAAAGGTTATTTGAGCCCATAGTTTCAGAGATCTCAGTACATGGTTAGTTGACTCCATTGCTCTAGGACTGATATAAGGTAGAACCTCATGGGCATAGCAGAGGAAGGCTGCCCAGCTCATGAAAGCCAGGAAACAAAGAAACAAAGAGAGAGGGAGGGAGAAAGCAGGGACAAGACATAATTCCCAAATCCACACCTCCAGTAACCCACTTCCTCTAACTACACCCTATCTTTACCACCCACTAGTTCATTCAAATCATCACAGCTCTTTTTTTTAAGAGAGAGAGAATTTTTAATATTTATTTTTTAGTTATCGGCAGACACAACATCTTTGTCTGTATGTGGTGCCGAGGATCGAACCCGGGCCGCACGCATACCAGGCGAGCGCGCTACCACTTGAGCCACATCCCCAGCCCCCATCGCAGCTCTTATAATCTAATCATTTCACCTGTGAACAGGCCTGCCTTGCCTAAATACAAAACAGAAGGGAACCTTTCTCTCCAAAGGCAACCTCTCTCTCTCAATTACAGTAGATGGGGTAGAGAGAGAAGATGGGAGGGGAGAGGAGGGGGCATAGTAGAGGATAGGAAAGGTAGCAGAATACAACAGTTACTATTATGGCATTATGTAAAAATGTGGATGTGAAACCAATGTGATTCTGCAATCTTTGTAATGTTTTGAATAACCAATAAAAATAAATAAACAATTAAAAAAAGAGTTTACAAAATTCACCCAATTACTAATTACAGGGAATCTAATTTGCTAACCAGATCCTATTGTGTATCTATCATCAAGACAAAGATCAGGGGCAAGAGTTTATCTAGCCAAACTTTGTTTACAGGAAAACAAAAATACTTCAGAAGTGGAAAAGAAGACCAGAAGAAAAAAATGAGAAAAACCTCCAGCTACAAAAATCTAAAAAGCTATTTCTAATATGTATACATATTTATATATTTTATATATAAAATTTTATATGTGTGTGTGTGTGTGTGTGTGTGTGTATATATATATATATATATATATATATATATATATATATATATATGAATGATTGTACATATGTGTTTATACCCCCCCACAGAATGCTTAAATTTCCCCTGCCTTTCTGCAAATAATGAGACCCAAAATTAGGGTAGCAAGCATAAACATGTTTCCTGTGACCTGAAATTGGGAGAGCTGCTGCTAATGTTACCCCAGGCCTCCTCCTAACACTGGCAGAGCACCTCCACTCCAAGGCTTTATTTTTTTTTCTCATGAGTTTTTAATTCTCAGTAATTAAGAGGGTGTGGGAGAGAAGAAGGGAGACTTTATCCTGGCTATATCCTGCAAAATCCTGAAAGCTGTGAGATTTGGCAATCTCTACATAGCCAAATGAAGCATTGAAGGGATCACCATACCTTTTCAAAAACACTCACAAGAGAATTCCCTATTTGTAGTCTAAGTGTGACAAATAAATCCTTTTCTAACTTTACAAGACTTGACTTACTATAGTGAAATACATGGAAAATAAGTGGAGAAAATAATCTCAATACCCTCCAACCAATTTCCCCCCATAAACAATTTAAATAAATATTTGGAAACTTTATAGTGTTATAATAAATATTTTCCAAAGATTACTTGAAAGCTCAGCTATGGAGAGATAAAACATGGTTTGTCATGCAAAGTGCAATTTGGTGAACTCTTGCTGCTGGGTAAGAAAACACAGCCAGACAACATTGTATGTTTGAACCATCAGTGATTCATTCATCAAATACAGACCAAATTTGCCCAATCATGTAATATTCCAATTTAACTCTTTAAAGAGTAACTGAAAGATCATAGCTTTGAAAAAAAGAGATAAAGGGAGAGAAATAAGAAATGGATTCTTCTTATGGCCCTGGACAAGTTTGAAGATCTCACTATTTTCAAGGAAAGCAAGTTGTTGATGTATATGGTTTTTTGATATAAAAGGAAATCAGAGTTGCAGAACAATTAAATCAGAAAAAAAAACAGATTTTACTCGGGAACTATTGCAACAGGAAGAAGAGACCTCCATATAGAACTGGGTTTAATTTAGAATACAAGAAGGAAAAGTAGAGATTTATAGCAAAGGAGTAGGGCAGGGTCAGTGGATGAAAAATTACTAAGAGGAAACACCAAGGATAAGAGGATTCTGGCTTAAATTGACTTGGCAGGATTCTTGCTGAAGGGAGACTAAGGTGATCAGATAGAGCCTGGGGAATGTATACATTTCAATGCATTAAACTTTCTAAACAAGGATAAGAAATTTAATCAGATACTGAGGATATCTGTGTGGAGTTCTTGCTAAGCTAACTTTAGCAAGACTCTTACTACAATTAGAAACTTACAAGAATAGCCACCAAGCCCAAGGTTAAGCTTGGAAGGTTGAGTGGAGCCTGACTTGAGTCAAATCAAGAAAAGGATATTTTTCAGTGATTCTAAATGATTGTTCACAAGAAAAGATGATGCAGCAAAATATTCAAGAGCACAAAGCCCAGGTCTGTTTTGTCCATTTGCATTCCCCAAACTGGGTACCAAGTGTGGTATAGCATAGGAGCAAAATAAATATCTTTTCCCATCCATTTTTTAAATTTAAAAATATTTAACTGACAAAGAGTATGTCCATGAAAGGTATACAACATGGTGCTTGTTGTGTGTATATTATATAATGATTTAACACACCCTTCACCATTCATGCTGCACCTTGGATTCCAAGAACTTATTTATCTTATAACTGAAAGTTTGTACACCTAGGCCAACATCTCCCCATTTTGACCTCCTCCTCAGCTCCAGGAAACCACCATTATTCTACAAGTTTGACTTTTTTTAGATTCCACATGTAAGTGAAATGATGTGATATTTGTCCATTTGCATCTGGCTTATTTCACTTTACAATATTTTTATTTAAAGCTCTACTTGATCTGTCCCCTGCCACTTTCTCCCTTGCATGCATTACCTTAGCCATAGTCACCAGTCTGCTGCTGCTTCAGTAGGCACGCCAAGCACAATCCCATCTCATGGTCACTGTATTTATTCAGGTTGCAGATATCCACATGGCTCATTCCTTTAGTTTAGTTAGTCTTGTTTCTCCAATATGGAACTTGAAGAGCCCATCTAAAAGATCAGCCCCCTCCCACTCACCAAACTACTCTCTATACTTTTATTCTGCTTCACTCTGAAAAGCCTTATATTATTCTCTAATATTATATTACATAGCTTGTTTGTTTATTTTCAATACCCCACACTTTAACCTGAGCCTTATGAGGGCAATGACTAATTTACTCACTGAACAGTTCTTAAAAACTAAAATATTAACTGAATGAATTAATGAGATGGCCTTCCTGCACCACTATATTTCAGGGACATTCTTTAAACTGCACGTAGTGGATTATATTTTTGTCTCCAACCAAAGAACCTCTTCCCAATGACAGTCAGTTTAATCAGTTGACCTTTGTTCTATTATTGGTAAATTTAGGTTTATTTCTACGATATTGTTGGTTTTTTAATCATGTTCTTTCTTTGCTTCTCTTTTTCTAATTCCATAACTTTTTGGATGTGTTGAACTTTAATTTTTCTTTGCTTTCCTCCACATATTATATGTTTAATGTCTCTGGTTTCTTTGTTCTTTCTAAATTTTATTCCTCTAAAAGTTTCTTTTATCCAATTGCATAGGCAATACTTGGTCATTTTATTAAATATATCATAACTAATACATGGTGGTAAGCAGAAATCAAAGATTCCCACAGATTCCCAACCCCTGCCTGAATATATATATATATATAATATATCTATATCCATCCTCTGGATTCTGTCTCCATGCACATGGGCAGGACCTATGACTAAAATGGGATATTCACTCCAATGATTATGTGATAATTCATAGAAATTCATCTTAGCAAACTAGAGGAAGGTCATGCTACTGGCTCAGGGAAGTAAGCCACCACATTGTGAAACATCCACATGGCTAGGACTCAATAAAAACCTCTAAGATTTAAAAGTAACTCTGGCTCATATCCAGAAAGAAAATGGGAACTTCAGTTCTACAACCACAAGTAACTAGATTCTTGGGGGAAAAAATCTCGAGTTCTAGACAAGGATACACTTTGTTTTTGGTGTTGTGAACCCCTGAGCAGAGCCCATGTTTTCTGCCATGCCCAGACTTCTGACCCACAGACTGTGACCTAATAAATGCTTGTTACTTCAAGTCACTAAGTTTATAACAATTTGTTATGCAATAATAATTAATACATATGTCTAATGATTTTTGGCCTGAGCAACTGGAAGCATTGAAGCTATGACCAGCCAGGGTGGGAAAATGAAGAAGATGACATGGTGCCCTCTTCTTAATAAATAGGAGAGATAAGGGGGAGAGTCTCAGAGAGATGACCATTATGGAACTGGAGGAGAATTCTTAACTAAATAATGGATGTGTTTTTTCAAGCAAATGGAAATGTACTTACATAGAATATAGAATTGATACTGCTTTTTTCTTAATCCTTAAGCAAATATACGTCAACAAGAACAGAGATCATTTCTTCTAGTTTGCTCTTAGTAAGGATTTTTTTTTGGCTTTTAGAAAATGTAGTTATGTTGTATACTGCTGATGTTTGATAGTAGCTACCCTAATATTTGCCAAAGGACAAATGCTTTCTATCCATAGTCTCAGGAGAACTACCTACAAGTCCAAACAGCAGCTGTGTGATCCTGACCAATACCTCTGTAAACTTTCTAAAATGACAGATCGCTCTTCTAGCCAAGATATAATATAAATATCCTTCACTCTCCAATTATAATCATCAAGAGTGAGCTGTTAAGTCTTATACTGTATGATAAAGAATCTTACCTTTCCCAATGAGAGCTCTTGCCTTTGCCCTTGGATACTGGGAGATAGTCTCTAAGCCCCTGAACCATTCTTCCTGATAAAGAGTGTGGGTTTAACCTGGGATCTTTGGGCCATGCTGATAGTCTAGCAATGTGATTTATGGTAGAAGCTTTGAGTTTGTCATATGAGTTCTAGCTCTGGAAAGGATGGACATGGAAGATAGCCAACCAATTCTACATGACTGAGCCTGAACACCAATTCTGGTCACTATGTTACAATGACATGTTACACAGCAACATGTAACAGTACTGATGTAGTTGGCAATACTGCTGAGTACTGTCACACATCATTTCAGGAAGAGTCGACACTGTCCATGACTCCATCATGAAAGGGTAGTGGGAATTCTACATTTTATATTCTCTGTTACTCTGTCCCATCTATTTCTTTCCTTAGCTGACTTTAGTACATATTCATTCACTGTCATAAAATGTAGCCATGAGTATAGTAGGTTTCAGTAAGTTCTATGAGTCCTTCTAGCAAATTTTTCTTTTTAAATTTTATCTCCCTTACTCTGCAAGTATGAAGACACAAACCATTATGAGCAGAAAAAAAAATTTAGTCTTTATAAGGAACAGTGAATGAGTAACATTACCTGGGAATGCTCCCTTGGGAGGAGTTCAATTACATAATCACCTGCTATTTTAATTTAGAATTTATCTTACAAAGAAGTCAGGCCTTGACTAGGCCTAGAAAGACATTCAAATCAATGTTATTATACAGGGAATTCTTACAACACAATTTTATTTCTAAAACTTTTTAATACTTACAATAGTAAATGACAGATAAATTGTAAATGATACATTCTGAAGCTAGATAGTTGACCAGAGTATCTCAGATTTTAAGGCCCAACAATTTGAGACAGAAAGTTATATTTTGACCAGTTTACTTCGTCATTTAAGAAGCAAAGAAGCTGTAACACATCTTACGCAAAAGAACAATGTGACTGGATCTTTCTGCTCTTCTTTTCAATTTCCCCAGTATGGTCTACCTTCCTGGGCATTGTATACACAGAAAAGTGTATTTGTTCAAAATGTTTTTAAGAGTCAGGCTAAAATATCACAAAAAGATGCTTTCTGTGATTTTCTGACTCCAAAAATGAACCCAGAGTCATTCTATAACCATCTTCCAAGATTTGGGCCAGAAGGAAATGTAATGCTCAGTACAGACAAATATTGAGCATTGCTGAACAAAACGCTCAGCCTGGTCTGAGGGTGAACCCCTCAATATTGTCAATGTGGACTTAGATCCAAAACTCACAAAAAGAAAGTCTTTGATGTTCCCTTTTATGTTTCAGAAGAGTTAAAGGCCTACAGCAAGAAAGAGTGCCTTGCATAAATGGAGAGAAAAGATATAAGAAACATGGAGAAAACAACCTAAAAAGACAGAGAGGGGAAAGGCAAAATCAATACTAACTTTATAGTTACTTTTATTTATGTTGGGGCTTTTTTTGCTCTAAAACATACTTTCTAATAGCCAAAAATAAAGATAAAAATATTCTGTTAGTGGGGGAAAACAGTTAGTTTAAGTAAGAACCAATAGTATGATCATAGTTACTAGCTTTTGAAAACTTTTAACTGAGCCAACATGCCTGGTATCAAAGAAAGTTTCAAAACTGGCACTGTATCTGTAAAAAGAGAGTGTTCATCAAAAACAATCTCTTAATTTAAACCATATTATTATCTTTACTAAAAGTATAAACTGTTTTTCTTTCTGAACATGAGTTTAAATTTTACTGTACTATCTGTAATAGCCAGGGGTAGAAGTCAGTGGTAAAGCACCTGCCCAGCATGTATGAGGCCCTGGGTTTGATCCTCATCACCACAAAAATAAAAATAAATAAAAACATAATTCTGGAACTTATTATCCAAGGGGGAAAACATATAAGGAGAGATAACCTTGAAAAATAAAATGATTTGGAAGGAAATCTATGCTAAAAATTAATGAAATGAATTTCTGGTTTAAATGGTAATAATATTTCCCAAATTTTATACTAAAATACTGAGGAAGATATACTTATGGCAGAAGTATAAATGGATATCTATTTCCTAGAGATCCTCTTTGCAATTTCTGTCACATTTCTAAAATAGGCTAGCCATTGGTTCCATATTTTCTTCTAAGAATTTTTCTAAAGAATTACTAGAATGGTTTTCTAAAACTAATTCATTCAATTATGTATGTGACAGTGTCACTATTCAAATAAAAAATCAGAGTGAATTTCAAAGGAGATGTTGGTTAAATAAAATATTATTAAATATATTAGGATAAATGGTAATAATATTGACATGGCTCCCCAGTCATCGAGCCACACAGCCAGCCCATTTGTCTCTGCCAAGAAGTGACAACAGAGTGGTGGAGTGACAGATCAGTGGCCCAGGAGGCTGGAGCACAGGCCAGGGAGCCCACCAGGCCTGCTTAGGCCTGAGACTCAGTGGGCCTGAAGCAGGGTGGGCCAGCGCCATCATGCACTGACCTGTCATCCCACCATGATTCTGCCCACCCCAGTGCAAACACCCTATCTGCTTAGCACTGCAGCCCCAGATCCCACATGGAATATATGCAATTCACTGACTTCAACCTCCAACTTTCTGAGAAGCAGAGGAGAAAATGGAAGTAGGCAACCTGAATGGGATTCAGGGGTAACCAATAGCATTAGTAGTTTTCCAAACCTAATTAGCATAAGTTTGGACCAACATCATTGACCCAAGTGCTATATAAACCCCTTGACTAGCATATGCAGACAGCACCCCGTGTCAAGTGCTCTTCTCCTTGCAAGAGTTGTTTCTATGCTGTTAGGTAGGTCCAAATGTACCCATTTTTTATTTAGGCTCCCCCACCAAGGCTTCTTATGTTTTTAATGTGTATCCTGAGCTGAGAACCAGCTATGTTATGGTTAATCATGGCCAGAAAAACTCTTAATTCAAGGTCATAAACATTAACTTGTGAGCACGCATCTCCTTATGTAACCTGTTGGCAGTGTGCCTTCTTTCTTTGGCCCACATATAAAAAGAGCTTATGGAAAAGAATCAAGGGCTAATAGGGGACTAAAAAGAAACTGGCTGGGGGCTAAAGCTGAAGCTGAAGGCTGTTAATACCTCTGAATAAAGTGTGTCTTCTCTCCAAACTGCATCTTGCATCTTCTTCCACCTGCTGAGACACCCAAATCTATTTCCGAGGACTGAGCCCTGCATGACATATGCACATTTGAATTAATCACACTCTTACACTCACTCATCCTGGTCTCTGGATTTTATTCTTCAAATTCTAGAGACAAGAACTCAGAAAGAAGAAATTGATGGTGAACTGTTGGGGTCTGCTGCAACTTGGAGGACACAGCCCTCCATTAAGAGCTGCAGTACTTCTGAGCTACACAGGCCTGCAAACTTGAATGGGATTTTAACAGACATTCTTCTCAATCTAGTCAGATACTGTGCATCTTTTAAAAATAAAAAGCAACAAGGCAAAATTTGATTAGAATAAGGATGGAGAATTGGCAGAGGTAAACTGCAGCGTGAGCATGTAACACAATGAAATATTAAGTATCCATTAACATGTCTTTGTTCAAAAGTATAGAGAATTTTAAAATGGCTTTAAAAAGTGGAGATGATGAAAATGATAATATAATTTTAAAAATCTAAAAATAGTATGCATGTCAGGGTTGGTTAGTGTAGTGGTTTGATTCAATGTAATGCAAGTTCCAGATATTTTTGTATCCCTGTCTTGAAGAGTGTGTGATGCACAACAGGTGTTACATAAATATTTTTATATAAATTAAAGTAGGATTCCATGTCCTACTATCACTAACATTCTTATACCTACCATCATCCATCAGTCAAATTTGCTGAAGCAATGTTACAGTAACATCTTTAGACTACACAATCCAGGAAGAAAGGGAGTCTTACCTCAAAGCTTTGAAAGAAGAGCAATGAAATATTCCTGGAGTCTGGGATGAAAACTCCAGGAAGCTGAATA